>NW_019525244.1:1163901-1182593 GCF_002814215.2 Seriola lalandi dorsalis | reverse complement strand
GGGGCACATAGCGAGCGGATGGTAGACAGTGTATGTAAAGCCAGTAGAATAATGAACTCCTACACCTGTCACATGCTGCTGACAATCTCCTGGCAGCTTCACTTTCCTCCTCTGTCTGTCTTTCTCTTCATCTTGCAATCTCCAAATCTGTTCTCTCTCCTCCTCTCACTCCACCTACTGTACCTCCCCGCCGCTCATTCTCCATCATCACTTTGTATCCCCTCTCCTCTCTCCTTGTCTCTCACCTTCTCTACCTGTCTGTCTATTGGATATTTTAAATGAACCACAGTGGAACTGCATGGGCTTGAGGCTGAAACTGCTGAACAGCAGCAGAAACAGCTTAATCTGATGCTGTTGTGTGTGTGTGTGAGCTGTCAGTGTCTTTAAAGGATTAATAAATGCACATGTAAACACAAAGACAATCTGAATGAAAAATTGGTAAACCAATATTGAAAATATACATTTCAGTGACCTCTTCTTCTTATCTGTTGACCCCATCTGAGATTCCAACACCCCAAGGTTAAATCTTAGTCAGGATTTATTTTCAGGACAAAAAGATGTAAAGAATGTACAAGAGAGAAGGATAGAAAGAGGAGGACGAGAGGTCAGTCGAGCAAGGCCAGTACACATCAAGGTCTTTTGAGCAGTGGAAACTAGAAACTGCAATTACGATTGTGTTTGTGCACTTGTAAGCAACTGACCTCACCAAATGTGAAGGAAAAAAAATGTAGGCAGTTCCAACTAGGAAATGTTGTATTGAAAGTTTCTCTAGATATAAATCTATATATAATACATGAGTATTTATCAGGAAGGAAGAAGGAAATGTGTTTTCAGAGCTTCGTGTACCTGAAAAGAAAAAAAAAAATTGGCAGCCGGGCGTTAGCTGACTGTGGGTGTTTTTCTGCCAGTCCTTCTGAAGTCTGGACGTACGGGAGGGGGATACTGTGCCACCAACCTGGCAACCTCACTCTCGTCCGGTCACCTTGATTACCTGCTGCTACCCCCACGGTCACCCCTAACACACAGACACACGCACACTGCTGACATGGTGGTTATGTGGAGTTCATCATCCTAAAGAGAAACTCATGATCAGTGGTTGAAAGTAACTAAGTACATTTACTCAAGTACATAAGCGCAACTTTGAGCTAGTTGCTGCTGCTTCATACTTCTACTCCAATACATTTCATATGCAGATATTTGGATTTTTACTCCATTACATTAATCTGACAGCTAGAGTCACTAGTTGCTCTTCAGATTAACATTTTACATAAAAAAAAATAAGCTGAATAAGCTTATAAAATAAAAGCCTTGTTAAAGATTAAACCAGTCGCTTCCAGCCTATCTCCGATGGTTTCATTTAAATAACAGTCGGGGACAAAAAAGACGAAAGAAAGACGTACAAACTTGTGCAACAGAACAGAAACCCGTGGGTTTGAAAACGGTCAAGTTTCTCTAAACTATCAAACTTAATATGAACTCCTTATAAGTAGCTCCACATCAACCAGCTACAACAGTAACATGTTTTTATGCTTTGTTACATCAGTATTAACAATCGAATATTTTATATGCCTCCAATCTCTGATGCCAACCTCCTGTCTCCACCATCCAGGACCAAGCACAGGACCCTGACGTGTCTACTGTGATCAAGAAATCAATAAAAACTCCCCTCTTTAGAGCTGCCTTTAATGTGCAATTAATGTCCTGTGCTACCTCCTGCTTTTATTGTGTAACTTCTTCTGGAAATCATTAAGGATCTTAAAAAAGCATTATTATTATTATTATTACTGAATTATTATGTACTTTCAATGCACAAAAGTAGTAATTTAATTGTAGGGCTTGTGATGAAGTGCTGCCATGTTCATGTAATGGTACTTGTAATGGTATGGATCTGAATTCTTCTTCCACCCTCAACAGATGATTTCTCTTGCTTTTACTTGGATAAAATCATTATAATGTTTCAGAAACAGCACTTACGCTGTCACAAGCGTTTTCTTTAGTGAAGTGCTGCACAAATGATCATTGTTGTTTAATGAGATGCACGTAATTGACAGCACAAATGTTTAATAACTCATGCACTCATTATGGACCCTGTTTGTTTGCCTGCATACGTCCATGATGTAATTAATATGACAAGTGATCCAATTAAAGAGCCGGGGCGAGGAGGAGAAGGAGAGCTCAGGGAACTCTTTACTGTCTGATGACAGGGAGGAAACGGCCCGGTGAGAGCTCAGCTATAGGAGGTGCCTCTGAGTTGTTGGACAGGGGTGAGATCACCTGATTATTTGGAGGATAGAGGAAACAGTCTTTGGTGGCCAAACTATTAAAGTGTTTCACATATAACTGTCCCCCAGATTAATTAACTTGCTTTAGTTTTCTACTCTCCTCTTTTTGAGTTTGACATTTGTGTGAGACAAACTTTAAATTCCCCTTGAAAATATGTCCCACATCATTAGGTGATAAAGTCACTAACTTGTTTGTTGACTCACAGGCAGAGTGGAGCAAACTTTGTTTTTGGAATTTTTCCAGTGTATTATTCTTGAGGGCAAAATTTATGTCAGGTTTTTGGCTTGTACCACCTCCTTTGAAAATCCTATTGCTTAAGGCTCCAACTATGAAACATTTACTTGATATTATTTATTTGATTATAGCAACGTGACTGGGCACGTTGAGTCATCATTAACTATTCATGATTCTGAGCTGGACATGAAAGTTCAATGAGTGAAAACAGACCTTGAAAAATTATAAATCAAGCTATCACTTTATGTCACTTAAAGCTGCAATGATCAATGTTATTGTATTAAAAATTTATGAAATTTAATTAATGGGTACTGTGAAAGGGACACTGCTGCTTTACAAAGTATTTTAACATCTTTCAGCTCAGTGTTTCTGTTCTGTCATTTTACTGCTTTTGTTCAGATTATCTTGTTTTCAGTGAAAAAGCTCTAATAACCCACTGTACACTATCTGATCAAACAGCAGACAGACAAAAGTTTGAAATTAGCTGGTGACCTCAGTGGAGAACTCAGCTGCTAAAGAACCAGACGTTTCCCTCAGGAGTTACAGGAGACTTCGATTGAATGATAATGACGCTCTGGTGTGTAAATTGTGTGCAACTGTTTGTTACTGTCACACCGTGGTGAGGTTGTCTTGTCCTGGTTTTGTTTTGTCCTGTTATTTCCTGTTTTATTTTGAAAAGTAACTCTCCTCTCATTTCAGGTCACTTGCCCTTCCTCATGTGTCTCAGTCTGATTGCCCTAAGTGTTTCCACCTGTGCCCTAATTCCCTCCATGTGTTTAGATCTGTGTTCCCCTTGTCTTGTGCCAGAGTGTCTTCGTCATTGACCTGCACCCGAGCCTTTGTCCATGTCCACAGCCATAGTGTCCTTCAAAGTAAGCTGTTCGTACCTCGTGAAGAGTGATGTTTTGTTTGTAATTTCTTGCCTTAGTTAATGTTCATAGCCCTTTGTTTTTCCTCGTTATGAGTGATTTTTATTTTGTGTAATTTATTATTGATTATCCTAGATCCTCCGTTTGGTGGCGTGAGTTGATTATTTTGGTTTATTTTTATTATTAAGTCAGGTTTTTCCTCCTTACAGAGCGTTTTGTGTTTACCTTTTTGTTTTTGTTTTTTTTGATTAGAGCTTTTCCCCTCCTCCTGAAGTGATTTTGTTTTCTCAGACTTCAGAATTTAGTGACTATTCTTTTCATAGCTATTTATTTTTCACTCTGTCTGAGGTCACCGGTGATTTCAATAAAGCCCATTGTTTTCTTATTCTCTGCGTCTGAGTCCTGCCTGGAGTCCCTGCCTGACAGTTACCAATTTCGTCATATTGATAATGTGTCAGTAGTGTGTCCAGAGTTTGTCTCCACTGCCCCAAGAGTGGCCAAAGAAAAATTTAACACTGCTTTAAACTTCTATTAGGTATGAAGGAGTGGCTTCAGACTAAATCTTGTGCAGAGGAACAGGGGGCAACAATTGTCTGTGCTTTTTAAATCCATTACAGATCACTATTAAGGTTTGGATAGGTTTAGGGAAAGATCACAGTTTGGGTAAAAATTAGGTTAAGGAGCTGTCATCCTGGTTACAATGATAAACATGTGGTAAGGTTTAAGGAAAAAAAAAAAAGTTGATTCATCCTTCAACCCTGACCTCCTCCTTGTGTAGGCTTTGCATCTCTTTTACAACATCACTTGACTTGCTCCTCTGCTCCCGTCATAATCACTACAGCTGCTGGAGGGCGCTGTCACTTGAACGTGAACAACGTACTGCATGTTATTTTATTATTAACATTATTATGTTATTATTCTTTTGGGGAGGACAGTTTCCAAGGTTGGATGCAGACAGGTGTCCTGTAGTGACCACACCCACCTGTTACTCTGCGCAGCGCTGCACAATAATGAATAAAGAAGTGTACTGCACAGGGTGGGATGAACACGCATGCAAAGAGGACGTGCTACTCTAATGACTCCAGATTCCCAGTGGACATTCAGACCGGTTTACACTCATCACAATAAATTACACTCACCTCACTCACTCTACTGCCACACCAAGTCCTACACTCTGTCTGTCTCATAGTGTGTTCACACTCTTTACTACACATTAGCTTTTACTTATAGCACTTCATATACACACATACACACGCACGCACGCACGCACGCACACACACACTCAAATAAATACATACTGAATATAAAACCCTGTCAGCTTACAGTACTCTATGTGTTTAAATGGACAGTATTGATGATCAAATAACTGCTACATGTCTGCTGTTGCTCTTTAAGCCATTTAACAAGAGCTGTGGTTCTCATTTGTTTTGGACCACACCACAGAGTGCTACAGATTTATGTAGGAGGGTGTAAGTGAGCACATTCCCTTGCACATTAATATCTCATTAATATCCCACCTACTAAAATACTCTGAGTGTTGGGTCACAGTGATTAATGTAAGCAGAATCAGACAGCAGTGATATAATGATCATATTGTGTGTAGTGATATATAAATGCTTCATTCCTGTTTGTGGCTGCTTCACTTTGACATCTGTCATTAGGTTTTGTAACAGTCCGCGAGATGTTACTCTTTGTCAAATACAGCACAGGTCTGAAGAACCAACGTCAAGTGTGGCAGTAGCTTTTCAAAAGAAGCAAATATCCTGTGATTTGTGGATGGAAAACTTGAAGTACGGCTCATGCTGCTAGGGAAGAAACTATGTAAGAGATAGGTGGACAGTACTACTGCTAATATTATAACATCCACTGGCTTTGTGCATGAAGAATAAGTTATTATCTGTGACAAACAGGACCAGACTGCTCTTGATGCAGATGATCTATCTGACCTCTGGTCTCATGTATAGTTACAGCTTGGTTATAACCAGAATCATTAGAAAACATTGAAACACTTTTTGAAGAAGAGGTTCTTATTGCACAAATGAATAAAAAAAATATAATCAGATATACTGAATATGTTTGACTTTAAGTGCTTATTATGGTCAATAACAGCCATTGAGTATACACTTTTTAATTTGTCAGGTTTTTTACATGATTTTATTTTTGACTGCTGAAGAGATACTCAAGCAATTTAATGCTGAACTTCCCTGAAGTGAGCTAGCTCTCAAGAGACAGATTAACAAAACAACTGTCAAATCTGAGGCAGCAAAATGCTCTGACTTTGAGGCTCTAGGAAGAGCCACACTCCAAAAACACTGGATACAATTCCCAAAATGCACCTCATTTACCTCTGTCAACAGGCACTCTCTGCTTGCTAAATATTCATGTTTTCTCCGTCTTAGAAATTTCAAAAGTGTCCCTTTAAATATGCACTTACTTTTATAAGACAGACTAATTATACATGTAAAAAAAAAAAAAAAAGAGTGGTGGTGATAATTGCTCAACTAGAGCTTCAGCCATCGTTATCTTTATAACAAAAGAGATTATAATACGATCTCTGAGCAGCGCCATGTCTTCAGGGGAGATTGGAGGCTACAGTGAGTCACTATCGGAAAGTCATGAGAGAGGCCAGGGCTAGCTGGTTAGCATGCTAACTTCAGTAGAAGAAAAGACGTGATAGAGAGAGAGTTAAGCGTTAACATTGGCGTTCATTCTGGCCACTTGGTGAGTGAAGGAATGAATCTTGATGCTGAACTCGCAGCGTTTCTTCTAGACTGGCAAGTAAACAGCTGTTAATGTTAAAACTATGTAGCAATAGCAAAACTTACAAATAGCTCCTTTAATATTATGACATGGAGACTTAATAATCTAAAGGTTGTTTTCAGTGGTGCTTAATGTATCTTTATATTATCACATATTATCTTGTCTCTATTTCAAACAGTACTTCTGCATCATACTGGTCCTCACATACCAACCACAGCAAGGATTGTCCTGATTAAAAAAAAAAAAAAAGTACTTACCATAATGGACTAAAAATCAGCTAAATGGCACATGGCACAGCGCCTGCAGCACTGTATTGTGGGTAAAATGACCACAATAGAGCTGACTTTTGATTTTGTAGATGTTCTAATCGCGGTCAAGAGGGACATCTTCATTCCTATAATGCACTGCATATAGAACAAGGTGATCATTAGTATGAAAGGGCTTTTACACACCACTGAGCACTGTGCAGGATTATGTAAAGCTAACATGGTTCCACTTGTAATAAGATACAGTCCTGAATGGCACAGTTGTAGGTTCAGTGTCTTGTTTTATCTGCACTGCTGAAGTTTCCCTGAGCAAGATGCCAGATCCCGCCTGCAGCTCAGGACGCGAACAAGAGAATTACACAGTATGTTTTGTGCATGTGCTCTGGTGTTTTCTGGCACATAGAAGATGATGCGTTTTATGTTCCTCCCTGCAGCCACAGGGTCTTATTTTGAGAAGGAGCACGGGTGCTTTTCGGGTGATGTGTAGCTCACATTATATGAGTGGCAAAGAGCAGTAAATATAAACATCTCAATGCCATCTAGCTTCTCTTTTAGCTACCAAGAGGACCAACCGCTGACACATTCAGGGAGCCATGAACGTCCAGAGCACTTCATCCTGAGCACCGCACAAATGTAAAAAGGGCAGTCAGCACGTGCAGTGATGGCCCTCAAGGGTGAACAAATACAGAAAAAAACAAAGGGAAAAAACAAGTGTAAAGTAAAAGTGTGTAATGAAATGTGACAATGTAGATGGACTGACATCTGCGAGAAACCCAGAAACAGCAGATAATGAAATACTGCAACACTCCTAATCTGATTATAGCCAGAAATCATTAAAACATCCAATTAATTTGAATTTTGGACTGAAAATGTTCAATATTTCTTTGCAGCACCATCAGCCCGGAGTCCAGCTCTGCCGCTGTAAATGGCTGTCACAGTGTCTGTCAATCTAAATAATGCAAAGTGGGTAGCAGGTGTAGCCAGACAGCTGAAGGGGTTTGTAATAGTGGGTGTCACATTGGTCAGAAACAGACTATTATACTGGCTGAGGGAATCATAAATGGGTGTCCAACACACCCCTGGTTAACAGTCGAACAATGTCAGAAAAAGTCCTGAACGGGGGGAGGAGTGAGGAAAGAAGGAGAGGAGAGAAGAAAAAAGACAAACAAGATAGGAAGAAGGAACTGGAGGGGTGTAAATAGAGGTTGAGAGGTGTTTGACTTCTCAGAAAAGGGGAGAGAGTGGCGAGGGAAGAGATGAAATGGGAGATGACAGAGAGAGGTGTTTTCTTGGAGAGACAGATGAGAAGATGGAGAAGAGTGGCAGGACAAAAAGAGAGTGATAAGGAGCAAGACAGAGAGGGAGAGACAGTTTGTCTTAACAGTGAGCTGCGAAAAACAACAACATGTCCAAGGAGATTTATACTCCTGAAAACAAAGGTTCATTGGCAGGACTAGCTTTCTTATTCCCAGTCTAAATTAAATTACAAAAAAATAAACATTTTAAAACCTTCCCGTACGACAATTCCTCTTTTGACTGTTATGTTTCTCTATTAAAAAATTGAGTTCACTCCACCATGGCAGTAATTTAGCAGTTATTTGTATAAGGAGCTATAAACTTTCATCTTAATGGGCATTTTAAGTCATGATTCATTAGAAGAATGTAACTCCAGCCACCCAATTACAGTGATCTGGATGGAAAAATGCCTTATCCCAGCAGTTGGTGCAATTTTTACTCCTAAAATGTGGCTCACATGGATCAAAATATGACGCTTGTTAGGGGAAAACACATCATTCTGGATCTGCCACCGTGCTTTCAGACACCAGTGGTCTTGGTGAGACACTGAAAAGGCATCTTTCCTCTTAACGTTTGCCATTCTGTCCAAGTGTGACAGTATGAATTGCAATCAGAGGTTTTTGGTGCAGCTTGGTTGATGAAAACATGTTATTGTGGCAGTGATATGGGTGCTGAGAGGATACGTATGTGCTGGAGAGTCATCTCTTCGAGAGCTGAATCAAACCGCACTTTGTCCTGTGAGTTTCATCTCTCAGAAAGTTTTGGGTTGTTTGACGGCCTTATTCTTGGTCCTCAGCTCTTGATAGAAAACAGTTGTTTCTCAAAACTGTTTCTCAAAATACAATCACCCATAAACACATGGCAGTCTCAACAAAATGAGCAGCTGTGACCCTGTGCTACAGATGACTGGGTGATCATAATTTGCTGAAGCATTTCTCAAGCTCCTGTTTGGATCTTTAGCCTTCAACGTAAACAGCTAACCTGCTGTTTTTCTAATCTAGCATTACCATGCAACTATTTGTGTGTTGTTGACACACCAGTCACCAGTATAAGCCCTATCATTATTTTTGAACTGACAAGAGTGAATATGGTGGCTGTATTGAGAGTTGGATATGGCGCTGCCTTTCAGCCTTGTTGCTGATTTGCCCTAGTGGCCTCAAGTGGTTTTGCATGCAGCACCGAAGTCCCGTCCCAGTCAAAAGTCCCGGGCCCAAATTTATTCCCAATCTGCCTCTGTAAATTCACACAACGTGGAAGCGTACACCTGGAAACTACAAAACTTTTTGGTTGATGCACCAAGTGACCAACTTTCACTGAACTGAGTGCAGGTGGTTTTATTGAACCTCAGCCTTTATGAATGTTAGCATCAGTAGCTAATAGGTTTAACATATTAGTTATTGCTATGCATAATTAGCCTGCTATTTAGCTAGGTTTAAGTTGAACTGAGCTTGTGTGTAAAGAAGATACTGCCTCATACACAACATCAGCACCTCTTCTATGAATGTATTTTTAGCATTTTATTAGTTGTGTGCCATATTATATTATTATATTATTTGAATTTTGGTTTTCTTATTTGGTGTTGAACACATTAAGGTTTGACTGTTTTTTTTATTTTTAAATGTACAATTAAAGGGTCATTCAAAGGTCTCTGACCTTTAACCTCCCTGGTTGAGTGTCATCTACGAATTGAAGCTCATTCTCCCATTTCACTGAATCTAAGTTACTTCAGAAAAGACCACGTACTTTCTCACACATCATTAGGCTGCAGCCCGATACATTCAGGGAACAAACTCTTTTCTTCACAAGCTCCTAACTCCTATATTAAAGAGACAGCATGGCAGTTTGAATTGTACTCGATTACTTCTTCTTTGCCAGGCAGAAGTTTAAAATAAGTCCTTGTCGGTGGAGGAAAATGCAGTGGAAATAAGAGAAAAAGAGCTGAGGAGATATATCGAGGCAGAGAAGGAAAGGAGCAGAGAGAGTGATTCTCTTTTTGCTTCTGAAGGACGGAGGAAGAGTTGCAGACACTGCACTTCCAATCAGATAGGAAAAGACCCAGTCATCAAGGTTTAGACTGAATGTATGTGAGTGTGTGTGTGTGTGTGTGTGTGTGTGTGTGTGTGTGTGTGTGTGTGTGTTTGCACTCACAAGGAAAGAAAAGTGTGTGTGACAGAGTGAGAGTACAGTGTGTGAATGTGTGAGGCTTCACTATGGCTGCATGTGTAGGATGTGTCATTCCGCCTCTATATGGACAATTTACTGTGTGTGTGTGTGTGTGTGTGTGTGTGTGTGTGTGTGTGTGTGTGTGTGTGTGTGTGTGTGTGAGACAAGCTGTCAAATCAGTGCTGACACACAGCAAGTATATTCTGAATAATTTATGAATATGTGAGATCAGATCAGCACACTGATGGATTCTGCAGTGAAATTAGAGAAGAAACCAGGAGACGTCTCGGACGCCTTGAACTCTGAGATGCTGTCAAAGTCAGGAGAACCCAACTTCAGTTAGATGCTTAAAATACATTCAGAATATTAAGCAGGAGATGGACTAATAGGTACAGTGGCGAGATCATACCCAGATGTCAGGTTAAAGTATGTGTCATTAATACTCAAGACCATCAGGCTGCATTAACAGGAAACTGCTTGGATATAATTTTTTGTTTTCACATCTTAAATTCCTGCTTTCTTAATATGTTGACTTACCTTCTTCTAAATCTCTAATAAGACACTAACATACAGCTGAGTCTTATCTGAGCACGTGAAAGTGTTAAGCAAGTATGCGCGGGCCAGGCAGCATAGACAAAGTTAGCATGAGCTTCGTAAACAAAATGGTATTATACCCAGTGTTCTTGTCTAATGATGGCAGGTTTTCAGTAAGTAAACATCCCCAATCACTATTCTGAGCTGCATCTTCTCCATAGTATTTGAAAAAAAAAGGTTTCAGAGCTTTTGAGCAGTGAGATAGAGATGTTTGGCTGAGGCTGAGCGTGCGTGTGCGTGTGTGTGTGTGTGTGTGTGTGTGTGTGTGTGTGTGCATGCATATTTTAACCATCTCAATAGCAGACTGGATGTAGCAGAGCTGAACGGTGCCAAATTCTGTGGCGCAGCCCGTGGGATGATTTCTCCATGCACACACACAAAAACACACACACACACACACACACACACACACACACACACGCCATATGGGATGTTGGTCCTACCTAAACATCCATCTTGACTGATATCTCCTCCCCTGTGTGTGTGTGTGTGTGTGTGTGTGTGTGTGTGTGTGTGTGTGTGTGTGTGTGTGTGTGTGTGTTAAGAGCAGGAGGAGGAAAACTAAGAGGAGGCAAATTGAAATGGTGGGCTGAGGGCAGACAGAGAGTTGGGTATTAAGGGGGATGGCAGGTCTGAGGTCAAAATAAGAGAAGTTTAGTTTTTCCAAACTCTCTCAGTTTGGAAGCGCCTCATTTACTCCCCCCTGCACACCAGGTGGATGGGGGGGGGGGCATCTGGGAACAAACCCACTGGTTCCAGGTGGCAGGGGGAAGAGAATAATCAAGTGTATGTTTAGTGACTTACTGAGAGAAGTGCATTTGCAGCAAATCAGAACTGAAGTGAAGTTCAAAGCAGAAAAAAAACCTTGTTTAAATGCACAGTGCTGCAGACAGGAAGTTTTAAAATTCCTCAGAATAAAGGTTTGACAGTGGAAATGACTGCTTTGTGATGCCAGTCCACAGCTTTCACTTTGCTCATTGTGTTACAACAGATAAACATCAAAATGACCACAGACCATCTGATCATATGAAACCCCATTCCTCAATGAACTGTCACTGGGTGGAAAACATCATGGCTGCTCTGACAGAGAGATACAATGTATCTTGAATTAACTGACAAAATTCTAGACAAACAATTGTTGCAGTTGCTGAATTATCAGGCATCCAGACAAAAGAAGCAGCAACTTGCTTTGCCTCTTCTCCCCACAGCAGTCTTTCCATTAAAACTCAGATGTTTGCACAGTTTTGATGGTGCCTGAGTGTCAACATGTTAAAGCTTTTCAATGTGAAAAGTCCTTAAAATCAGATGTCTGGCTGAGACCTTTGAAGGTTTCACTAAAACACAGGCCCAACTGAAGGGAATTTTTTCACACATGGTAACATATAGGAAATGATCAAATTCATCAGTGTTTTGACTCTTCTATGGATTCGTCCACATTTGTGTACAACAAAGTGCTTTTACTGTTTATCAGAGTCAAACAATCCTAACTGCATCAATTCATTGTCATGAGATGCAGTATTATGTTCACTCTTAGCATGCTAACATTTGCTAATTAGTACTAAACACAAAGTATAGGCGAGGCTGGTGGAAATGTCATTGGTTTTGGGGGCATTTTTTTCATTGGACAAGAATACAGGTACAAATGATTAAGTCAGGGCAATCAGTAAAATTCATCCTCTGGGAATTGTGAATGTCATTCAGTAGGTTTTGAGATGTTTCAATCTTGGCCGAAGTTGTGTACCAACACACCGACCAACTGACAGACTGCCATTGGCATCCCTACAGCTGCTTGCATGGCTAAAATGTTTAAGAAGTAGAGGCAGTAGGTAAACTATTTTATATGTATCTTCTTCAATCAAAGAACAAACTCATTAATAAACAAGAAGACAGGGCGCCTTGGTGGCTCACCTGTTACCACATTAGCATAGCCCTAACTGCAGCGGCCATGGGTTCGAGTCTGACCAGCGGCCCTTTGCTGCTCTCTCTCTCCCCAACTTTCCTGTCTGTCTCTCTCTCTCACTGTGCTATCACAATAAAGGCAAAAAAATAAAACAAATAAACAAGAAAACATCCTTTATAGCCTTTAGAATATAATACTTAATAATACTTGTGATGACTAGCTTCAAAAGATCCAAGTCAATTGGTGTTAATCAAATTGACTCAACTCGCAAAGCAGGTCTTTCTGAGCGAACACACACCCTAAAATCAGGATAAAATATACGAAAAGCTACATTTTTGGAGGTGTTGTGTGAACAGAGAGTGTCTGTATGACAGTCATTTTAAACCTTTAGTAGCTACTATCAAATCTTCACTTTACTTTGGTCTTTTCAAATGTCTAACTTCTGGATTAACTTGATTGCATTACGAGAAAAATCTTCACATCTTCAAACTGCCTTCATCTCGAGAGTTTTTGGTATGTGACCTACAAATATTTCGGAAAATGATACGCCACTTGTAGTGTAAGTGTTTGAATTTTTTTTAACAAAGAGCCCTGCAGCATGTTTTAGTTGAAAGGAGCTGTTAATCCCCAAGTTGCCTAGTTAGATCAGGGATAAAATCAAGACGTACTTGTCTTTAGAAAATATCCTCACTCACAAAATATCAATAAACCATCTCATGGTTCAGCAACAGAGCAACAAGATATAATCGGACAGCTGAGATTACTATCACACACACTCTCCCCTACGGCTAGACTGTAATACAGAGATGATAAAACTAATCTAAAACACAGAGGAGAGGAGAGGGGAGGAGAGGAGAGAGGAACAGAGAGAGGAGGGAGGTTTGTGGAGGAGAGAATAGGAAGGAAAAGGAGGAGATGAGGACAGACAAAAGTAGAACAGAAGTGGAGAGGAGAGAGCCAGAGATGGAAGAGGGGAAGAAACATGAAAGACACAATGTGAAAAGAAAAGAAGAGTAAAAGGATGAAAGACAGAAAAGGGGATGAGAGGAGAGGAGAGGAGGAAACTTGATAAAGTAGAGGAGAAAATAAGATAGAAGAAATGACAAGGAATAGAAGGACAAGGAGGAGAGGCAGGGATAAGAAAATAAATGAAGAGAAGAGAAGAGAGAGAAGGGAAGAGAAGAATGAACCAGAGGGAAGACAGGACTTCCCTTTTACACTCTTAATTGGTTTATGAGGAGCAGAAAATCCACTCAGTCCCATGAAATGCTAGTGGCTGATGACAACCTTATACATCCAAAAGTCACCTCTCGCTCTTGATACTAATGTACCACACACACACACACACACACACACACACACACACACACACACACACACACACACACACACACACACAGAATCCTCTGGTCCACTATAAATCCTCCCCTGTCAGCAGGCTTTGCTTTGATCAGGTACACAGGTCACCTGAGAATTTGTGTGTTCATGAATGCTCAGTGCTCAGTGTGTCTTTGTTTGTTTATGAGTCCAAATCTTACTTATTCAAAGGACTGAAGCCACTAAGAAAGACAGATATTTCCCAGCATGATGCCGCCGAACCGCTGCAGCACTGATCATCCTCTACAAGGAAACCAGTGTATCCTGTTTAGATCATGAGAAAAACAAAGCAAAGGATCTGGCATTTTGAAAACATCAAGGTTGTGTGTCAATCAAAGAACAAACAACAAATTTTTGTATATTAAAAAAGAAAAATGACACATTTTCTGTAAAAGGCCTCAGCGTGACTCAGGGGGCAGATGTTGATGCCATGTGTCCAGCTGTCCCTCGGGGGAAAGTGTCTGCAGAGCCTTCATGACATAATTTGGTTATCACCGCTGTGTGAGGAGATTTTCATTGAAGTAGCATGAGAGGATGTTTTGGGAGCAAAAATACAACATTTACTTGCTCGCCAATATTAATGTTAAATAGTTCAACGTTTCGTGGAATATAATTATTCCTGGTTAAGCATTAGATGAGAAGATTGATACCACTCTGATATTTTTCAGTTCAGTATAAGGCCACAGCCAGCAGCAGGTGTTCATTATTGAGCTTCAGACATGCTGGGAGGTGGATTTTCTCACCTTTGGACAGAGGCTAGTGGTTTCCCCCTGTTTCCTGTTTTATATACTAAGCTGAGAGCGGGTATTGATCTTGTCATCTAACTCTTTGCAAGAAAGTGTGTACGCATCGAACTATCCCTTTGGCATCATAGCTGCCTGTAGCAGTGGTAGTGAGTGTTAACTAGTGCTTTTGTTGATGCTACATCAACAGACACCGGACTGCTAGCGCTAACATTAACTTTCTAAGGCTGCTCCTGGTCTGCTTTCTGTTTGGGTGTACTCTGAAACTCAGCTGTGTTTTTCATCTGGTTCTTCTCTCTCTCTCTCTCTCTCTCTCTCTCTCTCTCTCTCTCTCTCTCTCTCTCTCTCTCTCTCTCTCTCTCTCTCTCTCTCTATATATATATATGTATGTATGTGAGTGCAGCAAACACAGAAGAACTAACTAGTGTCACATATTCACAACAGTCAGTCAGTCCTGTGTACCATGGAGTAGCAGACTTGTTCAAACTGGTGTATAATCACTATCTAACTTTGTGAATGGATGCAGGATGTTTTAATGTGCTAATGTACATCGTCTCAAATGTGACAGTAGCTTTGAAGCTAATGTGAAACAATATTGAGATAAATCTCAATTGAAACAATTAAGACGGTAATTAAATTTTGAAGAATAGTGATACAACATTACGATGAAGACTTCTCCAGCCAGAAGTTTATTATGAATGTTTAGTTTGTTTTTGCACAGGGTGTCACTCAGATTATCACAGCATTCATTTCTTCTCTTTCTTTTTGCTGTGAATCTCTTTGTCCAATAAAAGGTTGCGGCAGAGACACTATGAGACGCAACAACAAATCATTAAATTGTCTCTCCCTTTCTTTTTTCTCTCCATCTCGTCTTGTTTTCCTCTCATTTTCTCTAACTGGCAGCGTTGACATTATTGGCGTTATTAACTGTAGCCTTGTCTGTGATCGTGTGTGCATTACTGTCCCTGCATTCAGCTTGAATCACTGCAGGAAACCCAGTTACAGTAGCCAATTAGAGGCCACACACAGTTGTGTGCTAATGTCTGCCCAATATGTGGCCATCAAAGCAACAATTTTCATTCAACAATTTATCCTCACAGCATTTAAAAATAAAGGAGCTCTTATTTCCCTCAGCCATGGTGTCTGTCTGTCTATGTTCCTTTTTTCTTCCTTGAATTTTCAGACAGCGAGGAGCCAATTACCATCTAGGGCTCTCTCCAAGATCCCTCCTTCCGGTCTCCTGCTGGTTGGCTAAGAGCTGACCAATCAAAGGTCTCATGGGGGGGCAAAAAGCCAACCTGAGGAAATATCTTGCTGAGTGAAGATGTCTCTGTCATTTAATTTGCCATGAATACAGTGTACAGTTGTACTCTATAGTCCTAAGCATTTTCAGACTCGGAACCGTTGGCTCTTATATGCTAGTACGGCCTTCTATACCCTGGTTTGTAGAGAATAAAGACTGTTGCAAAGACATGTTAAACTCAGACAATGTACATGAGCTTTAGTTAGTAAATAATTCAAAAATAAGAGCTAAGAATCTATTTTTCTCCAAGGGCATGTAGAGAACTGAGGTGACATCATTCCCTCAGGATAAGATAACATGAAACAAATCCTTTTGCCACACGGTGCCAACTTGATCAGCAATGTTATTTGCCAAAAAGCTATTGAATTCCTTTGAGGCGTGATGCATCACCAATCCATCATACTCTCTTTGACTTTTAGGGGGATAAGTAGGAAAGATAAAACGTTCTATTAAAGCTCCACTAAGCTGGCTCCGATTGTCTCTCTAAAACTCTAATTTTAGATTTAAATGTTTTCCTTGGACAAGAATGTATGAATCAATAGTCAGTAATTTTGGTAGCTAACGTTAAGAAGTTGGACATCATCATTGCTCTTTAAAGTAACCAAAGTGACTTTAAAGTAAAATATAAAATATGTTGCAGTACTCACTACTCAGTACTTAGTGCTTATTGGTGTCTTAAATGTCCAATTTATGGACACTGTTACAAACTCTACTCTGGAGCTGAAATAACTACATTGATTATCAGGTAACCATTTGAAATTTCTAAGGCAAAATGCCAAACATGATCTGATTCAAACTTCCCCAGTGTGAGGTTTTACTCTGTTTAATTCTAAACTGGATATATTCGGTTTTTAGACTGATGGTCAGACTTATGATGAATTGACTGTCTTTTAAATTTTATAAATTCTATGTTTAAAAGAGCTATTTGTAAGTTTTGCTATTGCTACATAACCAACGTTATCATTAACAGCTGTTTACTTACCAGTTTTGCAGAGAGCTTCAGCCATTGCTGCGTTTACAAGACAAAAAGTTATAAAACGTCCTCTGAGCAGCATTACTTCTTCAGAGCAGCTACAGTGACTCAGTATCAGAAAGTGACAAGATTGGGCAGAGCTAGCTCATTAGCATGCTAACTTCAGTAGAAAAAAAGTGATATAAATAGAAGCAAAACAAGATCTAACAATTACTTTCCACCTCTGGAGACAGCTCTTTGTGAGTAAAGGAATGAAGTTTGATGCTGAAGTCACAACATTTCTTCTAGACTTGTAAGTAAACAGCTGTTAATGCTTACGTTGGCTAGCAAAACTCACAAGTAGCTCCTTTATTCAATTAATCCAATCTGCCATAAAAAATGATGAATCATAAGGAAAATGAAAAAAATGAAAGTGAGTTGTAGCCCTCCACTCCCACTAGAACCTCATAAAAACATATACCACTCACAGCTCTGCTTCTGGTGGATTTAATTTCTGCAAATGCTATACTTGTATGACGACAAACCACAACAGAAGCCTCTGTGTGGTTTTCTGTGGCTGAAACCCTTTCTGTGTCCATGTACATTTTTTATATGCCAGATGGAAGCAAAACTAACTGAGTGAAAACTCCCATCCGAGTTCATTTCAGAGTCATGCTGCTGTAAAAAAAAAAAAAAAAAAAAAAAAAAAAAAAACTCCACTATAGCTATATTTGTATGTCAAAGTACCTGGCATGTAGTCACTAACATTTATGTTAAACCATAACAAAGCATGACTAACCAAATGGAAAGTTCCATTTGGGCTCCATCCAGAGCCTGTTCCCTGTAAAGTCTGGGCTTTCCACAGCGGCTCCATGTTCATGAGTGTTTCACAAGTATTATAACCACAGAGAGATGTTCGCACCCAGTGTCTCAAGCCAAACCCTGCAGTTCTCTGTAGCACTGGGAGTGATCTTACTGGGTTTGAACACGGGGATGTTCACACGCATACTGAGGCCTGAGGCCAAACTGAGTGGGAGGCATCAAGAGTTGTTTCCTCCCAACTGCACACAGAGGGCAACTTTGAAATACAAAACATCGTCTCCTACACCTCGCTTACTCTTTCTGTCTCTGGGTTTCTTATACATACCTCTTCCTGTCTTGCTTTCTTAATCTGTACCTCTGTATCTTCCTTGTGTTCCCTCTTTCTTTAAATACTCCTCTCTCTAAACCGCTACAGACACTTCCTCCCTGCAACCTGAAGAAGACGGAGACGAGGGTTAGGGTTAAAAAAAGGGTGAAATAGAAGAAAAAGTTTTGATATATCCACGAGCAATCTTTCCAATTCTGCTTTTCCAGTTCATGGCCTGCAGTCTCCTATACAGAAACATACAGACAGAAACTCCACTTTTCATAGTATGGGACATCTCTATATATATTTTTAGGATGGAGAGAGTGTGTTTATACAGTGAGGTATTCTGAGGAGACACATTTTGGTGCTACTTACATAATCTTCATGAAACTTTCCCTGAGTAATTCCCATTTGTGTTTCAGGAAAATGCAGCTTTCATCTTAATGTTTCCTAAATCAGTTGAACTGGGGTGTGGCTGACTGAATCATCATTGAACCTTGGATGCATTTACATTGGATTATATGTTTTTGGATTTTATGCCTGATCTTCCAGGAGCAGGGACCTAATTTCCACTGGGAAAATTACAGTTTTAGTTTCATTTACTTAATACAGACTCTCTAAACCCCTGACTGTCAAAGTGCCAAAATCTAAATGAGAAGAGAGAGGAGCTGATAAAAAATGTTGATGAGCTCATCTGAGTAGATTCCAAATAGTGCTGTGTGTGTACAGCAATTAAGATTTGTAAGCAGCAGCAAGTGAGAGACTGACTTCCTCTACCTTGCAACCTTTGGAGACAGGTAAGACAACCACCATGTTGCTTGGT
>NW_019525244.1:1112868-1163881 GCF_002814215.2 Seriola lalandi dorsalis | reverse complement strand
GGGTGGGGTGGGGGGTGGCGTTGCCATCTGCCATCTCTGCTTTTAATTTGGTTAATTTTCTCCTATAATAAAAGAGCACTAAAAGCTAAAAAAGATTTTACATGAATCAAGAATAACTCAGCAAAAGACAAGGAAACTAAACGTGATTACTGGATTAACGCATTAATGGAGTTTAAGTAGAATAGCATTTCTAAACCGACTTTACATTGAATCTTTAGTGATAGCCCTCACTTCTAACTCGCTTTGGATAAAATGCCAATGGGTAAATGTAATGTTCATTCTTTCATTCATTAGCCATACTGCTTGTCCTTTCAGGGTCACGAGGGGGCTGGAGCCAATCCCAGCTGGGATTGGGTGAGGGTGGGGTACACCATTCACACCTACAGGCAATTTAGAGTCACCAATTAACCTAAACCTGCATGTTGGACTGTGGGAGGAAGCCGGAGTACCTGGAGGAAACCCACGCAGGCACGAGGACAACATACAAACTCTGCATGGCAGGTTCCAACCAAGAACCCTCTTGCTGTTAGGCAATAATGCAAACCACTGCACCACCGTGCAATGTAATATGACATGCAAATTCCCAGCTCCTCCTGTATGCATGTCAAAGTGTCCATGGGCAAGACTCTGAACCCTAAACTGCCCCCGATGGTCAGACCAGCATCTTACCATGGTAGCTCATTGCCATCTATATGTGTGAGTGGGTGAATGAGAGACCAAATTAAAGGGCTATATAAGTGTGGTCACATACTGCAGTAGGTACTAAAGGTTAGGATATCGTTTCCTCTCCTGCTCTGATTTTTCTTTTTTTGTCCACCTCTATGGAAGTACTATACAGAATTGCTCAAGTAGCATAAAGCTGAAAATCCTGCAAAATCAACCGAATGGGCTAACAATGAAATCAATCCTGTGTCCTGATATAAGCTATATGAACCCAACCGGCTCACAGGTTTCAGGCAAGATAAAATCAGCAGAGGCTTCGCATGCCTGATTTCTCCGCATCCAGCTTCTGTTAATGAGAATGACCCGCCTCTAAATTCTAACAAAGACTTTTTAAATTCATCAAAACTGCCTCTGTCCCTCAATTACATCCTGCTTTTCCTCTCAACTCTTATTTCAGTCACACAAGACAAATACAGGAGCAAACAAGAGTGACAGAAAGTGAGATAGATAAAGAGATAGTGAAGAGGGAAAGATCAGCATTCAGAGAAATTGTCAGATAGGAGAGATTGCAGTGGATGTGGGTGATGCTACTACAATAGTATGGGACGATCGGGGGGAGGAGGGGGTTATAGCATGTGTGTGGGTGTGCGTGCATGCGTGCAGAGGTTACTTTAAGGCTGTGGACAGCATTGTGAAAAGGACGATTGGTGTTAAATTGGGGTGAAAAGAGGCTTAGGTGGCGATAGAGAGACACTGAGTGAGAGAGAGAGAAAGCAAGGGAGAGATGGTCACCCTTCACTCCACACATGGATTAGAGGCTATAGAGACATTGACAGGCTCAAAACCTGGCTTACACTGCTAAAGCCCTGCACACACACACACACACACACACACACACACACACACACACACACACACACACACACACACACACACAACTCATTATGTGTCAGTCCTAACAGCTACAGTATATTTAGCAGCGGAGGAGCATGCGGGACTGTTTGCCTATCAAAATTTCCCAGTTTTCCTGAGATTTATCGGCTGGATTTTGAGGTCTCGACAGGCACATTTTGAGACTATTCAGATGGCCAATATTCTCAGCATCTATGACAGCAATATTTTTCATTGCGCACTTCTGCCTTTTATTATCCACAGTGGCTTTGCATACATACAGAATGACTAATTCCTTCAAAATGAGAATCCTTAAGCAGCTGTTTACCGAGCAAAGCTGTGACTTAATAAAGCACTCTGTGACTTTATGGCCTGTTGTACAAGTTTGTAGACTTGTGCAGTTGAATGCTAATATGTTGTGATCTTTAAAATGTGAATGCAGCACCGGCAGAATAAAGTCCTCCTAAAATCTTTTCGACTTAGAGTCCACAGCCACGCTAGCAGCTCCGTAAGGCTGTACCTACCCTGACGCTAGAGCACTATGTGCAAAGTCAAGGATTCAAAAGTTTTGACATTTCATCCCGAGGTGAATATGAATGTCTGTGCCAAATGTCATGGCGATCCATCCAGCGGTTTTGTGTGTTTTAGCTCATTTACTAAAAATCACACACACTTCATATCATTTGCAAGACATTCTTTTATTTTTTTATACCTCATTTCTGATGTATAATTCACACCTTTCATGCAGCCTTTTGTTTCCATTAATTTTGTACAGTATCAACTTTAACTACCAGAAAAGCGGTGTAACATATAGTGAAAACCAACAGGTCTTGTAAAAATGTATTATCATTTTCATGGAGTTTAAAGTCTGCTCTGCATTTCCATCCAGAGGTTACATTACATTTACATTTACTGACTTGGCAGACGCTTTTATCCAAAGTAACTTGTGAGGACAACACAAGTGAACTAAAGCTTCAGTGTAGTAGGAGACCTTGATGAAAGTATCTTCTCTGTGACTGGATGCATAACTCAAGCTGATTTCAAAAGAATGTAAACCAGTCACTGCCTACATGTGAAAAGACATCCAAAACATCATAAACCCTTCAACAGGCTTTTGAAAAAAAAGGGGAAATTTAATAATGTATCTTTTGAGAAGGACTGGTAGATTATAGCATGAATAGTAGATAGTACATTTATAGATTTAGTTATAAACCATTGATAAGAAAAACTTTTAGGTTATAGGAGTTAAATATGGCTCAATAACTCATAGCAATACATACAAATTATATTCCCTTTGTGTCTTATTAGACAGCAATACCAGGATGCTAAATATACAGAATTTGCATTTAAGGAAGTAAATCCTGCAAAATTAACATAAGTGGTCCTTTAAAAATCACAGTTCATTCCCATACAGAGCTACTTCTCTTTCTGGCAGCTTCTTGTGGTTAATATGTTTAAAAATAATATTACTATATTTATTTATACATGTATATCAACCATATGTAAAGCCAGATGGTGTGCTTCTGTGCTCCAGATACCAGTCTCTAGCCATAATACAGAAAATATCGCTTTACTTATCTCGTATCTCATCCACAATTTCACTTGATCATTAAAGCAAGATACAGTCTCTAAACTTGTGTGTAGCTGAGATCAAAACGAAGGCAGAGTACTGAGCACTCATTTAGTAATAACTGCATTATAACGTGAGCGCTCATGGCTCAGACTCACGGGTTGGAACGTCAACATGTTGACGGGCGTCGCGGCCGGTGTGATCCCATCACAAGATAGCGTCTCGTTACCTCGATCTTATCGTCACCTTGCCAGAGAGTAGTTTCAGACTTTCTCTCAACGTAGAAGGGTTAGAAGTTAGTTAATCTTGCCATTAATTTGTTTTGCAGAGGGAGGATTAAAAGTCAATTTATTCCTTTTCAAACAGACAGAGAGAGGAGAGAGCGACAGAGGCAAACAGAGGAAAAGAGGGAGAAAGAGTTCTCTCTCCAAATGAGTTCAGTTTAATTAACATTGTCATTGTTTGAATGGAGAAGGGAATCTCTAAAGAATTACAAGATAATGTGCTGATGATATTTATCTCTTAAGCTAACCCTAGGCCATTTATAATGAAATTTTATACTGATGCTGATTTATTGCGACAGCCATTTTATAGATTTCAGTGGCAGCTGGCTGAATAGATTTCATAACTACGTGAGTACTGATGTCAGACCCTTAATATAGCCTATTACTGTGCTTCTAATCATGAGCTAAATTACTTTCATTTGTAGTTATGTGTTCTGCATAATATAGAATTGTACACTGTAAATTAAGATAATTTTCCTGTATTTTTAAAATACATGAAAATATTAATAAAATTACAAAAATAGATTGTGATTTTACATGTCAAATGTAAAATAACATGAAAACACCGTAACTGAATAACCATAAAAGGAGGCAGCACCTTGGAAACATCTTGACTAATAAAAGACACTTTTATGGCAATGGACTTTTCAAAACCTTGGACTTCTATCTTCCTATGGACTGTAGTAGTAAGCCAGGGTATACCTGGGTTATACAACTCACATTGTATAACCCAAACCGCCTCTTCAACATCAGTAATCTTAACCATCAAGATGATCTGCAAGTATTATACTGAGCACTCATGTATTTTCATTTAAAAAAAAAAAAAAATTGTTTAATGTTCACAATCTTTTTGGGCATTAAAGTATTACATCCAACTTTTGCCTTGTATGTATTTTTCATTGATGTTTTTAGTAGTGTAAGATAGTGTTATATAACCAAAGGTCTTTGGGTTTTTACCAAAACAGGCTAAGATACTATTAATAAAATACTTTTTTAACATGAAAGGTAAGTTAAATATGCAAGAAACCTATATAAAATTACATGTAAAAACCAAAAATTAACAGTTGATTGTTGCAATTTTAAACCCCCTACTGAGGTTTTCAACAGTTTTTGAAAGATAAATCAAATGTTTTCATGTGGTATATCATTTTATTACATCAAATATGAATTAATAGACAAGTTTTTTATGTAAAATTATGTAATAAAAACCAACTAATAACAGTACCTTTCTTCATTTTAAGCCTTATTATTTGTATTATAACAATGTTAGACCTTATCTATGGGTAATTTCATTGTTTTTACACGGGTAAATATTCTTAATTAAACATTAAAAATCCCCAAAAATATGGAAAATCTCATGTAAAATTAAAGATATAAACTGTATTTTAATTATGGAAAATTACTGTATTTTTATGAGATTATTTTCCATTATTTTCCAGTATTTTTCTGGCTCCCCAGCTGCCAGAATATTACAGTTTTTTTTGTCTATTTATTTTCTTCAGTGTATGATGGTATTTTTGTCATTAGGCAGCTTTTTTTTTTTTTTTTTTTTTTTTTAATAAACATGGAGCGCATACATAACTTCAGTGCAACCTACGTCACTGGTTCTGTCTCAATCTTACTACCTCAGTCTTCTTAAAAGGACCCATTTCCAGAGCTGATGTACTGTACACTGAAGTACCTATCCGCCTCTCAAAGGGATCAGACTTTGTGACCTTTGTGTGCACAAATAAGCCCAAGCCAAAGTGTTGGAAATTTCAATTAGACTTTGTAGGGCAGGCTGTATTTAGCCTGTGAGGCATAACCCAGGGCAACGTATTTTCCTTTCCTTTTTTCTCTATAATGTGAACACAGCATCTGAGATAACATTTCTCCAGCTCTTTACAACAACATGTAGTACATGGCCATCGTCACATGGTAGACTTTCACAATTTACTTTTCTATGGACTGAAGGAAAAAAAAAAAAAAAACGCACAGCAACACAACACTGGCTTCTCAAGGTTCATCGGCCAGCTGAGCCCCCCCCCCGCTGTGTGAGTTTGATTGGATTGTTCCTATCTGGCCCCACTGATGGGTTTGTGAACATACTGCAGTCAACTGTGACATTGAAGTGGTTATCAACATTGTTAATAAAGTTGTCTCATCCATCGTTGCTATCAGGCTTTTTTTTTTTTCCAGGAATGTGAACTTTTGAGGACACCAGCGTTCTGGATGCTGCCGGTCTCTCCAGCATAGATCCACTAAATCAGTCTCACACCATTTATGGCTCTGATCAATTTTTTTGATTTTTTTTTTAAATTATAAAACACTAATTTATTAAGTCTTTAACAAGATTAAGAAAATTTTACCTTGGAATTTTTTTACATTTGTGACATCAGCTGTGGTATCAGATGCTACAGCCCAGCTATTTTCTCATCCAGCAATCAAATCACAGCTAAATGTCAGTCTTCTATATATGACTCCAGTCTATTACTCTCTATGTTCTTTATTTGGTTTTCACGCTTAGACATGGAATTCGATTACATTTCGCTGTTGGTTTTCTGTCACGTTTCTCCTGTTGATCTTCTATTTCTGTAGACTGTAAATCATCGAAGAGCTCGCAGTGCTTAATCTGTAATCATTTGTTGTATCCGATCTCGCCGTTGCCTCTGTAAATACATGCCTCAGTATCTTAAGCTCAGACCTCAAACAAGCCATTCCTTTTTTTTTTTTTTTTTTTCATTATCACATCCTCGCGTTCTACGACTACATCTTTATTCAGGAAAACAAATTGGTTCTTCAAAAACACAATCTCCTCTCAGAAAAATTTAGGTCACTCTTTAGGAGTGGTGCTGCTACCACAGCTGCCATGAGGAGGAGTCTCTTCCAGCTCATTTGAACACATGCTGCGCTGGTCCTCTGCTGCTGCTATATGTGGCACACAGCTCCGTAGTTCTGTCTGCGAAGACACCTTCAACGCCACAGGCCTGCTCACGTCAGAGAGGGGCAACGCAAAGTTTATCGATTCATCTCAGCTAAATATTTGGTTTTTACAAATGATTAATCCAACCTGATCTCACAGAAATATGCCAAATGACCATGGCCTTCAGGTTAGCCGACAAGCTAACTGCTAGCCAGACAGAAACATGCTACTGCTAGTCAATCACAATAGCTCCAGAGTGTTCCTTTCACAGAAAAAGAAAAAATTGCATTTGTTTTGATAAAACACTCTACTCTTTCTTGCGTTCACATTCCCCCAGAGCAGGAAGCCAACATTTTTCTGAAACTTCAGGAGCTATTTGGAAGCATTGATTGTGAGTTGAGTCTATGTCTGTCACACATCACGTTATCTCCTGAGCTCAGGGTTGAAAAGAAATTTTAAACTTTGTTCGTAATTATTCACAAAAACTTTATGAATAAATAAGTATAATTCAAGGAAATGAATTGGAAAAAAAACAAAGCTCTAACAACTGAATACAAATGATCTGAGAAAATTAGGGGACAGTCGTGAAATGTCACTGATATTAACATTCAGACCTATGACATTTTAATGGAGTGGACAGGGGGAGATAATTTGGGATGGACCATATTGTTGTTCATTACTGGGCCTCCCTGTGTGAGGCACATGAACATACAAGCACGTACGGTGATCAGCAGGTGTGTGTGTGTGTGTGTGTGTGTGTGTGTGTGTGTGTGTGTGTGTGTGTGTGTGTGTGCGCGCGCGCGCGTGTATGTTTATGTGTGTGTGTGTGCGTGCGTATGTTTATGTGTGTGCGTTCAAGCTTCCCTAGTTGTGGAGTGAATGTGAGAGAAATGATGGATGGATGTCAACGGCAGGTCTCCCTCTCATTCTCCCTCTCTGTTTACTGCACGTGTGTGTGTGTGTGTGTGTGTGTGTGTGTGTGTGTGTGTGTGTGTGTGTGTGTGTGTGGCTGTGGCTGTGGGTGTGGGGGTGACAGATAGATGTGAGTGCAGAGGTCTTAGTGTATTGGCCCAGACTCCATTAAACACCTGTTCACTGGGCTAATGCGTACGGCCCTGTGTCCTCAGGCTGCTGCAGCAGACATCCTGTACACACACACAAACACCAGCAAGAGTTCTGTTCTTACGTTTTTTTATTTTTCTACATGGAAACTGTTTTTCAACACATATCCAAGAGGAACTAAATGATTCATTGATTTCACTGATTTATAATTATCAATCAAATAGCCTAGGATGATTATGATATCATATCGTTATTATAACTGCACAATTCTACAAAATACAAATATGTATTGTAAATTTATTGCCTCACAGGAACATTTCTTCTCATAAGTAAAACTCAAAATTCAATTGAATGATTCTTTGGCATCATTCAGACTGAAAGTAGACCTGTATTTAAAAAAGAAAATACCAGGGACACCATTGGTGTGTATTGGATGACGAAAAACATAGCTGAGGAGTCAGAGCTGCTTTCACTGTAGGAAGTCATGTTTGAGTAAGAAACCCAAGACTCTGAATGTAGATGATTGCAAGGGACATGTAACTGCAATTACACATTCACATACAAATTCATCAACCGGGAACGTACTCCTGCTTACAAGTGTTTGATTGACCAATCAGCAACTTGACGTTGCACTGTGCAGCATCAAAAGCTCAACATTTTTTTGTTTAATGAATTTATTTATTTTTACCAGAGTCTCACTGAGATGAATGAGGAGGCTATATTAATTTAACCAAGCACTACTGTTAAAAAACCCCCTCTGTCCAAAAAACAAGCAGGCATAATAATATTAATAATAATAATGACTGGGTGTTATGATCAGCTGGTAGCTACACAGCTTGTATATGAACCAGTGACTGTGAAGCATGAATGAAGCAGCTGATGCCAATCAGCCAATACAAGTGCAACATCGGTGCTCTGCCTGAACTGATGTTATGCTCAGTTGTATCCAATCAACCAACCACCAAGTAACCACGTTTGGTTTAAATGCCCAGGTTTTAAGAGGTGCACCTCTAAAACTTGTCTCAGGGCAATGAAAAAGAAATTCACACTGATTATTCAAATGTGTTATGTTGTGTAATGTTATTTTTCAGAGCTTTTTAACACAAAAATGGAGTTCAGATGTGCTGGCAGCAGAAACTCCCAGGATGTTTCTCAAATTGTTCCCAATCAAACAGAGAGTGTTGCCATAGCTCCACACATGCAGGGTTAAGTGAGAAAATGTCTTTTTCTTTTTTTTTTGTGATTAGGGTGGACTGACCCTTTAAGCCATTCTTTGCATTGTATTATGTGAGATTATTTGGGTATGGCAACAAAAATCCTGAGCCTTCAGCGCTTCTTCTCAAAGTGAGACTTTATTATGTAAGTCCATTTATTTTCATGAATATGAATAAATCACACCTGACAACTCTTTCACCAGGACCCACTACACTGTCTGACCAGGTGCCATCAGGCTGCAAGTTCCCAGACTGACCTCAATAAGCAGCCTGTTGTCCCTTCTAATTCTGTAAAGCACTTTGCTAATGGCCTCACCCTCACCGCTGACATGACTGTCACCATAATAACCCGAGTGCAACAGCACCACTTAGCACTAACATTAGCCCTGGCAGTGGCTGTCCGTGCAAACGACAGGTATAACATTGATTCTCACAAACTTATTGAGAGTGTGTGGCAGCCATGTTGGGGCACAGCAGCGAATATCAACCTGATATTTCCTGTCCATCACTTTTAATTGTATGGAGAGGGCTTTAATAAGCCCACAGGGTGTCAGCTGAGTCAGTTATCATATGGATAAAGTCCTCTGCATCCACGTTTCTGTCATGGCTGTCAGTGCAATTGAATTAGCATGACTAAAGCACTTAGCATTAACATCAGTATGGGTGATGGCTCACTACTCTAACTGCACTACTCTACATTTATGGAAGTGGTAATGATCGCTGAGCATCCATTATCTCTCTTTCACTCTTTCCTTGCACCTCTTTTCTCTCCATCTTTCAGTCTGTTCCCTCCTTCGTTCTTTCTCCACCTCTGTGTTCAGTTTACTCTCATACCTGTGCTCACTCCATAACCATTGTAATTATGTCTAATGATTGATTCTGTGTAGCTCTGCCATTATATTGCACTTACACAAACTGCAGTTGTCAGTCACGCTCACACACACACACACACACACACACACACACACATATATATATATATAAATATATATATATATATATATATATATATATATAGGAGATAACAGTGGATTCCTAATGAAGTGTCAGCAGTCTTGCTGTGAGCAAAAATGGTACCCAAACAAATGAAAAGCACGCGCACACACACACACACAGACACACACAAACACACACAGAGAGCCACATGTCAAAAGGCTCTCGTCTTCCAGCTAATAACACGTCACTACTGCTGACACTGCACTATCTACTTAACCGACACTGCTCGAGTGCGTGAGTGTGTGTGTGTTTGCGTTCGCTAGACAGAAGGAAGAAAAAATAAGAAAGTGACACAAATGTAGCTTGTTTTTTTGTGTGTGTGTGTATGTGTGTGTGATTTCACTGGAATGGGTAGAGTGAATTACATTGGCCATTGTGAATACACACTGGAGCAGCTTTTGTTGTAATCAAATCAAATCTAATGTGGAAGCGGTTGCTAAGAAGGCTCAGTCATTCATTCATTCCTTTGCCAGACGGTCCTTCCCTCACACACCAATTTAAAAGACCTTCTTTGGAACACATCAGTGTGTGGAGTGACCCAGATATTTGCTAAACTGTAGCCTGAAAGCATGAATGATTCTCAGGTAATTACTCTGGCCGTAGTTATTGATACATAATTTAACAGAATGATTTTTCACGACGCACCAGGTGATTATGAATGGTGGCGGATGCAGACGAGGTGACTGAGATTTAACGAGTCCGAGGCCAAGAAATTTCATAAGGTGATGCTCACAGCGCGCTCAATACACTGCCCTGCTGATCTGCAGTGAAGAAGAATAAGCTAGGCTGCAAACAATGCACGGTTAAAAAAAGAAAAATATAATCCACACCTTTTTTACACCTTGAGGGTTTACACTCTGAGCCTCATGCAAGAACATTTTCGTATTCTTGTCCTAAAAATTCTCGTGTTTTTTCTTTAGTTCAACGAGTGTTAAAGCTGACTGTTCTCATTTGTTTCATTAAGCAAAAATGTCATTCAAGAGTAAAATGATGGATTTTCACACGGAGGAGCTTCAAGCCCTGCTGTCAGAACTCAGCCAACAGAAACAGCAGATTCAGTTTAAATAACTGAATCATATTAGATGACCCAAAACAATCAGACAATAACAGTAATTGCACCTGTCAATGACATGTCATTAGAGCAGGCTGTGTTCCGTAAAGTGAAGTCGACAACAGATACTGGACAGAGTCCTGCATAAAGACCCTGAGACAGTGAGACGTTTCCTACAACTACTGAGCTGGATGAGCTGCTGAGACAAAATATGCCAATAAAAATATAAACAATCCAAAAAAACCTCTCAATTAATTGGCAACTCATTAAGATGATGACATCGTGAACAGAATGTTAATTTTGCATTAACTTTGTTATATGTTTTTTTTTTTTCAATTAAATCAATTTCATTATCATATTAAGACTCCAAATTCATTGACGTCACTATAACCCTGACTATAACCATAACTAGGAGCGTCTCCTGAAATGGCGCTCCTGTGAATTAAATATCCCAACATTAATCCCTCTGTCATTGATACTTTAAGCATTATACTTCCTGCACTGGACATGTAAATCTTACATACATAGACTATCTGTCCGTCGAGTTATGACAGACACTGCTTTAATGTTAAGGGTGCTGGTGAAAAGCTCATTCCGTAGACTCATAACCTAAAAAAATCACTTCAGAATCAATAACAAAGCTGACCTGCAGAGACAGTCATTAACGGGTGCATTTCAAAAAGTACATCCTAACTGATTCAGTGACTTGCTAAGATATTTCTTGACTCTTATTTGCAGCTACTTGCTGTTCAAAGTCTCTTATTTTGCTTCATGTGTCACTGACAATCAAACAAAGGACTACACAACACAAGAATACCCCCAAACACCAAGCATGTGTGGTGTTTGGGAATAAGTCGAGCCGAGTTGATTATCTGTGCTTGTTAAAGCTGACTATCCCTGTGTGAAAAGTTACAGTCAAATTAAAATGCCCTCACCAAACAAATACAATGTCACTTTCTAGTGAGGGCTGCTGCTGTTGAGTTTATTTTTGTCAGGGCCAGTGACTGTGTGTGTTTCTGTGTGTGTGTTAGCGCCACATCAAAGTCATCATTAGCTGAGAATATTTAGTCACACAGGTATATGTGTGGCCACACATGCAAATGCAAAAAAATCCCACCGCTGTCATCATTAGCAAGGTAAACACACACACACACACACACACACACACACAGAGGTGTTTGTCTATGTTATTTTCCAGCTGTGGCAGATGGTCGAAATTATACAGCTGAGGAGAAACAGAAAATCCTCTTTAACTCACTGTCTGTCTTTTTGATTGTCACTTTTTTGGGTGTTTGTACTTCTGCTGTCTCTCTCTCTCGCTCTTCAGCTACTGTAGTGACATGACATTAGATTTCAATGATACTAGGTTCAAAGTTTAATATTGCATATATAAACCTGAATATTGCATGTTTTATGCTGCTATACGATACCTTTAATAACGCTGATTACTTTTTGAATCTAGAAAAATGTGACGTTTGTGGTGCATATCTGTAAAAATCTGTGTGTTCCTCATTCTGTGCTTATAGGTCACATCTGTCAAAGGTTTAAGTTTTCCATTTTTAAACTGAATACATTATGGCTTTAATGACAGTAAACCTTGGTATAAAACATCAGCTGCCAGCAGCTTTAACCAAGGCTACATGACCAACCAGCCAAAGCTGTCAGCTGAGTAACCCTCGCTGGCATTACCTGCCGGCTCATGCTTATTAAACAGAAAACTTTCAAACCATGATTTCTTGCATTGTAATCAGATGCAATACACATCTAAAAAATAATCTTAAAAGTATGAATTTGTTCAAGAGGAAACATGCAGAGCACCCCTGCTAGCAGGAGACAGACACTGATGGTCAGCGTCTATTGTCCTCATGTCATTGAGAAGAGCTGCACAGAGGTGAATTACGGTGAACTGATTTTAGAGGTTTGTGGATTTTTCTTCCTGCCTTTTTATCCCTGCCTTTGAAGTTTATTTCATTCACCACAGCAGTGTGGTTTTGGTGTTCAGCGGGTGAAAGGACATGAAACGGTGTTGAGCCATCTATTCAATCTGGTCATAATCTAATTTCTGTAAATGGCCCCTGTATCTGAAATCATTTAGATCCCCATTGAAAGGTGTGCTATTTTCTCAGGAGGGGAGACAGTTGAAAAATATGCAGCAATCATACGGTCCATAGAAAACAAAATACAATTTTGTCAGATGCAGGGCACGTCATTATCCCCAAACACATTACAAATGTCAGGTGCTGAGATATGTGCTGACTTTTACCATCAATAATTTTACTGTTAGTCTCTTCTGGTGGCTCATTTTCAGTAGTATATTGATTTCACATCAGTCGATGAATATGAGGCTAAAGAATAGCTTGCGTTTGATTATTCTCTCACTTCTCTGTCTTTTCTTACTTTCCTCTCTTCTGATTGTGAAATGAAAAACACTGAGCTCACATCACAAACTAATATTTGTCGGGTATGATGGTCTATGTATGACAAACTCATCGGAGCATACAATATTTGGTCTGGTCTCTGCCTCTCTTCTTCTATCCCTCTCTATTTACTTTGGGCTGATGATGTAGTGAATTCAAAGTCTCACTCTAAATACACACATTTTAAACAGTGAATATCAATGTTTGGCATGGAATGTGGTTGATGTAATTCCAAATACTTAAGGTATACAGGGAAACGCAATGTAATCTTCAAGCAAATCAGCCAGTGTTCATTCATCGGTCTCCAACCCAGAATATCTTTTTTACGATTCAGAATATCGACTTCAACACTTTAGAGAAGCTTTTTTTTTTAACTTTACTGGAAATTAATTTAAAGACAATTTTAATGTTAAAGCCAAAACAAAATTTGTATAATGAGCAGAATAATAGGACAAGGACAAGTGGAAATTAACTGTCGAAGGAAATGAAGTCTTTATGTGTTTAGTAAAACAAACAGGATGTGTTAAACAGAAACAAGACAATAAGTCTTCTAATAGATGCATTTAAGATATTCATTTAATTTAAAACTTTAAACTGACACTATGTCTGGCTTTTTAAGGAGTTTTTGATGAAGTGCTTTTCCATTCACCATTAAGATGATCTATATGAAGTTAAGGATGAAATTAGGCTTTATGTGTATGCTTCAATCTGTGTTTTTATTGATGTAATATAGTTAACAAGTAAAGCACAATTTACGCAGTATACAAGACCATCGAACACACCGGTGGATTCATGTATTGATCATGCTCAACAATTGGCTGTTCAAAGACATGAAATGTGAATGGAAAAACTATTCAGTCTGAAAACACTAGTGTGAAATCAGCACCGACTCAGGCTTTGTAAAAAACATTTTTGTGTGGCCTTTATAGTATGGGTATGAAAGTGCTTGGTAACCCTATAGCCAGTATTACTAGGTGCTTACGACTGCCAGTCCAACTGTATGTCACATGAGCAGCAGGTTCACACTAGAACCACATTTCTCCCCTGGTCAACAAGCCATTCTGTTGCTCTTTTTTATTCACACATAGAAGTGATCTTTATACTAACCGACTGATTAACTTATTGTTCTGGATCGTTCCAGCCCACTTTAACCTCTGTGTACTTGTATATAATGTATATAGTGAAAACCCTCTTTACTTCAACAAACTTAACCCGAGACTCCAAACTCTTTGAATAACCCCTCACAACACCATGATGTTAACATTTCCATAATCACTTCATTCCTTTCTTGTGAAGATTTCATCAAATTGTCTTCTGATTGGGTATTTTATTGCTTATGAATTTTCAAAGGAGGAATGTGTTATGTTATTTCTTCTTTTAAAAATGACATGGTCTCACTTTAAAGTGAAATTAATTTCATGGAGTGGAGGCTTGTGGATTTTGCTTTTTAGTTTTACCACTGTTTGAAGTTTAATGTTGGAGCAGCTGATGACTGGACAGAGTTGTCAGTGTGGTTTTGGTGATTTGAAGGTGCAAAGACATCAATTTAAGGTGGACTGCACTTGACATGTGAAGTGTTTTAGATGATAATCTTTTTTTCACTGGTATTTGATGTCTATATTTTCAACATGAAAACAGGTTCTACAAGATCTCCTGATCACATTTCAAAAGCTACTTGGCTATTCATGCATACATTACACTGTTATACACAAGTGAGATGCCACCACAATATTGATTACTTCCACCTTCAACCTGGATTCATCTGTACTAAAAGGTTTAACATTTAGAAAGGAGGAAGATAAAAGACCAGGACAATTTCTGAGGGGACGATCACTCTTAATTTTTCTTGCTTTTTTCTCAGTTTTTTGTCTGTCTCTTTCATTTCATCTGTATTTTTTTCTCTCGCTCTCTCCATCTCTTTCTTCCTCTGTATTTTTCTTTTGTTATGTGTCATTTTGTTTTCTCCACCAGACTGATTTAATTGTCTCTTTCTCTCCTCCCCTTCAACCTCCCTTTGTCTTTTTCCTCTCTCTGTCCGTGTAGTTATTGTTCCACACAGTGGCTCTTAACAAGCTAAAGGACATACACACACGGGTGAGTAATTATCTCTGCAACAAAGGCACACTTGTACAACAGATAAACAGATATCACTTATGTAGACTCACACAAAGACATACACTTGCAGGACTCGACACACACACATACACACGCACGCACGCGTGCACACACACACACACGCGCATGCACGCACACGCGCGCACACACACACACACACACACACACACACACACACACACACACACACACACACACACACAGACATACACACACTGCTTTTGGACAGGACCCTGTGGGAATATAAGGATGCACATAATTACTAGAAATGAAAACGCCAGAATTCATGAAGCTGGGGAACTGAGTGATCAGATTCGTCAGTTGGGTCAGATGACCAGCCCAAGGCGGGCAGCAATAGACTGTCAGCCGGACTTGGATGAATAGATGAGCTGGCTTTCCCTCGCTTCGGCTTTTCACCTTTTCAGCTTTCACTCTGTACATTCCTCTGGTCACCAAGCTGAGGTTATTAATTCTGCTCTCCTCAAGGCTTCTGAATGTATAAATGAATGTAATCAATGCTAAAAATTCTGATAATCTGATGTTGCTCTTCTCTTTGTTCAGACAATGTAGTTACAGAGTCTGTCCCTGTTCTGCTTCGTCATAGAAACGGATTTTACGGTTTCTGGAAACAGTTTTACATGATCATCTTTAGATTATCAAGTCACTGTAAAAACACTTTCCTCAACACGGGAAATAAATCACCCATGTCTCATGACTAAGTTCTCATACAATATCAATTTAAAGTAGAGAAATATTTAAATGCCAACCAAGTGTTCATCATGACAGTCCATCTGAATGTACGTAGAAAATGTGGCTGACAAAGATGACAGACTGTCCTCTGTGCGTCTGTCTTATAATATGAACGTCAGAGAACTATGATTCAGTTCACACCCACAGGTGGCACAGAGAGGCAGAGTGCATAGGCTGACATTAGAGAAACCTGGTGGACCTTTAATTCATGAACAAACACAGTTATGAGGTTTTCATAGAGTAGCAATATGTTGAAATCCTTTAACTTGCAACATTACCTTGACATAATTGTACCTCCTGTCCTTTTGGCAGTGATACTGTGTGTGTGTGTGTGTGTGTGTGTGTGTAATATGCAAGCTGGGAACAGGACGTCGCCAAATTAATGAATTTCTGGCTGGTAGGCCAGACAGACAGAAGCTAACACAGTCTTGTGAACACAAATATGTTCACCTGGACCTCTAATTAGGTTTCAACCTTTTCTAGGTGAAATATGGGAGAGAAAATAGAGGAGTAAAAAAGGGAGAGGAAACTGAGAACTTTTCTTCCTCAGACTCTGAAAAGAAAGTGAAATTTTAGCTTCCAGCAAAGAAATGCGTAACGGATAATGCCAATCGAATTAAAATTCCACGAAGAAAACGTCTAACATAGTCATTTTTTCATGATATCTTCATGATATGAAACTTCAACCTTCAAGAACTTACATTTCTTTACTTACTTGACTGGAAAATTATCTATTTTTGCTGTAAAATATCACTATCACTGTAACAATCAAGCTAAATAGCTATTAACTAGCTAGTTAGTGTAACCTGACGACTAGGGAGGTCATGATACCAGAAATTTGGTAGTCAGTACCAAAACCAATAAAATGCCACGATTCTCGATACCAAACTCAATACCACAGCAAAAACGAGAAAATAACATAAGCTGCTGCATATAGCCTATAAAACACACACGTGTGCGTTGCATTGCTGCAACCGATGCCAGCTGTCACAATTCACAAGCAATAACAGAAACATTTCAGGACATGAACATCGTTAATATAAAGTTAACAACTGAAACTCCCTCACTGAATTCTGTGTACAGATCTGACGTCTGTCTCTGAGCTGCTTACATAAGTTTTAGGTGTTTCCACCTTTCATTTGAAATGTTCTGTGGCACTGTTTGCATACTGGCTTTTGGTCGTGTGTAACTTCTCCCTGATGATCTGCATCAAATATATAATGTGTCCGTACACACACAAGTTATGTTGGACCTGTCACTGCATCTGCACCTGCTGCTGCCATTCCACATGTTGTTATTGTTTACTGTGCTTGACTTCTTCTCTTCGACTTTCCCGTCTGACTAGAACACTGGTAAGGTTAATATACTGTCCTTGTCAATCATGGAAGAATCACATCTCCAGTAGCTACGACATCTACAGTACCTTTGGTAGCTAGTACCAAGCAAGTACTGTCATATTCTCATCAGAAATATTGATGTTAGACAAACTTTCTCAACCTTTTAAGGAGCGCTCAAATCTTTAGCTTCTGACATTAGATGTAACGCAACATCATTATTGATCCAGGAAGAGAAATATTTCCTACATTTTCCCTTTTAAGTCTGCCTCACTAGCTTTATTCTTTCTCTCTGCTTTACTATCTCTTTATTTGCATCTCTCCCCTCTTTCTCTGTTCTTTCTTTTCACCCAGTAATTAGTTTGGGAATGAGGCTTTAGAGAGGAAAGAATGCCAACATGGAAATTCAAAACTTCACTTGTGAACCAGATAACTGATAGATATTATATTTCAATCAAATTTTAATGTCTTAATGTTCTTCTTCTTCTCTTTCTCTCACTTTTCAGAGGGTTTGTCCCAATATAAATCACACAAGAGGGTAACATATTTAATACTTCAATAAATACTTAAATATTCTCTTGGCACTTGATGACAGAGACAAGTAGATTTGGTGAGCTAATGTAATTTTAATTCACCATCTGTCATTTTCAACTGTCTGCGCAGACTGTCCTCACCAGAAAAACAACAGCTCTGCTCATTTGCAGAAACAACAGAAGTCTGTATTAGGAACCAAGGGCAGGAAGGGTGACGCAGGTATAAAGCTACACCAACATGCCAGCATTTGACATATCTTTACCTTTATAATCATTTTAACCCAAGCATACCAAAGAAGATTTCAGTTCAGACATGTTTTAGATGCCAAAAAGTGCAACTGCCACTCAGACTACCTCAAAGAACAAAAAAAGAACAGCCATCTTAGCAATTTCTGCTCAGTCTTTTTTTTTGTGCAGCTTTTTCAGGTAAATGATGTATTTATTGGCGGCAGAGAGATTTTACAGGCAGCAGGCCCACTCAGTATTTTTTTTTGCCTAACACAGAGTGATGCAGAGTGCTTTGGGACATCTGAAGGACACATGTGCACTTTTCTAACAGACGACTTGCACAGCAGAGAAGGTACATTTTCTTCATGGTGAAGGCTGAAATATGCTCTAAAATGAAAATAAATATCTTTGCTTTGGCATTGTGCATGAGGCCTGGCAAAATGTGTAAACAGTTCCTGTTAATGAAATGAAGTCAATCACATCTTTTGGTAGATTTAATACAGGTGATAGCAGAGCTTAATGTGACAGTATCAGAACAGGAAAAATCTAAGGCCCTGACATACGTAAACAAGGCAGGTACTTACAGACTGCTGTCAAAGGTTAAAAAGAGTCTTCACTAGCTTTTAGTATTTTCTAGATAATTGCACTTTATTTCATGGAGGTCACTGCCAATACAAAACATGTTTCACCAGCTCACTAAATGATTTTAGACCTACAGTATAGCATGAATTCCAAGCCAAAAATGAAAAAAATGAAAAGCCAATCACTTCCTTTCATCTGTGAGAGAATATCTCGGCCCACCACAGTTCATAAGTCCGACTGATGATGCAGTTTTAACCATGTTTAAGTTTGTACACACCACCTTCAAAGCCTTGTAGCATCCGGCAGAACTTCATTCTTAAATTTGACTTCTTTTAATTGAATTAAAACTGACATTTTGCTGAAGAGAGTGAATGACCTGGGTATTAACAGATGCCTCTTTGTCTGGATCAAAGACTTTCTGTTCAATTGAGCACAGAGGGTCTGTTTCAATGGCTCTACATTATGTCAGAACAGAGCCTTGTTAGCACAAGGAGCTCCACAGGGATCCCTTTTAACTACAGTTTTATTTTCCCTGTAGCTTAGTGAACTCTGGATTCATACTCTCGCAGTCTTTCTGAATATGCTGATGACATGGCTTCAGTAGACCTTTCACAAAAGGATAATAAATGTGATTAAAAGTGGTTTTTATAAAACAGGCATGGGCCCTACAGGAAATGTTCATAGGAGACTGGAGATTAACATAGAGGAAACCAAATAACTATTATCTGTTATCTGCAATGTCAAATAAGGAATTACTATTTCCACTGCTGTTTGAAAACTGATGAAAACAATATTATTTGCCGAGTAATAATTCTTTTCCCAAGACTCCTGGGATTTCTCTCCCTGAATGAAATTTGGTGTTTAACACATAATTATTGATAATGAAACATAAAATCATGTTTATTCAAATTTTCAAATTAACTCCATTATGTGGTCTTGTGTACTATCTTAGAGATGGAAAAAACACAATGCAAACCATACAGGGTTACTGGATCCTACCCTGTACTTAATGAGTTATAATGTGTCTGAGTTTATTATGTCTTGTTTTGTAATCTAATAAATGGGAGGCTTGTTCTTGGACATTTTGGTGTAATATTTGCATTTGATGTGGACCTGTTGAATGCTGCTCTATCCTGTATGTCTGGTTAAGCCACTTGTTGAGCTGCATGCATAGTTACAGTTACTCTACAAGGACCTACAGCCATGCGATCGGCTCTGTGAGCCTAGCACAGCAGCGCTTTGGGGTAAATGCTAATATTTAGCAGGATAAATGTTTGCCATGTTGATTTAGTTTAGCATGTTAGCATAATGTTTGCTAAATAGCACTTAACACAAAGTAAATCTGAGGGTTGATGGGAATGTCATTACTTTTGCAGGTATTTTGGTCATTTACTCAAGTACAGTACAAATTAAAAGTTTGCCTTGATGATGGCGCTAGAGGAAATGGAAGGACAATCAAAATGATTACAATTCATGCACAGGTGGACGTGAATGAGTGAATTACATTTCATGGCAATCCATCCAACAGCTTTCGAGATATTTCAGTATGGACCAAAGTGGTGGACCAATGGGCTGATCTGTTTCCCAACCTGTAAATCTGTAACCTTAAGAGTTTCTTCCCAAAACTAGTGCCTGTATCATACGCCCCATATTCAAACAAAAACTAGGTGCATTGAAGTATGGTGCAGAACAAAGTAATGTGACTTGCCCAACACAGAAACAGTAAAGTCTCATACACACAAATGCTGTTAAGGCATGTAAATGTTCTGCCTGGTCTCTATTACCACCAGCAAGTATTTTATGTCACTGCTTTTACTTTTCAAAACAGAGCATAATCACACTGAAATGTGTCCCACCTCGCTAAAAGTATCCCCCCCCCTTACTTTGTCCTTTTCCTTTTACATCAAAATCACCTTCAGGCAAATGGAAAGCAGTTTGCTGCTGAGGCTGACTGACATCCAGCAATGCCAACCGTTGCGGGGTGTGTTTGTTTTTTTGTGGTGTTTCATTATACAGCCATTTTATGAGGGCTACGTCAGTCACCTACATCTCAGTGGTATGTGAACCCTGGCTGCTACATGAGGACAAACCACAGAGTTTATTCCTCTGATGAGACGCTGGTACACTTATGTCTGTCTATCTGGATGAACTTGCTGACCCTGGGTGTCTGACACTATAAAAAGAGGGGTGAAGAGATGCCCAGAGAGACAGAGGGAGACACTGACTGAAAGGAAGGGCAGGGGAAGAGAGTGGAGGGAGCTAAAGAGGAGGAGGAGGGAGCGCGGATGTGATGGAAGTGTGTGCAGTGCCTTGCCTGTGATCTCTCCCTCTTTTTTGTCTTTATAGCTAGGACACGGCTGCTGTCCTCACTCAGGTCAGGGACTCTCAGCCTGGGACAGCATCCCACTAATCTCCCCTTCCCCTCCAGCCAGAGTGACATAGTGACAGAGAGCAAGTTTCCATCCAACTGTCAGACAGACTTTAAGTCAACTCTGACACTGCAAAGTACTTACACTCTAAAACAGCTAGGAAAAACTGTAAAATACACAGCAACGATAGAGATGTACAGCAATCTGTCCGAGAGGCTGTGACATTTACATTTACCACCAAAACATTTCTTGTAATATCAGATACTGTTTTTTCAAAATGTGCTTTTTGCCACCTGCGAACTGCCAAGTCATTACATTATCATTCACATAAATACGCTTGCCACAACAGACTACATGGTGTGGTATCATATCAGCAGCCCACACAGAGTCATTATTATACAGTATAGAAGGGCTAGGCTGGAGGGAATGTATTAGCTTTGGAAGAACTTAAAATCATTTCCTAGGTTAGGTACAGGGATGCATTTAAGTTGTGTTTTTCAGTTATCATCAAACAGACAGTTCAGAATCCCAGGAATTACATTGATATTAGATGAATTCACAGTTCACGGTTAGTGCTCAGTGCCAATGTTCAGGGCCCGTGCTGGAAGAAGTCTGCCCGTTCTGCAGAGGCTAAGAAAGTCTGTACCTCAACCATACAACAATCTCACATCAGTTCGCGCCCAGGAACATGAAATGTAATTTACTGATTTCATGTTCCTGGATATTAATTGTCCATATTTGTGTGACACTCAGCACAAAATGGAAACATATTTTTTGAATGAATGAAGTGTGACATTCATTACCTGTAAAGTAGACAGGAGGTACAGTATGTTGGCGTGGATGGCAGGTGCAGAAAGGCCACTACTTTCACACCAGAGGCTGGGGTTCACATCTAAAGTTTGGTCTGTGGTTAGGTTTAGGCAATAAAAGCATTTCTGTTGCAAAGGTTTAGGAAAGATTGTGGTTTTGGTTGAATATAAATAAAAATTGGCATTGGGCCTTTTTTGAGGTCAAGTTCTCATCAAGTACACACACCAAACACACCACAGGAACAATGGCAGCTTTGCACTGAAACCTAGAAACAAACCAGCATTCCAAGTGACCTGTCCCAGGGTTTCTGTGTCAGTTAGTTTGTGGTAACTTGATGAAAATGACGTTACAAACTTTTATGTTCTGTTATGTTCTCAACTGATACACAGTGAACCCCAGGCTTTTGCGGCTCCTGAGGATAGGGGTTCATAGATGATAACAATCACAATCAACACCATGATTTAGGTCCTTCATCTAAATTATCCATTATGAGTTTAACAGTGCTGAGGGAGTCTGATGCTACACTGGTGGGGCACTCTTTTAACCTTAGCGGCTGTTTATCTGGTTTAACTGGCTTTACTCGTATTTTACTTGAACTAAGCTGCAACCGTTCTTTTTTCACTTCAAGGCTTTTTGTGGCTTCTTCTATTTTTTACTTCACATGACATGAATAGGGCTGTGAGCTTTGTCGAACGCCTCTGAGCGCAGTGAATGGATTGTGTGTAGACACTGAAGGACAACTCACAGCTGCTGCTTTTGTGCTGCTGAGACAAGGTGTTACTCTTCCTTCTATCCAGCTGATCAAGATGTTCACACACACACACACACACACACACACACACACACACACACACATAGCTGTAGAGGAATCTTTCTAAAGCACCTAAACTGAAAATAACACCGTTCATCCCTAATTTAATTGGTGCTGAGGCTCGTATAGACAAAGCTGTAGCAAATTTATGAAAGAAGTTAGGAGGGCCATCTAACTTTAATGGATTGACAGACAATGCAAGTCTTCCACACAGATATAGATGTGTGTTTATTCAATTAGAGACCCTCATTCATGCCTGACTGGGGAGTTACTAGAAACCAGTTGACACAAGACCAATTCAATCTATTAGTCCATTTATAGATGCTGATGTCCACACAGCCACTTCTTATCCATCCATTTTATTCACGCATCCTCAATCATCCATCAATCTATCATCCATCATCATCGTCCATCCACACAGAAAAAAGTCATACGGACACCAGATCAGTCATCCATCCATCAGTTAGCCAGCCAATTAGCCACCCATCCATCCAGTCAGCGAGTGCCGAGCTTGGTTGAAGCAACCAGTCGGGTTGGGTCATGTGAGTAATGAAGAGGAAGAGACAGATTCGCAGAAAACCACGGAGTCATGACCCACATATCATCCCTCTCTGACTCACTTTGTGGCTCCTCTCATCTTTCTGTCTCCACTCGCCCGTCTCCATTTTTCTCTCAACCCCCACTGTTTAAACTCTTGACTCATCTTTTCAGAGAGAGTGGACTCCGGCCTCTCCAGGGACACAAATTACTGTGGATGACTGTGGTTTGCTTTCCTCCTTCTTTGTCTGGTGTTCATTCACATTCTTCTCGACAGCAGTCATGAGAAATCATGAGTGCAAAACTCCACGGCTACTACTCTATGATTATGTTTTGTAATGGTTAGTAAATATTGTATTTCAACTTGGTTTTTAAGTCTTCATTTTTAAAAGCAGAGTCTAGTGGTTTTATATCTAAATACAGAACTTCAAGGGTATTTCTTATGACTAGAACCTACCTGAGACCTGATGTACCAACCTGGTGGTTGGTATGCACCCAATCAATATAGTTTTGGAGGATTAAAGCTGGCATTAGACACCCTCTCCTGAGTTGGAAATGTTGATTACATTACACAGAGGAGGGGTCCAACTGCAGCGCTCATGTATGGGGATCCCTGGTCTGTATCATCAATGAGAAGTGAGGCACATCACTTCCTTATCTGCTACCAAAGTATAAAAGTAAACAGGCTTAGTTTTGCAGTATCTTTTAAAGGTTTCATATTGTATAAAGTGAGATCTCTATGTCTTTTCTTTGATTATAAAGCAGGTCTAGTTCTATATTAATACTGTGAAAGAATCAAAGTGTTCAGTCCACAGAGAAATACACACAGCCTGTATTGAGGAACTGAGCCTTAAAATGAGCTGTCAGGATTTCTGTAACTTTGTGATGAACACACACCCAGGTGGCTCACCTAGTAGAGAGCGTACCACAAAGGCTTAGTGATAACCGCTGCGGCCACGGTTCAAATCCAACCGGCCGCCTTTTGCTGCATGCCTTCCCCTCTTTACCCTCTGTCTTTCACTGTAGCTATCCAATTAAAGGCAAACATGTGCCCAAAAAACCAATTAAAAAAACAAAAACAAAAAAATTTTGATGTCACAACAAAGCAGTCACTGCTCTCAGCCATGCCCCAAGTCCAGCATACCAGGACCCACCATCCAACCTTGCAGGCTTAAAGGCTCCTCTCTTCTGATTGGCTCACCGACCTTTTGTCACGAGAGCACCAGAGAGAAGCCTGAGAGAGGAGATGTAAAACTACACAGAGATGGTTTTTGTTTTTCATTCATTCATTCATTCATTTTCTACCGCTTATCCTCTAGTAGGGTCGCGGGGGGGCTGGAGCCTATCCCAGCATCTTTTCGGGCGAGAGGCGGGGTACACCCTGGACAGGTCGCCAGTCCATCGCAGGGCAAACACATAGAGACAGACAACCATTCACACTCACAGCCACACCTATGGTCAATCTAGAGTATCCAATTAGCCTAGTCCCCATTTTGCATGTCTTTGGACTGTGGGAGGAAGCCGAGGTACCCGGAGAGAACCCCTACTTGCACGGGGAGAACATGCAAACTCCACACAGAAAGATCCCACGGCCGAGCCGGGACTCGAACCCGGAACCTTCTTGCTGTGAGGCGACAGCGCTAACCACTGCATCACCGTGCAGCCTGGTTTTTGTTTTTAAAACAACAAATATATCTTCTAATGGATCAAAACAAATAAAACACTGGAAAAGTTTAAAATATGGGACCTTTAACTCACAACAACAGAAGCAACTTTGTGGTAGTTTCCTTTTATAAAATGTGCTGTGAAATAAAATCCCATCTGTAAAAAGGAGATACATAAACTGTGATGTTGCTACCAAAAAACTTATAATAGTGCTCGTAAGTGTTCATAAACAAGTATAGTGGGGGTGTTAGGGAATAAAGTTAGCACAGTACAGTAATGTATGGCGGTTTTAATCTAAAGCTCATAAGCATTAAAACTAGAAGGAAGTGTTCAGTGTACTGCTGCATTTGCGGGTTCATCCATTGGTGATTGCCGATTGTTGTACACTGATTATTGTGAAATAAAAAGAGATGGTAAAAATAACTACAAGAAAAATAACAGTGTCTCTAAAAATGAAGTGTGGGCCCTAGAGTTTCCAGTAAGAGCACTCATTGTCTCTCATGTCCTGTATTGCAGCCTGGAGAGAAGACGGAGAGGGGAGAACAGTGGCGCTGACGACTGATGAAGAAGGCCCTTGACTCTGGTAGGTGCCTCACCAAGGTACAGTCAAGTGTGTATGTACACTAGAACTATACTCAGATAGCTGAACAGGGCCAGCCTTGTTACACAACTACAACACTTATGCAGTGAACAGCAGTCAAACTGGGGGCTAAATCTGGCTGCTGCTGCTTGTGTAACTGAAGAAAAGAAATACAGCTGTCCTGAAGAAACCTCTGTCTTCCTGTTTTTATCCACCAGACCATCCATTGTAAATACACCGGCAGATATTAGAAGAGTTTATTTTAGTTTATCTTAGTTTATTTTTCACTTTAAATTCATTTCATGCAGGTCTCACACCAGACTTTTGCAGTGAGGAGGGATCTGAGGATCCGGTTTTTCTGTTCTAGTAGAAAAACATCACTCGAAATCAGACTGACATTTGTAATCACAGCTAGCTAAAAACCCAGGCTTGGAACAAAGTCTTACTTAGATTACAAACACCATTTCCAATAAACAGTCGACCATTGTGGATAAAACGTCACAAGTCAACAAAAGAATTGAATCTGTGAGTGAGTAGATTGGCCGTGGCTGGTTCAGACATGTCTGTAATAACAGCAGGACAGAGAGGACTGAATGATGTAGAAGTCTTTTGACAGCAGAGATTGCAAGTAGAGAGTTGGAGAAATGGCTTTAGAAAAGAGTGTTGGTGAGTTTTATGGATATGAATCAAACCAAGTAGTTATTTTTCTGTGCTCACAAAGTAACTGTTCTTTAAATTTGGTAAAATCAAAAAGGTTTGAATTATTATTTTTTTTTCTTCAGAAAGCATAGTTACAGTAGCTGGTAGAACAGAGGCTCTCTGTGGTCATGGGGTTTGGGCAGTGACCCGAAACCCAACACTTTGCGATACAAGCAGCTGAAATGAGTTTCCTTTGCAAGGCCTTTGCTGAACTTAACTGCTTTGAACCCAAAACATGCTGCTGGGATTACATCTCCTTTCTAGACCTTTCTAGACTGAAAACTTCTTGGGCTCCCCCAAGAAGAGGTAGTGGATTTGGCTTTGGGTGGTGATTGTCAAGTTTGATGTAGGACTCACACTATTTCTTCTAGACTGTTAAGTAAACAGCTATAGATAGCTACATGCTATTGTGGCTATATAGGAATAGCAAAACTTAGACTTAAATACATATACCAGTCAGTTGCATTATGTTTGATACAACTCAATTTCATCCTATCATCTATTTTCCATTTATTCTGTTGTATCTTGTTATTTGCTGTTTCAAAGAACCAATTTCCCTAAATGTTACATAGAAGTTGCATCTTTTCTATTTACCTTTTGTTGGAACTGATTAATTCCCAATGTGTAAAAAAACTTGATGATCCTGCAACTGAGACAAATTGGTGATCATGTATCCTAAAGAGTTTTGTGACAAGACAAGAATAAGTAAATCAGAGGCTTTCTTCCTCATTTCAGAAAAGTTAGCGCTTATAGATTACTGTGAGAGGGGGTGCAGGAATAATTACGCAACATAAACAGATTTGGCAGATTTCAGAGAATTGCTGGGGTAAACAAATGCAAATAGTAATATAATATAAACACGCTTTCATATTCAAAAACAGCCAAACTGTTCACGCATGCACATAATCCCTCAGAAACTGTTTATATGTGCTGCTGGGAAGTCACTGTTCGGAAGCTTTTGACTTGGAACGCAAAGTAGATTTTTAGATATAGATCCCACCCACAAACAGTGTGTGTTTATTTTTACCTGGCTCCAAGTGTGTGCTCTCATTTCAGTATCATTTGGTGTGTGTAATTGTCTGTGTGAATAAGTGAGAGTGGGTGGATGTGTCCTTACATTACTTGGGAAATGCATGTTGTGTGTATTCATTCTCTCTCTGTAGCCAAACTGTGGCTGATTTCAGCTACACTCATAAAATAAGCGCGGAGCCGAGCTGCTGTATAACTGCAAAAACCAAATCAAGATGCTTAATTTTTCTATTATCCTAGTGTTTTTAGGGGGAGCATTTGTAAAGAGTTCTGTCGACAGCATGCTGCAATGACACGCTAAGAGATAACACACACACACTCCCATCATAAACACTGACTCATTGCCCAGAAGATGACACAAAATGTACATCCAGACACACAAAACACCAACACTGACTCATCTAACACATCTCTAACAAGGGCGCACAAACGCTCAGGCAAACACGTACACACAGTAAGATGAACGGCCTGCTGACAGATGTGATGCAGTGTTGACGAAGGAGGCTGTTTGTTCTCAAATAGAAACAGTTGCACATCACAGACAAGAGAGAGAAAGAGGTAAAGAGGAAGATGACAAGGGAAACTGTCACATCATCAACAAGCTCGCTTTTCAAAAATCCAAAACAAAATCAGCCGTGATTTTCGCTTCTTGTCCATGTATTCAACTTTATATAATGGGCTGTGAACTTATGGGCTGTTTCATGAGCTCTGGATTCCTGTGGGCCATATCAGCCCTCAGAGGAGCAGGAGAATGCTTCAGCTGAAGTTGAAACATAAAAATTTTGAATGTGGAACGACTTCCCATAACAACAAGAATTTGAAGATCTCTGTCACCAACACAGGCAGAGATTTCTTTTGGCCCAAGTCTCAGGGTATCCGTAAGTCTGCTGCTGTCAAGTCTGGAAAGGTTTTGCACAAACAAATATTGGTTTCATTTCCATTTTACCATGAAACAGCAGCACACACAACTTACTGTCTGCTTAAAGACCCACTTTAGTTAAATACCACTCTGATTCTTCTAAACATAGCGTATGTTACTGTATGTCTGCTGTAGTTTTATATAAAATATATTTGCAGGATGGTGAAGTAACACACTGTATGTCATACAGAAGGAAAGTTTTAAAGGCCGATGTGCTTAAGATGTTCATGAAGAAAAAGAATAAGCAGGAGGCTTCGTGGGTGTGAGAGAAGAGCAAATCGAAAAAGGTGGAACACAGATGATGGTTTTCTTGAGCTGCTCGACCAGTCCATTGCTCATAATGAAAACAATAAAAGCTCTTAAACAAGTCATTCATTTACAAGCAATTTAGGTAATCTGGTCAGTGTCAAACTTTTGCAGTAACCATCCATCTATCCATTATCTGAACCAACTTCAGCGGTCAATATGATTCAATTCAAGTTCATGTTTGCTTTTCAAACAGTGTGTGAAACCAGCTCAGAGCTCTCTTTGCACAGAGGCACATTTCTTCATTAAACTCCTTCACTTCCTGTCTGTACAGACAAGTACAACACCACGAATGCCTTTGAGAAATGAATGATCAAAATTGTGCTCGATTATCTCCATTTGTTCAATTTCTCTGGTTTTCTATGACAGGAGGCTTTTTACTCCATCTTCAACTGCAGCCATTCAGAACGGATAAAAAATCTTTATTTTTACACTTGGTCACACTAGATAGTTTCGAGCATACTTGGCAGCTATCCTGGAAACCGACTCACAATCAAGCAAAGGAGAAATTTCTTCGACGTATTACTGTGAAAATGACACTGTCTTGGTGAACATGGGTGAAAAAATTGTGGCGTGCGTTGCTGTCTTGACACTTCCACGGTGGGGAGTGCAGGGGTGGATTTCATTATTCCCCATATAGTTGTTTTAAATTCAAAGTTCATCTAAAATTGAACTTAAGAATAAAATGAATATCAGTCAGTTTCCATCAAAGAGAAGGTTATTTGTAAAAGTCATCTCACAGTGCCACCAGCCAAATGCTCCAAACAGAAAACTGGGCGTGACCCAGAGGTATAACCAATTACACTTCAGGTTAGTTGTAATACAAAAGGCCATATTTCATCAATTGTATATTGGAGGCTGTAAAGTGGCTTTAAATGAAAATCGGTGCAGTTTTAAGACTTTCTCAAAGTCTGAAGTATCGTGGCAACGCTAGTCCCAAATGATTTCTATCAGGATACCATTGATTTTTTTTTTTAATACAGAAGTTTGTTAAGTCATCTCAAAACACACACAAGCACGCACGCACTCACACACACAGCCTTCCATCCGCCCCACTTCCTTTAGACTGCGTATTTTCCTGACAATATGAGACAGGCTGGCACTAGATGGTAAGAAAAAAAGAAACACTTTATGCCTGTTGTGAAAAAAGGGGTGAGAAGGAAAAGTCTCATATTAGCCTCAGGAGGAAAAGGAGGAAAAATGAACATACGATACATGGGGAGAAAGATATGGATTAAAAGAGAAATAGAATGAAATGGGGGAAAAAAAGGCTAGTTGCAGAAGCTGAGAGTTTTACATGACACGTTGCTTTGACAGTGTGTGTGTGTCTGTTTGTGTATGAGTGTCAATAAATAGGTTATGCTTTTCTGGCTTTTCCCTTCTCTTTTATTATGTCACTTTTAACCTTGGTCTCTCTCTTTCTCTTTTTCTCTCTCACACACACACACACACACACACACACACACACACACACACACACACACACTTGTTTCATTATATTTGTGTGGATCCCTCACTGACATAATGCATTCCCTAGCCCCCTACTCTAACTCTAACCATCACAACTGAATGCTAAACCCTAACCCAATTCTAACCTGAACCTAAAACCAACTTGAGCCTCAAACAACCAATTAAACTTACAGGATCCATCACTTTGATCCTGGCAAAGTTGTCAGACCCAACAAGTATAGTGGGCTCCTGAAAAGCCCATTATAGTTAACACTCACCTGTGCGCGCACGCGCGCACACACACAATGTACTGTAACATTTATCGGAGAAGTCAGAGTTCATCCGTCCTCGAGGATTGTATCATGACCTCTCCCACTCATCCGTTCTATTTCTTTTTTTAATTATTTCCCTTTCGTTCCCTCCATGCTTTATTGATCAGTTCTATGATTCTTTAATCACTCAAGACCTTTTCTCTTCTCCCAGAGGTATAGACCACATTAACCATTTAAACCAGTTATGAACCATCCAATATCGTGTGTCTCATAGAACTAGATTTATATGCTCTTATTATTCATACGGAGTATTTGACCTCTTAACCCTGCAAAAGTCATACACTGCTTGATATCAGGATGATTTGAGAGGTAACAATATTACTGAGCTTATTACAAGCTGGGAGCAGTAATATAATGTGCTGCTTTTTATATGACCAGGTTTAAAGGACAATACCACTTCATTACAACTTGGGTCCTATTTTTGTGGTTCTGTCCATCATTTTAACACTATACTCACTAAAGTGACAGAGGCATCACTATAGCAAAGTCTAATGGGACAGTTAATGATTACAGTCATAGATAGTATGTCATACATACAGATAGGTTGGATACAACCAGAATTTCAAACAACTTCAACTTCAAATTTAGTATTTCAGTAAAACTGAAGATGAGTCCATGTTTGTAAAAATACCTGATTGCACTGGCTCCATGCAGTATTGTGTGCTGCTTCTGCTTGATAACAGTGCAACATTTATCTATCAGGGATATCTGGAAGCACACACATAATGGGTGTTTAAACCTTATTTGTCCAACACAGCCCTCAATTGACTCAATAAATGATTTTGTTTCATCATTTACCCTCCATTAAGTGGTGTTCCACAAGGGTCAATTCTTGGCCCAGTTTGTTCTGTGTGCACAACTTTACTGTGACACAGTAAAAACCCTTCAGTGGCCCAGATAATGTTGTGCACAAGTACCTAAACTGAATTGGCCTGCTTGCCTATAATATTAACCCCCTTTTCTTCTTCCTGGAAAACACTAGTGATAAAGATTGTATTATAATATTAAATCAATTTTTAAGCAGTTAGTTGGTCTCATGTTGGATTCAATTTCTCCGTTGCTCCCAAGATATTTTCCATTTCTCTGTCTTTCAGACTTTCTCTCACTCCCTTATGCACTGAAGCACAATGGAGACACCATGAACAAGGCAGAGAATGACATGGATGCATGAGTGTGTCTTCAAGCCCTTAGCTATGAAAAATGAAAGCTAGGAAGGGAGACAGAAGTGTGTGGAAGTGGCCCACAGCCAGCAGGAGAGGAGGGATGTAAAAAAGGAAAAAAAAGATTTTCTCCTAGCTCACATCCCCTGCCTCTTTCTTCCCAAATCATCCGTGACACTGTCCTGAATCGTGTGTGTGTGTCTGTGTGTGTGTGTGTATGTGTATACTACTGGCACCCCACTCGATCCTACATTAATTATAATCAGATTGGTTATTGATCACACACACGCTCTGAGTATTGATCCAGCGTGTGCTGTCTGGTAGAGGGTCATGAAACACTTTCTCCAGAGTCTGGAGGCACAGACAGAGATGGAGGGAAAGCCATTTTAGTCAAAGACTGGTACATGTTGTAGCATTGACTGTATTCCCTGTAAGGAAAAACCTGGTACTAGTCACACTTAAGCACCTTTTTGTTAACAAACCACATGTGGAATTTTGATTCCTCTGTGCTATAAAAACAGCACGGTGCTTTTTTAAAACTTTCCTGCTAAAGTGACATGTGCAGTTCAGGCATCCTCACTGAGTAAGTATCAAGTGTAATTAAGTGCATTTAGAGTAGCTCAAAGGGGATGTTTTTGCTCTTTCTGTAGCTCTTGGAAGTGCTACAGTGCATCTTTTGATGTAATCCACACCATGTATGAGACAAAGTTAAAGGTGTTTGTGTTTAGCCTGGTTCAGTCATGTGCCTATGTGTTTGTGTTTGTGTTTGTCAGCTCACGGGATGAGTCAAGCTGGATGCAGAAAACTAATCACCAACGATCCTCTGATTCAGTAGGACAGGCAGCAGCCATGTTGCACAGTCATGGTAAAAGCAGTGGAGGAGCTGAATCTGCAGTGTGTCATTTTTACATATATAAAGCTAATCATTTGCAGTTTTTGCCAGTTTTCACCAAAACATACCAAGATATTATTGGAGAAGATACATCGAAACTGATGTTTTTTTCTTTGATTGTAAAATATACAGTGAAAATTCTAAGAGTAAACATTGTTAGGGACTTCCAGGAGAAAGATCTGTTATAGCTATGTAGGTTAAGCACCAGTCCCTCTGATGAATGTACAAGTACATTCATATCAACTGTATAAAGACTGAAGTATCTGTGTTATACTGTTATTGACGTTTGAAAGACAAGTTCATAGTGTATGGTATATTGAGGCAAACTGTTGCAGGGTGTGTGAGGATTAGGTATTATCAGTAAAAAGAAAAGCATAGATGAATCCTCCTTAAAACTGGTGTGTGTTAATTGCAGCTTATAAGAACTTGTGATGATCATCACCGATAAATCTCATAATTTTTCCACCCCTCTATGCACCACTCACTGTCAACATGCATCCTGGGACTTTATAAACACCGCTATTAAACTGACAGTTTTAGTCAAAATGGACAGAGAAAGTTTCCAAAAGCTCATTTTATGTGTGAGAACCAAACTCATCAGATATAGGATTGGGAAATACATCAATGCGAAGGCGCTCCAGATCGGGCCTTTAAAGAATAACAGCCATTTCACTGACAATACAGCCGTGTATATGCGAGTGGGATGAGACAGCAATAAACAGAACAGCTTGATGGCCTTCTAGTCTTGGCAAGGCCTCTGTTCATCTACATCTTGTTTCATAAGTTCACAGCTTGACTCTGATTTCTGCCTCATTACACTGTGAACAGAGAGAATAGGCTTGTGTGTGTGTGTGTGTGTGTGTGAGGCGTGAGATTACTGTCTCTCTTTCCAAGGCGCAATTCTCCCCAGCAATCAAAGTAGGCACTCATTTAAACACACACACACACACACACACACACACACACACACACACACACACACACACACACACACACACAGAGACATGACTAAAAATCACAGAGGGGGTCAACATCAGTTCAACGTTTGCTTAAGAGAAACAAAACCACTCATTTTCCAGAAAGCCAGAGAAGAAGAGAAGAGCCCTTGAGAACAAGGTCATGTGGGAAGACAATGGAAAAAGGAAGAGAAATAACAAGAAGGAGAAAAGACAGAGATACCATGAAAGAGAAAAAAAAGACAAGGAGATGAAGAGATGGAGAGGAGGAGAAATATCTTAGTCAATATGCTTTGCTCTTTTAATCTCATTAGGCTTCAAAGGAATCTAACAATTAGCTTGTCCATGTTAAATAAATATATTAGCCCTTCCAGCAGGACTTGATATCCACACACACACACACACACACACACACACACACACACACACACACACACACACACAGAAGTGCTGCTATCCCTGCTCAACCCCATTCTACTGTCACTATTCATCTCAATGTCTGCTCCACTGAGGCTTTATATGGTTATTTTTTTCCCCATTTTTTAGATAATCTGTTCCTTATTACTGCTACATAACCACATTTTAATTGGATTACTACACCCAATTTCACTCCCGAAAAGTAAATGTAATCTCATTACTTCCCTTTACCGATAATTAAATCGGATTATTTAGACTTATCTGAAGAACTGGTCTATCCAAAGGGCTGAGGGTAACAATTGTAATCATCAGTGAATCATGCTTCATGCACTGTCGAACTTGCACAGAGTATTTGTGTGTGACGGTGGGTGTGTGCGCAAACACACTGGTGATCTGCAGAGACATCATATTGTAGACTTCTTTTAGCTGGACACATATGAATGAACTGAGCACGTAATATTAGTATTAGATTGAACATGGTGTTAAAAAAAAAAAGAAGCTAAACAGATCCATTCTATTGCGCTCCTGTGGGACTTCAGGTCTTTTAGGTGGGTGTTACAGTTGCTGTAGCTAATAATGTCCAAAGAGCAACAAGGCAGAGTCATTGGGGGATAAATTTTAATAAACAAGATGACTGTTTTATTGTGTGTGCAGGGTTCAATGTTTATGTGTCAGGGTGGGAGTTGTACTTGCCCCTAGCAAGGTCCACCAGACAGACATATAAACTTTTTCAATCTATTTAAAGGTGCTTTGTGACATATTTTGTTTAATATTTTTCTTAAAATAAGACCTCACACTAAAGTTCCTGCTGGCAGGAAAATGTTGCTCTAAGGTGACAGTATGTAACTTATGAGAGATAAAAGTCCACATTTGTTCTATTACAAATTAACAACTCATAAGACAAAACCACACCCTACCTCGATTCAATACACTCAGCGGCAATTGGTCTAGTGTGACCATGATCATGACATTAGCTTATGGTGGCTAATGTCGGCAAACACTAATTGTTAGTATTCATTATGATTCCCAATCTGGCCACAGCACTAACTGCCCGGCAAGACTGAAATTGGTTAAAAGGTGACAGCATTTCTTAAAGCTACAAAAATCAATGGATGAAATGACGAACTGCAATCTGAAAAGAGGTCACTTGTAGTGGTAACCCGCAGTAAACTGTCACCTAACTCTTCAGTTCAGCTCAACATAATTTGTTTCCCAGCCCTCAACATTCACTACTTACCAAACCATCGACCCTTATAGCAATTAGCAAATTTTCTCAGGGTTTGGTGAAAACCAAAACAACACTTTTATTAGTCAGGTGGCCACAAATACTACTTCAAAAGGGTGATAATGTGGCTCAGTATTGCCATGGTGATAGTAAAGTCAATTAATGGAGCTTTTAAGTGTATTTAATAGCAGGCTAAAAAACATTGCTTAACTTCACACTTTGGATTTGTTCAGAAGTGAGCTCTGCACCTTAATCCAGACAGAAAAGTGATGTCACAGTGTACTGTCACACCTAGAGTTACATGAGCTGTTTAACAACCTGAAGTCAGCATAAATAAGACTTTCAGCTGGAATTAAATTGGTATTTAAAGAGAGCTAATATGCAACTGAAATTTCTTTGAGTGGAAAAATTAAGTGACGGTACAGACTTCTCAGTGATCCAGAGAAATGTGTTTGGGTCAAAGGGTTAAAAATCTTTCAAGAATTAGAATTGCTGAGAGGCTTTGTTGTTAGCTTATAGTTAAGTATAGATCTATTCTTGCTTGAATCCCATGCTCCATTAAATGAAAACGATGAGTGACTATTTACCCTTAATATCCCTCTGGTTTTCTTCCTTCCTTCCTTCCTTCCTTCCATCCTTCTCTCCAGGCTGTATGAGGAGCTGACCATGTGTCTGACCTGCAGCCATGAGGTTATTTGGGTCGTCTGCTAACCTCAGGGTGAACCACAGTATCTCTCAGAAACAAGACTGTCTCATTTGTGAATGTTAAAATAACACAGAATGTACTATAATGGGAAAGTCTCATCTGTGTTTAAATGTCAGTTGTACCTGTGAAGGCTGCTCCCTCTCTAGTTATTAGTGCTTTAACCGAAGCCGGTGAGTTACGGGAGTGTTTTTTATCTACCTTGTCCTCTCTTCTGTAGTGGGCTGTTTCATTAAAAAACATCAAAAGTTCATGTCTGTCTCTCCCTGACAGCAGATAAGCTGTATGTAATGTCTGTTTTTTATCCGTCTCTCAAACCGTTCTGACAAATTGTCCATATTAAAGCCCATCTGCTGTTGTTATTCCTCGAATTGTTCCTAATTATTTCAAATTTGCTTTCATCAAGATCTGGTGGTACAATTTTTTTCATTACTTTGACATTGTCATAAAAACATCATGAAAAAAACAATTACAAGGTTGTGAAAAAATGTTTTGGCTAATAAGACCAATAGAGTGATTTATACCTGAGGCATAAAGTGAGTGCTATTAACTGACTGGCACTGGTAGGACAGAAAACAGTATTTTCCTCCGGGATCAGACCTGAGAAAATGAATGCTATGAATGCTGAGCAAATCCAAAATGTAGTAATTCATGGGTGTACATTGACCTGTGGAGGAATAGTTTGCAGTTATTTGAATTTGATATTGATAATTGAATAAATATTCCACTTTCCATATTGAACAATATTTATGTCTCGTGTTTATTTTAGTTTTTGATTTCAGGGATTAAACAGATTTATAGAGTTGCAGTTGTCTAAATAACCGTCTTCAACTGAGTCCACAGTGATTTATTACTTCTTTTTTGTTCAAATGTCTTTTACCAAAAGTTAGCAAAAAAACAAACAAACAAAAAAATTAGATTGTCACCGTTAAAATAAATTGACCAATGTGAAAAGTCAGTTTAAGGTAAGTAATTCACTCTTGTCGTTCCAGATCAACCTACCTTGTAATGACTAATGAGGTACCACAAGGTTATATGCTTGGGCCTTTGTTATTTACATACCCTGTACTTCTTTAAAACAATGATGCAGTTGACTTGAAGGATTGAGGATTTTAAAACTCAATCATCCTTCTGGCTTTTTTCTTTTCTATTGTTATTTTTTCGGCTGTACTCATGTCTGTCTTGCAAACAAGATCTTGATCTCAACGTGAGTGGGTTTATAGAGGAATATATAAGTCGCCAATCCAATCTTTCATGGGTTTATATTATGCATGCAGACAAACATGATAATCACTTTAGCATGTGCACTAAACAAATGGAACCATGCTCAGCTCAGAAATTCCCAGGACATCAGGAATTCACTACAAGTGCTTTCATCACAAGCCTTTGATTGAAAAGGAGCATGCAAAGATGCAAACATTATGTCATTTAGAATCACTTAAGCCTCGCTGAATACAGAGTAGTATCATTAGGGATCTGGTGCAACATGCAGATGGATTCAAGTGTTACATGGTAAAAAAGGAAAAATATCAGAACGAATGAGAGACCCTTTCGAGTGGCTCTGCAACCTATTGCGATTCCAGTGGAGAAACAAGGCTGTCATGGAGGGTTCCTTCTCAATATTTAACTACTTAAGCACAACTCGGAGCATTCCGGCATGTGTGTGATTGAGCATGCGGATGCACCTTTTTGACCTCGTCTTTTTTTAACGTGCCAGTCAGGGCTGCTGCATACATGTTATATAGTTCCTGACACATTCAATAATCAACGGGGTCAGACGGACACAGCAGAATTATCTATTTATGTTTGCACATATTGTCAATACATTTATGTTCAGGAAGTGCAAATCAAGGCTTGAAAACATAAATTCATTTTAGACGTGACATTTTCCCATTTACACGCTCACTGCACATACATTAAAGGCATACATGACATTACAGCAGACATTACAGGGCACATTGTACCCTTTAAAAGCATGTTATGCAAAACAACCCATGCATTACCTCTCTTTTCATGGCACTTAGAAGCACTTGTGTGAAAAATACTCAGTATACAATGTTAATCACCCAAAGCTCTTGACAGTTGACATGCTAATCTTTCAGGAAATACAACCTCATATCTTTTCACTCCATATAAGTAGATGCAAAGAGATAATGGGCACAAACTCTTAACCTTCTCTGAGGCTGGAATTTCTCTTCAAGTGCTCATCTTCCACTTGCTTGCTTTTATTTTGGTGACGTCTGTGGGGTTACGTATCCATCAGCTGTGTTTCTGCACAGCAGCAACAGAGATCACTAGACAACATAACCCACATTTTTCTAATGAAAAGAAAAGAAACACTAAATATTTTTTTTTCTCAGGAGATCTACCAAGAGAGCTACCAGAATTGGTTGAGTGTTTCAAAGTGCTAATGGAAAACAGATTAAACACCATTATTCAAACTCGGCTGCTAGTCTTTTTGTGCAGTCTGTGTGTGTTTACCACAAGAAATGTATCAACCATATGGATGTTGGCTGTAACTAGTTAAAAACGTATGCACATATGTGTGTGTGAAGCATTGATTTGCATGGCCACGTCTTCATCTCAATTTGTGCCATTTGGAGCAGAATTCTCAAAACTTAGGAGTTTGACTTTCTATCCCACTGCGCCACATCTAAAATAAATTTTATCTTTTATGTTCTATGTATCTGAACACTAAACAACTACCATTTTTTCTGACACCCTACATTTCAAATTACTCTTAGGCACAAGCTTAACTAATTAACAAATATCACAAGTATGTGGAGGGTAAAAATAAAGACAGAAAAGAAGAGAAAGTACATTGTGTAGAAGTGGCAGTACAACCAAACTATTTATGGGCAGAATATAATATCAAATACAGACTGCAGGGCTGTAAACTAACGGTCGCCACTCGCCAAATGCGACTAAAATATTCCCCTGGCGACTAAATTTTGGAGGGCTACATGCCATGGGGCAGGTAAGTGTTTGTCACAATATAGCAAAACATTGCTGCGATAAAATGCCTAGACATTTTTGGAGGTGCACGTTGACGGACGCAGAGGCTCTGTGTCGGGGGTTCACGTCGACGCAGAGGCTCTGCGTCGTGACGGCGTCGACTTGACGCAGTAGTATAAATCAGCCTCCACGCGTCACCACCAGCCCGCGCAGTGTTGTTCCGGCGCAGCAATGTGGAGGCACATACCCGGTGTGAGTGACCCAAAAAGAAAGAGTATAGAGGAGAAAGCAGCGCACCAATTAATTTGTGGTTGGCAATAAAACGATGAAACTCGAGACCATCCGAGAGCACGAAGGAAGAAAAATGTCACGCTGTTTGCAAATCAGTGTCTCGGGCTCAGTCCGAGCATCTCTTCACTCAACCTGCCATGACTGCTCTGACGTCTTTATCAGAAGAGACCAAAGATCATGCACTGATCCACTTTGTTCTGTTTTTTTTTTTTTTTTATTTTCCTTGAATTTTTATATTATCATTTGTTATCAGAACAGGAGGTTAACTGGTACTGGCACTGCCCATGTTCGCAATGTTTTGAATATTCAAAATGTTAAAAATGTATTTTGAATAATATTTTGGTCTCTTTCCTAATATATATATCGCTTTATAATACTGTTATCTCAATGAAAAGTACTGAAACAGATGTATATGTAACAAAAAGAGGCAATTTATTACTTGGCCGGTAAAAACTTTACTTGGCCGGTAGATTTTTTCATCTACCGGTCCCCTTGGCAGGTGAGCCAAAAAGTTAGTTTACAGCCCTGCAGACTGAAAACAAAGCAAAATCCTTAACAAACGGAGACTCAGTGACCTTAAATTGGTAATCAGAAGACATAGAAAACAATGAACACTGCTCAGCAGTTCCTTCATAGACCGCTCACCCTTGAATGAAGTTTGCTCTATTACCACTATTACTAGTGAAAGCATAACTAACAATGAATGTTCAACCACCAAAACTTGTTATCACTGCAGATGCACTGTGCCTGATACAGGTGTCACATGATTATGATTTACTCATGTTCATAAAATATATGTACAGATTGTAGAGTACATGTAAACTTCTTTTCTTGCCCTTTTTTGCTCTGTGATACCATAACTTTTTATGACGGACACATTGAAGATGCAGCCTTACATTACATTATATTGCTACCCTTCAGACCTCAGTTAATAAAAACACAAGGTGCTTATGTGGGACCCACAGAGCAACAACCCAGATACATTATGGATTAGTGTGTGATCTTGATCTAAAGAACATCTTCAGCATGTTAACATTATGCAACGCATTGAATATGAACCCTTGAAGCTGTTTTATATGCTGGGAGTTTCTATCAGATGGAAATCATAAGAGGCTGCAGTTTGAGAGTCTTATTAAAGAAGGATCATTTGTGTGCTGGTAAATAAGCCCCACCTTAAATTCTGACAGTTCACTGCTCTTCTCTTTCGCAACAACATCTGGCGGACGAGCAGTTATATTACAGAATATGAGAGAGCGCTCATTACCCACACATGATACAGCAGCATAAACATGTGCATAGAAATCCACAGATTCAAGCTTGTAAATGGAAATGCACTTAGAAAGCCACAAAATTCCTCAGCGCGCACACACACACACACACACACACACACACACACACACACACACACACAATCACACACAAATGAAGACACACACCGTGTTGAGAGGGGTTAACAGTGTAACTTCCATGGTCACTTTTCATCATCACAGTAATTACAGGAAATCTCTGGAAGTTTTCTTTTGCTTTATACTAGAAAATCGAACTTGGCATAAACACTGCAAGGGTGAGCTCAACCCTCCAGCAAAAGAAGACTTTAAGATATCGGTGAAGAATACTCCACCAAACCACTGAATTGTAACAGTTATGCTTTTTGTTGGTTTTTTGTTTGTTCTTTTCATCTTGACATTCAGCTCTTGTTATCCAGTCAAGCATACGGTTGTCATTGTTATGCTTATTCTTCTCTTGAATTGCTTTTACATGTCTATTTGGATTCCTTCAGCTCTATTGCACTTTTATAATTCTTTCTTCCTGCATTTCTTGGTTGAATGTTTATACATGCAAATACATAAACTCATCTGCAGTCAGAATCAAAAGTCACCTGATGTGATCCACAAGTGTTTAAGTACAACAATCGCCACAAATGATCCACAACCAGCTGATAGGTCGGTTGAAATATAAAGTGTCCAGATTCCATACTATACACCAGGGGTTTCCAAAGACTGACACTAATAATTTGTGTATCAGAGTTCAGTAACGTTGAATATGACAAATTGATGTAAAAACTGTGCTTTGGCCAACTGAAGTTGATTCATTCATCCTGGTGATTTCAATGAATTGACTTGATCTCCAGTCTATATAATAAATTTGACAGTTTTGCCAGTTAATGTAAAAAAAAAGTGAAGCATATACTGTATCTTTCAATCAGCCCTGGTGTTTGACTTTAAATGCAAAATATTAAAAACAGCAAATAATGCATGCTAAGTGTTTAATATAGGGATTTAATACTCTTTTTCTCATCTTTTCTCATCACTGCAGTCATCATAACAATATCTAAATGTAAAATTGGACAATGAAAAGCTTTTTTAAAGCCTCTGTGCACCAGTGTAACACCCACACAGGTGTTTTCAATAACAGTACTTTAGCTAATAAGACTTTGGAGACATGACTGGTTGGTTTAAACATTCACAGTCACTCTTGATTCATCATGATTACTTCTCTGGGAAAATAAATTCAAAGCAGGGGATTCTTCAGATGAAATGATTTCTTGTATTAAATGATATTTTATTGATCTCAGTAGAAAAGAAAAAACTTGTTTCCACTCGCCTCCCTCTTCAGGGAGTTCAGGGTTCATTCTGGAGAGACAAGACTTTCGGTATCTTGCTCAAGGACACTTCAGCAGGAGCGATATTTGCCAATACCAGCGCTCGAACTGAAATCCTTAATTACATTCTACCCTCAAACCCTTTTCTATCTTTCTCTGGGGTCATTTAGCTGACACTCTCATGCAGATCCAGTTCCAACAAATGTAAGAGCAGAGCTCCCAGATCAGCAGCATCACAGGCAGCCAAAAGCAAGAAGGTCTGAGGTGACGGCGGAACGAACATGTAAGAGCAAAATGCCAGAAAAAAACATAAAAGGGAAGGAAAGGATGGAGACCTTTTTCTTTTTTGTTTCATCTCTAACTCACCCACTACCTTCTCCCTCTTCTCTTAACCTTTTTTGAAGCATCTCATTTACTTGCTCCCACTCTGACTCAGGGTCTTTATCCTACTCTCTTTTCCACCTTATTCCACCTTTTCCTGTATCACCTCTCTTTCTCTCCCTGGTCCTACCATTCTTTCCTTCCTCCCTTCCTCCCTAACGCTTCACTTTTGTTTTGAAGTGAAATGAGTGTATTTGATGGGAAGCTGAATAGAAGAGGTAGAGGAGTGGGAGGAGGAGGAGAGGGGGATTGTGGGAAGACGGCAGGTCCTATATATAGCGGTGAGCGTGGGTAGATACCGTATTGACAGGAAAGACACACGATTTCTATTCAAAGCAAAGCAGAGGGAGAGAGAGGGATAATGAGCCAGAGAGAGAGAGGGAAAGAGGTGGAAAAAGAGACAAATGATGGTGTGTGTGTGTGTGTGTGTGTGTGTGTGTGTGTGTGTCTGAGAGAGAGAGAGAGAGAAACCGGTGAGAACAGCAGTATACTGTCAGTGACAAGCAAACATTATGTTAATTTGAACTGTAATGTTAAAGACTTCATTCATATTATCCTTATTAGAGCAATCTTTCCTTTTTTTTTAGGTGCAGATTTGAACATGCACTGACAAATATCTGTATTTTGCATAGAGTATTTTTTTAAATGATTTCTTAACTCCCTTTCTCCTTTTATATCTGTCGAAGTACTTTCAGTTGAAGTGCTAAATAAAGTTTATGATTATATTAAGCAATAGCAGTGATAAGTTTTATTATCACTGTAGTCATCATCAGTGATCATTCAAGCAGAAGGATCCCCTGCTTTGAATTTATTTTCCCAGAAAAGTTAATCAAGAATCAAAAGTGACTTAACATTTAAACCAACCAGTCGTGTCTCTGAAGTCTTATTAGCTAAAGTACTGTTATTGAAAACACCTGTGTGGGTGTTACACTGGTGCACAGAGGCTTTAAAAAAGCTTTTCATTGTCCAATTTTACATTTAGATATGTTTATACAGTAATGAGAAAAGATGAGAAAAAAAGTATTAAATCCCTCTTCTTAACATTTTTTTATTTGCTGTTTTAATATTTTGCATTTAAAGTCAAGGACCAACTCTGCATTTGATTTTAGTCTGCCCTGAGAGTCCAGAGATCCTAATTAAGGTGATTCAAATATGAATATGAAGTGATTCAAATATAACTACAGTAGATGTACAGTGTTGAGCCGGGGGGGGGGGTCATTACTTTGAATCTGCTTTAGGGTGGAAACGTGTTCAAGAGGCTGAAGTGTGGCACTGACTCAGTGGAGCTTGGGTTAAATCTCACTTATCATGTTTGATTGGTGGAAGACATCTACTGAGCCTCTGCCAGAGCTGGGATATTTGATTTAACCTCACTGTGAATGCGAAACAGCAGAAATCTCTACTTTAAAATGTCAAAAGTTATCATAGATGGCAGACTGATATGATTCACAGAACCCCTGCTGCATCCAATCCAATGACTTCTCCCTCATGTTCAGCTTGTCTGTGAGATTCAGTGTGATTTGATAACAACGATTTGGCAACATCAAAAAGACAAAACGTTGAATAATAGTATGTGTTTGTGTGTGTGTGTCTGCAGTTCTGTCATTCCTGCAGATTTTACCTATTGAAAACACTGAAACCTACATATTAAGAGGTGATCAGTCCTTCTGCAAGCCAACTGAGGAACTGCTGTTTACATCCCAATATTTGGTGAGTGTACGTGGCAGTGTGTGAAACCACTGCATGGAGGCTGTGTGTCAGTTGGGAGGCTCTTATTTTCCTCATCGTTTACAATGGAGAGAAGATGCTGCTCGCAGTAGAAAGTATTTTTCTGTCTCTCAGAGCATCAAGTACAAGAGCTGATGAATATTTCCTCTTTGAAATCACACCCTGTCTCTATAGTATTTATAGTATACATTTTTTCAGTAATAGCTGTTCAATGCATAAACGCTCTGTTATTACCTCTCTATAGTAGTTTTTATTGTTAGTGGCAGAGTCCACCATTCCTCTACTATACTCAAATCGCCTGCCTAAGCAGAGACTCAGAGGAAATGATGCATACATGTAATCCAGCAATGCTGTTTTTTATCTCATTCCTACTGCCACTGCTTCATATTAAAAGCATTCAACTGGCGTAACGTGTGGCTTTTATTGTGGAACAGTCCCAAGGAATGTAATGCATTTTATCATCACAGTTAGTGCTGACCACAATCATTCAATACAAAGAGTCGAAGGGAGAAACAGAACAGTCAGGAGCAGCCGTAGTGAGCTGTTAAATGAAGAGCTACATACCTCCATCTCCTCAGCAAGCTAGCCAGCTTCACTGTGGAAATCTACCAGCACCATGTGCAGCATGAAAACGTCCTATGACTGCTGGTGGCAAAAGGCAGATTACTCACTGACTTCCCAATTTGTTTGGTGGCACTGTAAACAGACACACCAGATGATCTTAATCTGTATTCCTTACTAACTAGCTGCTCAACAAGTGTTTGCCACTTAAACCAACAGTAACTACGAGTGTTTCCAAATAAACATGGACTGAAATCTTAAGGATTACAACCAGATTCTGCGAAGCCCCAGTGAGCATTTTGTAACCGTATCATTCAGAGCTAATTAACTGCACTGCAACTCGTCAATACAGCCGAAACAGGTGAAATAAACCACCAGAAAACAACAGAACTAAAGAAAGTATGAGAAAGGAATCAACGTATTCTATTTTAGTACTGTTTTCAATGACAGTTGACAAAAATGAAAATGCAAACGCCCGCCCTCTCCCCATCATCTCATGTACTCTCCTCTTCCCTCCTCTGTCTCTGTGAAATAATAATCCTTCCCAGGGCTGGACAGATTCACAGCACTACTTTAACATCCTCTCTCTTCTCCTTTCATGCTTCATCTCCTTTTTTCTCATTTCATCACTCCCTCACCCTTCTTTCACCCCTGCACCCCCCTGACTCTTTTTTTATTCTTTCTTCCTCCCTCCTTCTCTCTTCTTTCACTTTTCGTCATTTAATTTCTCCTAGTGTCTCAGTCCAGTCCCATGAAGATTATTTTAACGACAGCAGTAAATGTAACCGTAATGTACTGTGAGTAATATGGATGTGAAAACAGCAGGAACACCATCAGCAAAATCAACATTCACGACGAACGGAGTGGAAGGAAAAGTGGAGTGAACAAAGTGAAGAGATAAATGTCAAGGTGCCAATAAAGCAAGGAACATTAACGGTTTTACAGGACTCTGAATATGCGTGTGTGCTTAGTGCTTAGTGCTTAGTGCTTAGTGTGTGTGTGTGTGTGTGTGTGTGAATTTCTCTCCCTCTGTCAGTTCTCAAGTTATTGTTTTATTCTCAGAGGGGAGGGGGAAGAGGGGAACAGTCTGAACTTCCTTGACTGTAATTGCATTTACAAAGCCCGGATCTCTGCTCCGCACTTGAGTGGAGTTGTGAATCAGAGCCAGTGGGAACGTCGGGCATTAATTCACAAAAAAAAAAAAAAAAAAGAATATTAAACACTTTAAAACGTCCCAGGTTCCACTGTTTTCTGTGATTTTTATTTCTCACCCGGGGGCTCTGGTTCACTGTGTTTTTGTCATCTGGAGAAAGACCACAACCAACCAAGAGAACTGTTTTGGTCAAAGTTCAACCTGTGATGTGTTTTCTTCAGCTTCAGCTCATGTAATTGGCTAAAGCACTTCACAGAAACAGTCAAGAAATAAGTCCAACCAGGTGTGCAAAACGCTGATATCTATTTTTCAAGATGAGACTTTATCTGGTCTGATCCGTTACACTTGCGGTGACCAACGTGCTGCGCTGTGTTTCTTTCAATGTATGCACAATCGATGCATTCCTCCCATGGGGACTGCCAGTTATTAACTAATCAATAACGCTATTCCCATTAAAGTTACTTCAGAATCAATACTGCATTCAGATTACAGCTATGAGCTTAACCATACGATTAATATTCCAGTCAACTAGTGTATGATCACTGGAGATGAGAATCACCTCGGAGCGGTATGGCATTGATAAATAAAGGCAAGGTGTGTATCTCTGTGTTCCCCGTGTGTCTCTGTGTAATCAGTTTAGCTCAGGACTGATGGGCTTGTCGCCGGTTTGTATTCCACCTCTGTTTCACATGGTACAGCCATGTGGAGCAGTGACCATGTGCCTTTCGACTGTGTCCTCACAAGAGGGAGTAACTGCACTGACCTGCGACTCCTTTGACCATTTTTCACAGCAGAGCCAACTGAGGATGATCTCAAACAATTCTCTCTAAACCAATATTCATGAAAGCTATACAGCGCTGTAACGAGAGGGCTGAGGAGGAAGAAAGTTCTTCACTGAGAGAAAAGAATAGGACACATTTATAACACTCACTCCAACCTACAGTTACATAGTAACCTTCAAGTGTATCTCTGAATTGATCACATGATTAATCCATGTGTGCTCAGAGAAGCAACAGTGAATCAGACACAAGGATATAACCTACATCTCGTCCGTTGAGTAACTGTTTATTCTGCAAAGGCCCATGATTCACTATAAGTGAAATATATTTGTGTAAAATTTTGAATTTGACATTTTTTTTTTAAATCTCTCTTTTTGCAATATCTGGACTCAACCTGACCATATCTTTTTTTGTTTTTAATATTAAACCTTTAAGTCTGAGTGTATGTATGTGGATGTTTAGTTGGGTTTGTGTGTATAAACCTTTGAGTGGTTTATATGCTGATATGGAAATGTGTCAATAAAATAACTGTTTTGTTTTCACTCCTGATTCATGTGATAAAAAAGTGAATCTAGATGTTATATTCATATTATTAAATATACCTATTACTTCTGGTTATATTTCCTTCACCATCATCAATGATATATGTTACAGTCATTTCAACATATGTCTTAGAAACTGCAAGTAAAGTAAAGGACTGTTCATTTTTATCTTTTACCTGAGGAAAAAGTTCAGTTTAGCACACGCTGCTGCTAAACTGAACGACTCAATGTGTGTAGTCATGCAGGTTTTACTTTTATCAACAGATATCCCTGTCAGTGTTCACTGATCCCTCTCCCCCTGCCACAACAGAGCTCTGATTGTTGTGTCAAGTTATGGTTAATGCAAACCAAGCTTTTCCTGCTGCTATTACAAAGTAAAAGCTTTCGCTAGTGGGAAGCTTTTTACTGTGAAGCAGCCATGGGCTATGCAACGTGTGAGTGAGAGATATGATGCTTTATTACTGGTGTTGTTGTTCAATAAAAACAAAAAGATATGGATATTCAAAAATGCATTAAAAAAAAAACCAGAACACTGTAGACTTATAAGTTACAGGTCAAACACTGACCAGCTAGGTGAGGAGCTGCAGGCAACAGGCTCTTAATGCTGTTCGTTCTAACCAGTTTACCCCCAAAACAAAAAAAACACTTTACCATGCAGTGCTGCCGAGTGGAAAACATTTTGCTTCATGCATGTATCGCAAGATCTAATCTGTCTTAGCAGAGGTATGCAAAATGCTATCGATATTCTACTATATGTCCAATCTAAAGTTGCTTAACTAAACAACTGACCAAGACACTGAACCTCAAAATGCTAAAGTTAAAACCAGGCAACATTTAGTTGACCCAAGTGCATGTTATTGAGGAACTCTTTACCACTTTATTGCTTTCCTGTCTGCACAACACCTCCCCAAGCTGTTGCAATAAAAACTAATAGCTGTTTGTTAAGACCCTCCTGATAGTTGCACTTACACTGACTGTCTTCAAACACCAGCAGGAAGAAAGGGGAGAAAAAGGGACAACCTGTCTACCATTGGCACAAGCTAATCAAACTTTCAGACATGCTTTAATCAGCTGCTGTCTTTGTGTTCTCACCCTGGTTAAACAAGAACATGTTCTTCTTTTTGTCAGCTGCTGCAGTCTGCAGAAGACAGTCTCACAGAAGTTTAATAGAGGTTAAGAAAAGCTTCACCCTAAAGCAAGTGTCTCCATTCTCAGAGCCACGTCCCCTCCAGCAGCGCACAACACACACATACACACAAACAGCAACGCGACCCTTCAGGTACAGTGTGTTCTTCATCGAAACAGACAACGATCCAACCAGGAGAGGTAGTTCAGCAGCCCTCTTCAGCTCTGTGCATGTGCAGGAAGCAACAGTGCCTCGTACCTTCAGATATGCTCCACTTGGAAAGCATAACAAAACAGACACACACATACACACACACACCCACAAACACACTAAAACAGATAAGTAGGTCTAGGCCATGCTAGGTCAGTGCAGCAAAGCAAAACTAATGGATGAAGACAATAGGTGTATGTGTATGAGAGAGAGAGTCTGTGTATTTCTGTCTTTGTGTGCATGTTCGTGCGTGCGTGTGTGTGTGTGTGTGTGTGTGTGTGTGTGTGTGTGTGTGTGTGTGTTTGCATCGCTCAGGGCCATGAGTGACCCTGACCTCGGCCACTAGCATGACCTCAGCATGTACGTAGATACTGTGACCTGATGGTGCTCTCACGTGCACGTGTGTGAGCGTCAGTGTGCAGCAGGACTCATGATGAAAATGAATGAGTCTTAAAAATCGTAAAGAAAACCCACATTGCTCGTATGTTTATCTTATTCTGAGCATTCTGACCTAAACACTGTCCCACTGGACATAATTATGGACAGTTTTTGTCACACTTTGCAGTCTGGGCTATACTCACAGATTGGTGGGATTAAATTATTGGCAAAAGTCCAGTTTAGTCCCATCTATTTCCTGTCTGATATGAAAATCCATCACTCAGATACATATAATGCATCTTTAGAAAGTAGAAGGATTTCATTTAAGTAAATAAACTGCACTTACATACCGCTCTGCTATTCTTGTTGACCACTGAAAGCGCTTTACACTACAAACCATATTCAGCCATTCACACACACATTCATACGGCGCTTTTCTAACACACGCACACATTCACACACTGATGTTAGATCATGAGCAACTTGCGGTTAAGTAACTTGCCCAAGGACACCTCAACAAGAAGAGTTGGGAATTGAACCACCAACCTTCCCATCAGTGGATGACCTGCTCTACTTCCTCATCCACACTTTATTTCCTGTTGCACAAATAGATCAGCAATGAAACATTTGTGGATTACTTAAGGTTTCTTTAACAGTCAGTTATCTCAGACTTCCCAATCAATTAAAAGCACTTTTGTTTGTTTCAAGGCAGCAAGACCCAAATATAAACACTTAATCTTGTCAGTTTAGTCTTTTGCTACACTTGCACTCCAGAAAGGCCAATATAGATTACATATTCATATTTATGTATTTATTTGGTAATTTTATTGTTTTTATTCCAGTTTGACTTTGCCTTTTTCAGTTTGAGAAGTTTTTTTATAATCAAACTATAAAACATCCAAAAACCACTCAGCATTTTACCAAACCATGAGAACATGTCTTAGATGTTTTTTGCAATACCCACAGGTATATTGTGAGGAAAAATTGACATGTATAATAAATACTATCTTCATTTTTATAGCAGTGCTTAACCAGATTTATATCTGAGAATACAGTACACAGTGAGCCTGGATTTAATTAAATATTACCAATCTTAGTATAATTCTATTATTAAGAGATCATTGTTTTCACCAGTATCTTTGAGATGCACAAACACAAAGACTGTATTTACATTTTAAGAGAAATCTCACAGAGGTATATAAAGAAAAAACAATATGGTTCTTTACTGATTTATATTCAGCTGTGATAAAGACTATGAACAGATCAGCCTATGGTCTACAGCGTCCTGACTCTCCTGTACAGCTCAGATGGATCTGATCAAAGTGAGTCAGGATCGCTGTCCAAGGTGCTGAACTCTAAACCACATCAGCTGTGCAGGGCCAGTATACTTCTCACTGATGGGCAGGATCCCTATTGTTAATGAAGGCACACAGTCCTGACAGAGCTGACAAGTCTGTCTATTGTTAGCAGGATATTTTGGTTTTCAATTCATTTTTTTTTTCTTTCATAGTTTAATAATCTGTCTGCTGATATCAGGCTGTGACTTTGACACCAACTCATACTGATTTAAATGTATCGCCTGATGTGTTGACTGGACTAAAAGATATTGATGGATTGCATTTGTAACAAAAGCAGAAGCCTATGTAGAGAAGCAATGCAGTAGAGCTAGAATAAGGAGGAAGAAAACAAAAGAATAGAAAGACTTGTTTTAAAAATGTTAGTTCAGCAATAGCTGGGTTAGTAATTCTTGCATTTTTCCCTTTAAGGGGGCTGTTTGTACGTTTTCTATTCTGCCGAACAGGGTTTCTTGCTGAGAGCAGGAGGTGGTGATTGTGGCTTGATAACTTCTAACTTCAGTAGAAGAAAAGACGTGAGAGAGACAAAAGTTAATATTGGTGTTGCTTTCCACCTCATGAGTCAGCTCTTGGTGAGTAAAGTAATGAAGTTTGATGCTGAACTTGCAACATTTCTTTAAGTCTGGTAAGTAAACAGCTGTTAATGCTAACGCTGGCTATGTAGCATTAGAAAAACTTACAAATAGCTCCTTTAAGAGTACTCACACAGTTTATTATTGTCCTTCCATGAAGATTTAGGACACAGGATGGTCAAAACTGACGCACCAGAGGCCAAGATATCCCGAGTCATTAATATGAGCCAGGATCCTACATTTCCCATAATCCAACTTGATGGCATCGACCCAAAGCTAGCTGAGCTCAATGTAACATTACTCTCAGTTGGGTCACATCTGTTGTACACAATCTGTCTTCCCTGCATACAGAGTAATCCTAACCTTGAATAGCATCTCTTCCTGCCCCCAGATGCTGCAACAACACATCCCACATCTTAAGAGAGACATCAGAGATGAGTGTTACATATGTAATGTACGTAATTAGACGCTATCGAGGCTAAACAGGCTGTCGTAAGGACGTAGATCATCTTGTGGGTTGTTGAACATGACAGAGAAACAAGGGGCTGGAACAAGAGAAGCAGGACAAAGAAAGCAAGGAGGAACAGAAAACAGACACAAAGCTGTGAGTCATGAACGAACGACACAGGAAACATCCTGAGAGACAGAAAGAAAAAGTCTCCAAAGGCTGTTAAAATAAAACCAGCTAAATAAGTTGATTATATAAATAAGCTCAGAAAATTGGGAGAGGGAGAGGGAGGAAGTGAAAGCCCCAGAGGGAAGGAGAGAGAGTCACGGATAAAAGAAAGGAAGAGAGATGAGTGGGTAAATTCATTTTGAGGTTTGAAATTAAAACAGCTAAATGATCCGATTATCTAAACAAGCCAAACGATTTGAGTTGGACACCAGCGAATTCAAAGACAAGACTGGAAATAGAGGAGGAGGAGGAG
>NW_019525244.1:1078723-1112361 GCF_002814215.2 Seriola lalandi dorsalis | reverse complement strand
ACACACACACACACACACACACACACACACACACACACACACACACACACACACACACACACATTATCCATTAGCCGAGGGCTGCCGAGTCATTTTGCCTGAGGTAAAGAATAACACTAATGAATTTTTAGTGTGGCTTTGATGGAAAAGAAAAAGAAGAAAAGCTAAAATATTCAGAACATAACGTGTGTGTATGTGCACGTGTGAGGTGATTTGAACAGGACGCTGCAGGGACGGACTGTGGTGGAAGAAGTACTGAGATGTTTTACTCGAGGAAAAGTAATACTATCATATAAAAATACACCATTACAACCAAAAGTCATGCAATAAACTAAAAACTTTACTTAAGTCAAACTACATAAGTATCATTAGCCAAATATACTTCAAGTAAAAGTGAAAACACTCCTTACTAGTGCGTAAGGAGTACAATATTTCTGAATGCAATGAAGGGGCGTAAAAGTAATAAACAACATGTAGTGTTTAAAAGTAAAGTACATCAGAATTGTACTGAAGTGCAGTACTGGAGTACATGTACTTAGTTACATTCCACCACTGAGTAGAGCAGGCTTCATATGGAATCAGGGCCTGAATTTTAAATCTTCTCAGAATCACTCTTTGATTTGATGGATTCAAAAGAGATTTCCTACACTGACTTTCACCAAGAAGTGGGTTGAGTCTAAGGGGAGAGTGTGCTTTATGGTACAGCAGGAACCGTGCTGACATATTGTAGTTTTACTAACAGTTGGGTAAAAATCTAAATATCTTTTCAAGTAGGTTTTATTCAAGCGGCAAACACTGGGGCTGAAAAATGAAGCCAACGTGGAAGTGCCAAAAACTGTAGTTCCTTGAATGATCACTTAAGACTGGCTCCAAAACTGAGTCAATCCCCATAGACTCCCATGTTAAAATGCTTGACTCAATCTGGCATGCACCAAAGTCTCAGCTCCAAACACACCCCACCTCTTTGCCCATTTTTTGATTAGCCGGGAGTTAGGCTGAGTCAGGCACTGCCAAGATGGTGAAGGCGGAGCAGCGAGTACATAATAGATGATAAAATAAATAATATATACAACCCTATATATGATTTTATCCATTGCCATTTTTTTCAAGAGAAAGGTTTGACTTCAACCCCCGACCCTTGTATCGTGTGAATTATCTTTATGAGGAGCTATACGAGCATTTCAAGTTCTCCTCTGTATCTCTCAAAATCAGCGACAGAAATCACTGAGTTTTGGTCAACACGGTATGTTTTAAGTCTTTTGTGATAAAGAGTGATCAAAAATCTCTCCTGCAGGTTGTTTCTGCCTGAACGCCTGCAAACTACAACCAGGTTAGGACAGCTCTGGAGGTCTCAGCCATGACAGGAATCGTTTCTCATCCTACATTAACAAGCTGATAAAACACTTTTTTTTTCTTTTCTTTTTTTTTTTTTTATAAAGTAACACAAAAAATTTGTCACTCAGGAGTTGGCTAGTAAGGACTGACTTCTTAATCGGTGTTCCTTGATGAATATGGTCATAGGATTTGAAACAATGTTTGTTGGTATCCAGAAAACATCTTGTTTTGCACTTGACCGTAAAGCTGTTTCCATGTTGCAGCTGCTTCCACAGTCTGTGTATGTATTTTTTTTTTCCTTTTCTTTTTTTCAACTGGCATCTTCAACTTTACAACTCGCTCCATTTGGAAGGGAGTCCACTCTCAGCGTGCATTTTAAATGATTTTTAAAGTGAAAGAGCATCTTGTACTCTGTCTGTGTGGGCGCTAATAATTTGATAAGGGTAAGAACATCTTGTCTACCTTTGTGGTTTTAAGTGTAGGCACGCAGATGTGAGGGCCCTCCTCTCTGGCTGTTTCACCCTGACAGCCAAAAACACCTTTAATGAATAAAACATCAGGTATAAAGCCTCGGTACATAATACAATCTGACGGCCCCAACAGCCAGTAACGTCCAGCCTTCAGATGGCTGGTGATGGGGTTGTGCAGGTGGAGGGACAAAGGACAGACTTCATACAGTGATAGCCAAATAAGGGGAATATAAGGTGTATAAAAAGTGTATAAGGTGTATTATCTCTGATTTTTCAGTCACTAATCTACTATTAGCTTTACCCCCCTACTATACAGCAATTGTTCAATCATAGCTTAGCAACCATAACTAGGGATAGATTACCTGTTACGCTTTAGATTCCGCCACACTTTCAGTTAGCTTCCTATTCTCGTACAAACTCAGGCTTTGTACCTGTCGCCATCGTACCACCGGCAGGTGGGCCTCAGTCTCAATAAATCAGTAAACTCAGTATAGTATAGTTCAGATTGTTCTGCAGAGGAGATCACTTTAAACTTTCTGAATATCACTGCATCATTCTAACCGTTTGCTTTTTCCCTCAAGCACATGAGTGCCCAGGCTGTGTGCCTCTCTCTCTCCCTTCTCCTTCTCCATCTCCTCCCTGTTACTCTCCGCAGGTCCTCCCGCCTCCAGAGCTGTAGAGTCCGGACCTGCAACTGCAAACCACCTACTGCCCCCATGATCCTGTTAACCTGCTAAAATGTTCTATAATTAACAATGATAATTATTTTCTATCTAATTTTATTAGCTGTCATTACTATTTTTATCAGTAGGAGCACTACAGTTGCCATTACATTACTATTGCTGTTACTGACGCTACTATCTCTATTATTAATATTGCTATCACTGTACATTCTTGTTCTTTTCCTCTGTGCTCTCTTCTGCTCTCTCTCTCTCCCTCTCTCTCCCTCTCTCTCCAACCAAACGGGTCAAGACAGATGGGCACTCACCCTGAGTCCGGTTCTGCTCGAGGTTTCTGCCTCTTAAAAGGAAGTCTTTCTTTGCCACTGTCGCCTAGCACTTGCTCTTGGTGGGAATTGTTGGGTCTCTGTAAATAATATAAAGAGAAGGTGTAGACCTGCTCTGTTTGGAAAGTACCTTGAGATAACGTATGCTGTAAATTGGCACTATACAAATAAAAATTGACTGGACTTGACTTGTGTTAGAGCGGCACAAAAGTTTTATCTTGAATTTTTCATTATACTTGGACTAACTCACTCTACACTGCAACACAAGAAAAGTCTTATTTAAAAGTCCTGTACATGGAATATCACAGGGAGGATGCTGACTATTTGCCTGAGACATTTAGCATTAGCCTCTGTCTTCCAACAGTCGCTAAGGGGGAAGGGGCTCAGTATATTGTCAAATTAATGAGTGAAAAATCAGATTTCATGCAAACAAAACCTTTTTATTCATCAAGACGACAGTTTTTCCTTCATGCCATGAATGCAGCACAATCAATGAAGTCCCCTAGAACATCGGTATTTGTGCTGTTCAGTAAAAAGCTCATATTTCACTCAAGTCTTGCACAGGCTAATCTATTTACATGTGAATTTTCATATCCCAGTTACACATAAATACACCAAACGTTATTACCATGCAAACAAGGCTTAAGCAGAGGGTGAAAACAAACACTAAATGAGATGAGGTGTAAACAGGCCCCGGTATTAAAATAACTATTTTCCATCTATCTTATTCAGGTTCGTTATGATTGGGATATGAATGTTATTATGGGATGGGTGGAGTTGTGTGAACATGCAGCTTTTCTGGGTGGAAATAACCTGACCTGACTGTGGAAGGCAGTGTGCAGTCAGTGAGGTCAGTCACTGTGGACTTAAACCTTGTGCAGGTTATTTAAATAGGGCATGCCTTGTGTATGTGTATGTGTATGTGCGTGCGTGTGTGTGTGTGTGTGGTTTTTCCCTTGACAGCTAAAAACACCTTTAATAAATAAAACATAAATTGTGAAGCTTCATGACATAATCCCATCTGAAGGTCTCGACCACCAGTAACACTGTTATTTTATGGTGATGGACTTTGGTTTTTAATTGCAACGTGGGCTGTGAGTGTCATCGTGTGTATGTCTAGTCAGAAAACAGGTGGAAGACTCACAAAAATCCAAATTTACCAAAAGATTCTGACGGGTTTTTGCTTTTAAGATGACTGATCTTCATGATATTTCATCACGAGAAAGTGAATGGTCATATTGATTGTACCACTAGCTGTTTAATTGTTTATGAACAATGATATTTCCTGCAGCACTTGAATGTAGCATGTGTGTGGCAGCTTTGTAGTTTATGAGACTTTGAGGTGAAATCGTGTCAAGCTAACTGAAAGGCTTCTCATAAGACCCATTATAGCACTGTAATTGACTGAGGGCGTTTGTGTGTGTGTGTGTGTGTGTGTGTGTGTGTGTGTGTGTGTGTGTGTGTGTGTGTGTGTGTGTGTGTAGGCTCTGTATGTCTAAGTGTGTAAGCAGATGCAGTTTATTTTTGTATGTGCGTTGTGTATGTAAAAAGGTGTATTCATGTCACAGTGTGTGATTATGTGTATTTTTCACTATTCCCCATTATGTGTGTGAGTGTGTATAGGAACACACACACACACAGAAAAAAAATGGACATTGGACTAAACCTCTCTACTACATATAATTAAACTAGTATTTCGACTTTTATTTTGTGGTTTAATTCAGCTCATTTAAAGGGCCAGACCAGTGTTTATGTGTTTTAGCTTAAAGGGTCGTTTTTTTTTCTGTCTCTCTCCTTCTGCCACTAAATGTGGTTGTTGGCTGGAGCGGGTGGTGGTGATTGTCGCTTGACAAGAGCTTCGGCCATAGTTGTAATTATAATACAAGAGGTTATAATACACCCTCTCAGCAGCACTACGTCTACGGGGCAGATTGGAGGCTACAGTGAGTCGCTATCAGAAAGTGATGAGATGGGCTACTTACATTACTTATTTCTTCCTTCTATCTATCTTTTTTTGTCAACATTTAATATTCATTTAGTCTTTCACTCTTTGAACAAACCCATGTCTTAGAAATTATGTTAATAAACTAGTCATTTATTTTGCTAAAAACATTTAGCAGGAAACATATTTGCCGTCAGGATTATATCTGATGGCAACACTTTTTTCCACAAAGAGAAATGATGAGTAGGACGTCCTGACACCCTGGGGCCCACATGTGATTCGGGTTAGGCAACAAATGCACCCTGATTAAGATTGTTATTTTGCTAAAATTTTAATTAAGTAAACACATTCTGTCTTGTGCATGAAATCACTGTTGACTCTTTGAATATTTAACCAGGACCAGGATACATTTCCTTGTCTTGGTTAAATATTAAAGTGCTGTGTGTCTCATCAGAACTATAAAGAGATCTAATCACACTTTAGTTGCTACAAGCAGATATTATATGGTGGGAGTCGATATTATGAGGATGAGGTGAAATATGAATGTTTTACCAAAATGCTCTGTGTGAAAAATTTGCCCCTTTGCAGATGCATTCATTACCAACATTTCCTCCTTTCTGCTGATAAAAACATAATCTGGATGGAGCTGGTTTCTCTCTAAATGTATCTGCTGTTGCAAATTAGGAGTATGCAAACTTATTTTCTAGGACACAAAGTTTTATCTTGAAGACAGTACCTGTTGGTGTGTTCAAGGACACTGACACCTGAGATGGGCTGACTGCTTAACACTCAGTTTGTTATTGTTGGGGGGAAAAGCAGGAAAGAAATGATCATGTCGCAGAAGCATTTCACAGCAAACTGACCTTAATTTATTAATTTTAATTATAAATAGAATTAACCTATCAGTTAGCATGATCAGGGATACCCATCTAAGCTAATTAATAAGTACATAATGTATATAATGTAATGACAGTGAACGTCCCTTTCACATATTTTCATTAGGTCTCTCACCAAAAATCATTTCAGTCAGCCACCTCAGATAGATTATTTGAATGAATAATATGTACTGTGTTGATACCTGGACACTTGGCTCTGACACTGTCACTCCCCACAAGGAAGTACCAAGCTCAGCACAGCAGGGGGAGTGGGTTGTCACTATAATTCAAAACGCCCACTCTTGAGCTCACATGTGGACGCTCGGGAGGAAGACGGCCTTTTAAAATACTATTTAATACTTTTTAATACTACTGTATAAACCTGTATGACTTCAGTCTTTGGATTCAGTGTCACTCCATATGATCATCAAACAAACTATTCAGTTTAAAGATTGACTTAGTCCCAGCAGAGTCTCACCGCCTGATTCTGAATTATGAGCACACAATACAAGAGTATTGTATAAAAATGAATGAAACACTTCATATCAGCAACATGTGACAGCACAACTCCTTTCTGAAAAACCTCCTCAGTTTCTTTGTTATGATTTCTACTTTATTTAATTTCTGGAAAAATCAAAGACTCCTTTGAAAAGTTATAGCTCTTTTAAAAAAAATCTACCCAAACTAAAGAACTTGAAAACACTTGAAGAATCCTCGTCTCTTTTTGTGTTTGATCATCCTTTACAAAGTAGCTTGAATTAGTTTTTTAAAGTTTTGTAAACGAAACTCTCCTTCCCAGGGGTCTCTTTGCTTTTCAACGTCTTCCAGCGTGGAAGAACTTAGAGCCTTTAAAACTGAACTTTAACATAAGTGTAACAGGGAATGTGGTTCGGTCCAAAAGAAAGAAATAAAGAAAGAAAACGGAAATGATTTGATTAAACACAATTAAGTCTGCTAGTGATTTAATTTAAGCGCTAACTGCCAATTTCATTGTAATAATTGATTAGTTAGAATTTACTATCAAGTCACTGGTTCCTGATTGAGTTTGTGTTGTTGAACACCAGTAGCAGTCAACAACATGATTAGCATGAGGAAAAACAACAACAACAACAACAACAACAAAAACAGCCCAGACAGAGGCAGCATTCAGCTTTTCATTAATATTCAGGACGCAGGTGGAGGACGGCAGCTTGACACTGTGGGGGTGTAACACACACACACAAACGTGCCAGTTCACAGGCAAGACCGCACACTCTCTCCTTGAACCCCTGTTCTAAGTCCTGCTTTCATCTAAACACCAAAACAGCAACTCATTGTTTCTCAGTTACTCTGCTTTATACTTCACTCCTCTACTACAGAGGCTCGCTCTGTGTCTCTCTCAGTGTTTGTGTGTATTTTAATGTTGACTGCGTCTAGCTGTGTTCATTAACACAACATAGGCTGAAAGGCGATGACGCTAAGTGATGAAATGTAGAAATTCAATTGCAATGTGCAAAGTCCTTTCTTTGTTGCCAAGTCCCTTTTGGTCATGTATTTCGGTCAGACTTTTATCCAATAAAAACAAGAGTGCACATGGTTGTTATACAATAAGGGTTAAAACCTGAGTAAAACTATATGTTTCTCTTTCATGGGACAGTTCATTAGCACCTTCAAAAACCTGGTTTGTATTGATGATGCATGCTGTAGAGCTATTACGATTGGTTAATTTAGTTTTAATTTTCAATTCAAATTTAATTTCAATCAGTTAGATTATCAACAGAAAATTAATCAGCATATATTTTGAAAATGAAATTATGGTTTTAGTGCGGTCCCAGCTCCTTCACTGCTGTTCTTTGTAACAAGACAGTTACGTGAGTGTGTTTTGTTTGGGACTGTTGGTTTGACAAAAGAAGACATCTGAATATGTTTCATTGAGCTCTGGGAAGTTTTGACAAGCATTTTGTGCTATTTTTCTGACATTTTATAGAAAAGATGGTTAATTCATTAGTTAAGAAAATAATTGGCAAATTAATTGATATGAAAATAATCCTTAAAACTCATATTTCTAACAGTGTGCATGTTGTTTGTGAATACTGTTTTTGCAGTTTTCTCATTTGTTACATTAAAATGAACCCTGACCCTATGATTGGGAGTTACAAGTGAGCCGTTAGCCAAGCAGCCTGACTTCTTCCTGAATTGACGTTGTGCTCCAATTCAGCTCTCATTGGACAAACCCTAATTATTAACAAACACTGTTCTTAACCAAAGCGAGCATTATCCAACAATTCTGATAGCATCAGTCTCTGTACCTTAGAATACCCAGATAACGTGCTATTGTTTCCATTGTCCAGCTGCTATTCTTTCCATACAAGCAACAGCAGTCCTGTAAAACTGAAGACCTGGAGAGGACAGATGACTTCATCGCACATGTTTTGATTTCACTGTTCTCAGATGCTGCAAAGTCTTTGGTTCTGCCATGTTTGATTCCTTTCCAGTATTCTGCAGTCCAGATGAAGTTTTTACATATTCACAGTTTAATAAGGCTATTCTAAAAAGGCTAAACCTTCCAACGTTGGAATTGATGGGTTGCGTCAGACAATTTTTGTAACTTGGAACTAACAATGAGACAATGGCGCCCACTTCAAATAGCTATTGGCCTCGCCCCATATTCACAAAGAATCTTAAGGCTAAACGTAGTTCCTAACTTGACAATTTAGGGGAAACTCCTAAAAATAATGGGCGCGTCAGTCCTAACTTTAGGATTCCTAATTTTTCTAAATAAAGGGCTGCTGTCATTCCACGTCGCAGTGTTTTGGAAACCTTAAACGATGCGGAATTTCTCAAAAGATACGACTCAATCACAAGGGAATAATGATCGTCGTGGAGTTTGTGAGGCATGTAATAACATCTCCTACCAACTGAAACAACCCGATCAGTGCGGAAATTAAGTTTTTGGCAACCCTGCTACATGGCAACTGAGAAAATGCAATTTTACAACGCTGACAACATGAAGATCTCCCAGCTGTCTGTAAGCCAATCTATTCACCACACAATAAATGTGCTCTGACCTGACATCATAGGACAATTCATATGATTTCACCTGGTGGGGGACAGTGGAAATCTTCTCTCACACCTCAACCCACAGCTGGGACCACACTGTTTGTGTGCATAACAACCATAAATACCTTTAACGAGAGATTGTCCAAAAAGCACGTTTCATTATCGCCATTTATACAACTCACTGCATTGATGAGGCAAAGATGCGTAGTTAGACGCAGCCCAGCTATAACTGCAAGCTTTGACCTCAAGTTCAAGTGTGAATTATTGGAACATATATAAAGATATAAACACTTTAGCATTTAGGTTTGAACAATTTTATCCTTGACACACCCCATAAATGCATATTTGTTCAAAAACCTACATAAATTCCTTCAGATTTTGACTCTCACAGGAGAGGATTTCTTTTTTATGTTTAGTATTGAATAGTTCAAGTACCTGGACATAACAGTGTTGAGAGTGAAACCCTGAACAGTACCGTGGCTGTTCCTTTCCATTCAAACTTGGATCATTTCAATATATCTAATAACCATGTTCCTAAAAGACCAAAATAGTGTTTCTCTCAGTTAATTAGTTAGTAACTTATTCTTTACTGGGGAGCTCCAAACACCAATTTTGTGGCGTGAACAGTAAAAATAACACATCAACTGAGACATTTCTGCCTCCAAGCATTAAAAAGCCGTAATTTGGAAATGTGCAGTATATTGTATGAGTATAGTAATATTGAGTAATTGTTCCAAAATTACTCTCATTGGCTGTAATTCTCCTCCTCCTAGCTGTATGTGATACAGCACTCATTCTTTCACTTCCTGCTCCTCTGTCATTTACTTCAACCCCCCTCTCTTTCCCTCCTCCCTAACCCTCCCTCTCTCTGGACAGCAAAAGCTCTTCTATCTCCCTGAAGGTCTACTGTCAAATACCCGCTTACCTCGGCACTCTGGGATGGTGTGTGTGTTTGGGTGTGTCTGTGTGTGTGTGTGTGTGTGTGTATCCCTAGAGTTTTACACCAACCAGCCCAGCACACCACTGTGTCTCTGGGATTTGACAGTTCTACTAGACTCTGTCTTTTGGGAAACACACTTTGGGATAAGGGGGCGTGCACAGGGCTAACTGTATAGGGGAATGTGTGTATTTGTGCGTGTCTGTGATAGTGTAAGCATGGGGAACCCCAGACAGCTTCCAGCTCAATAGAACACAGCAGGAGTTTTAAAAGTTTTTTTTTAAGAAGTATAATCCCTGATGCAGAAAGAAAGGTCATCATGAACCATGCAAGTGTCAAGTGTACTATGGTTAATATACATGTGTGTGAAAACGACTATATATACTAGTGCTGTTAAATGGGGATTTCTTAAACTGAAATGATATAACAAAGCATATATCTGAGCACAAAGCATGTAGAAGGCAGTCAACACTGTTTCCTTAAGATACACAACTTGAGAGGCTTTTACGATCCTGACTGTATGATTTAACATGGTTGTTTTATTTCTTTTTTTTTAAATAATTTATTATGTTATACACCTGTCTAATATTGACATTTTTAATGTGGTTGGTTTGTCTTTAATTTTTATCATTTAATTTGCTTGCTGTATGTTTTATCCCATACTTTTTCTTAAGTGTATTGGGAAAGACTACAGTTTCAACAAGATTGATTGATTGACTGCTTCATTACTTCATTGATTAATTGATATCATGGTGTGTGGAGCTTAGTGTCCATGGAAAAAGAACGTCTCAGGAAGTCGTAGCTCTCCAAAGTAGAATAACTGCTTCATGGTTGTGTGCCTCCATCATCCAGCCAAGTTGCAGGTAATGGCCTCAATCTCTCCTTCCTGAGTTACAGTGTTAAATAATGGCCAGAAGTGTTTTTGCAGAACATTATGATGTCACAGTGAAGTTGACCTTTGGCCATTTGGATATAAAATGTCATCACTTCATTTTATCCTTATATACATTTGTGTTGAATTGTGTCATAATTAGTGTATGAATTTGTGAGCTATGGGCAAAATCGTGTTTTGTGAGGTCACAGTGACCTCGACTTATGACCACCAAATTCCCTCAAGGCCTGAGGTATCACATTCACGAGAATGGGACAGATGTACCTACGGTCAACCTGAACAAATAATGCTTCCGGCCCTGGCTATCGCTGGTGCAGAGGCATAAAAACGATGAATAAATTCCCAAGTTTATCAAGGTCTCTTACAGAATAATGTCAGAGTGGCTGTCCACCTGCTGAAGCTGTGTGATGGAACAGGACAATGACCCTAAACATCAAAGTAAAATCTAACACAGAATGACTTTGAAATGACCCAGAGAGCCGCTCACACCAGACATCCTGAGAATGTGTGTGAGCTGAAGCAGCTCTGTAGGAAGAATGGTCCAAACATTGTGCAGGTCTGATCAGCAGCTAATGGAGGCTCTTGTTTGAGGTTATTGATGCCAAATGAGGTTTGACCAGTTATTTAATCCAAGGGTTCATTTAATTTTCCACCAGCACTGTGAATGTTTAATGGCTTCGTTCAATACTTGTGTTTGTGTTATTAGATTAAACACGTTGTTTATGTCTATACTTGTGACTTTGATAAAGATCAGATCATATTTTATGACCAGTTAATGCCACTGCACTTATTAATTGCAAGATGATTTTAAATTAAGCTCTAATGGCGAACATTACTATTTTTTCAATACAAAACTAATCATTGAGAAAAGCCACTGATATTTCTTGACAGTGGCGGCTGTGAAGTGGAGGTCTTTCTGTAGATCAGACACCTCCGGCAATGTCACACACACTCTAATGACTTTGACTGCAGTTAGAACTGTTTTTCACAAAGTTTGAAAGACTTCCCAAACAACACGTACATCAAGGCTCCTCTGTAATTAGGGTCACAAACGCTCTGTTGAACCATGTAATTTTTCAAGCATTGTGTGACAGTTACAGAGGGCAAGTTGCGAACTGCCCCCACCCAACCTCCTCTGCTACCTATGTATTATTTAATATTCACAACTAGGAAGAGAGAGAGAGAGAGAAAGAGAGGTGGGGGGGTGACAAACAAGTCGTGATATTTCAGAGAGGGGAAGTATCTTAAATGCCCCTCTTTTTCTCGGGTGTAATCAGCACCTGGTGGATGGTGAGTCACCCTGCACACTCAGACTATTACATAAGACCAGAGACAAGGCGTTCATATAATAATGTAACATAAAATAGCATTCCTTTACAGATATCAACCGCAAATGCAGTGTGTGCAGTGGCGAAGGATATATAATTGGTGTTGAGAGTTACTTGAAGAGCACCTGTGAAGGTCTGTTTTTATGCTAAACATTTTACACTGCGTTCTTTGCTTGTGTGTGTGTGAGCCTGAGAAGGAGTGAAAAACATTTGCAGCCAAATGTTTTCATGCCAGCTCAGTAATCATGTCAGTTTGAAGTGAAGGTATAAACTGCTCTTTTTTAGGTTTTTTTTGCAAAGTGACATTTTGCATTCAGCTTTAGCAATACTGTGTCTCATAAACAGACATAAACAGGTGTTCTTTAGACTGTGTGTGTGTGTGTGTGTGTGTGTTTCTTCAGGGTTTTTACTCTTGTTGCTTCCTGTCTCTTTCCGCACACTGCCCGCTCTTCCCTTTTTGAGCCTCAGGCAGAAATCTAAAAGTGTTTGTAGAATCTCGCAAACAGGTTTTTTGTGATTATTTTCAAAGGAATTGAAAGGATCTGTAGACAGGAAGATAGATATGAAAAGTTTGTATATAGAATAACACAAACACACAAGCCGAGAGTGAAATCTTCCGTCAATCATTGAGGGGGATTCCAAAGAACCATAAAGAAATAAAATACAATATAGTTTGAGAGATAGATAGGCATGTAAGGTTAACATTAGGAGCAACCATGAGCAAATGAGCAAACAAAGCACTAATGGCCAATGTTGCTGATCTGAGAAATAAGTAAAACATTCTGTCACAGCAGGTTTCTGGCGATCCAGTATATTCTGGAACTAACGGTGATAATCACTGTCAGTCTAGCAAATTAGTTTTGTTTCAGCTTTTGGAGGATTGTATTTGCATAACCCTTTAAAAGAGGCTATTTGTAAGTTTTGTCTGCTGCCGAACGTGGTTTCTTACTTGTATAAGTGGGTGGTAGTGATTGTTGCTTGATAAGAGCTTCAGCCATCGTTGTGTTTACAAGACAAGAGGTTATAATACGTCCTCTGATCAGAGCTACGTCTTCAGGGCAGATTTGAGGCTACAGTGATTCGCTAACTGACGAGACGGGCCAGGGCTAGCTGGTCAGCGTGCTAATTTGGTAGGACCTGATAGAGAGAAGAGTTATCACTGGTGTTGCTTTCCACCTCTGCAGACAGCTCTTGATGAGTAAAGGAATAAAATGTGATGCTCAACTCTAAACGTTTCTTCTAGAGTGGTAAGTAAACAGCTGTTAATGCTAATGTTCGCTATGTAGCAATAGCAAAATTTACAAATAGCTCCTATAATACATAACTAAATACAGTAAAAGACAGGTAACTTTTGGGAGATGGAGGAACAAACTGTTACACATAAAGAAAATATATAGAACAAAATGTATATTTTCAAATGCATTCAGGACAAGATTAACTGTTTAAAAACAAAGCCGAACAAATGACTGTGCTATGGATGTGCAATCATGGAGGCACTGGATGAAATCATTATGTACATATGTATGGGCAGATGGGTTTGGATATGCACATTCATTTAGATGTATGTGTTTAAGAATGTATAAGTGCGCATGTAGGGCCTTTCTTGTTGTACTCTGTAACACTTGTTTTCTCTTTATAATTAGAATCAACCTACAGCTGTTTCAACATGATGATGCTTATGACCTCAATAACGACATAATTAATGGAATAAATTAATCAGACAAATCAAAGACAAATCAGATACAAATCCACTGTATCATTTCCAAATATGAAAACGGTTATCTCAAATATCAAACATTAAATTAAAAGTCTAAAAATATGATTTTCCCTGATTTCAAACAGTTATTTCAATAGTCTCCAGTGACAATTAGTCACTTTTTTCAAAGCTTTCAAAAACATAATGGTCCTCTGTATATTTCCTTGGAGACTAAACTTGAAGAGCAGAGTGAGCGAATGAGCTTTTACAGCTTTGTCCCAGATGTTTTTGTGAGTCACTCCTGGTCAGAGAAGGACATAGATGCCACGGTACAGTCCATCTCTGTCATACTCAGGCTCATCTAGACACATGCACATACACAAACTTACAGACATACAATATGTCCTTTTAGGGAGGTAAATCCTTACTTACAAATAGTGAGATATGGTTTAGACATAGACACATAATGCTGTATAACAGCTCTCACAACAAGAGAACCACCTGTGAACAGTTGCTACCTCTGATCTCTCTTCTCCTAAAAGCTTTTTCTTCCTTTTGTCTCATATCTCTTTTTTCTGTCTAAGACTTTTTATATAAATGCGTTCCTCTGGCTGAATAAGATTTTCACTTCCTACTATCATGTAAGAAAAAAAAGGCCTATTTTATCTCCTCTCCTCTTAAACCCTGGAACAGCACTGTGTTTTTCATGATATGTTTACGTCAATATGATAAAGTGTCATGGCTTCAAAAGAAAATTCCTTACTTGACACTTGTTGTTTTTCTCTCTCAGCATCTGAGTCTCAGTATTTCCGGGAGGCCTGTATTAAAAGTGCTGTTCACTTATAGCAGGTGTGGTGACTGTGACAGTGTGACTACCACACTGTTTACAGGAAAATGAACCTCTAACCCTGGTAATGTTTGCCTCGTCTTCCTCAGCTCTTCAGTTTTCTGTGTGGAGTGATGACTTGTGTCAAAGTCCTGTCTGCACTGTTGGTTTTGTCATCTATGACGCTGACTAGCGTTGACTGCTGCGTGTCTGTGGGTGACTCTCGTCCAGACCTCATGATGTCCTCACTAATGGATCCCTATCAGCTCCAGTCACATCACAGCACACTGGTTGTGCACTTCCGCATCCAACTTTTCCTTTCTCTGCTTTTCCCGAGGAGTTTTGAATACAGCAAGTGTGCATGAACAAAGCCACATATACAGACAGTTTAGCTAATGCCAGTGTTACCACAGCAATTTCAGTATCAAGTACCATACGAGCTAAGTGTCAAGCTATACAACAATATTAATGCTGAAATAAATAATCAAACAGGTTGAACAGGCCTCTATTTATAGTAAGACATTAATAACTGAATTCAGAACAGCTGTGCATGAAGGTGGCTAATAGTCATGTGACATACTGAGGGGGGAAATCTGAGCAGGGGCAACTAGTTGACAGATGAGAAATGGCTGAGGAGATAATGCAGGTGTCACCATCAAACCTAAACACACTACACTGTAGCTCTCTCATGGTAGACATAACTCATCAAGCACAGGTGTAACTAATATTATTAATCAGGGCTGCTTTCCATGTTAAGTGATCCAATTCCAGGCCTGTGATTTCGTCACTTGATTGGCTTCCTCAGGTTCCTAAATGGGACAGAGCCGATGTTAATGTCGTTAGATCCACCTGTGCTGTACCTGCTGTGACACTAACCTGACCACAGATGTCGAATTTCAAGGCTGTGAGAAGAGTTTGGACTGAGGGAAAAACAAGAGTACACAGCCATGCCAGCAGCTCTTGGAGGCAGGCACAGAGGTGCTTTGAGCTAAATGCTAACATCAGCATGCTAACATGCTCACAATGATACTGCTAGAATAATACTATAATCTCATTAGTTTTCCAGGTATTTGGTCACAAAGCAAAGTTTTGGATAAACTGACATCATGAGCTTATGGTGGAGCTAGATGCAAAGTGTAGTGATTATTATTCATCCTCTGGGAACAGTGAATGTCTGCACCAAATTTTGTGGCAATCCATTCAATAGTTGTAAAGCTATGTTGATAAAAAATAAGTGTCAACCTCATGGTGGTGTTAGGGGAAAAGTTGGGGCATCAGGTGTTGACGTAGTTCACTGAATAAGTTAAAAATTTCAACCTGCCGCTGGTGCAAGATGAAAAATCAGGATTATCAAAATCTTTATCCTAAAGGGATATTGAATACTGTATATGGAGCAAATTTCATTGTGATCCATCCAATACTTGTTAAGGTTCAATGTGAACCACATTAGTGAACCTCATTGTGGTGCTAAAGGAAAAGAAAGGGAATCACCATAGTCACTAGGATTCCTTCTGGGTGAAAATGAATGTCTGTAGATTAAAATTTCATGGCTCTCTAGTCACTAGTTGTTGAGGCAGTGCTGCTAGCATGGCTAAACTCATATTAAGTCTATTAATGTCGAGCCAAAAATCTTCCAGAAAGAGGCCATGTTGGTCAAGCCCTGCTTTTTGGCAGCATCTCCTTAATCATAGTCTTGGACATAACAGATAGATTGTTAGATTTGATAATACAGCTTTGTAATTAAAGATAAATCCAAAAACATTTGTTTGGGATTGTAGTTTTTAACCCTAAAACGGTATAATGTTTTATGTTAACTGTTTTGTGTCCTGTGGGAAACCTATTGAACTTGATTTTTAAAGACATTTTCAATACTTGGCTTCAGCATAAAGGTGTGTGGTGGATAAAATACTGCTTTCTTGAGTCCTGTCTCAGTGGACACCCTCAGAGAAGATGGCCCTGGAGCACAATATAAGGCACAGTCATGTTTCTATTTATTTGGTAGACAATGTCCTCCATCTTTAACAACAGCGTGGGCCTTGAATTGATTAAGAACTTTTTTTTTTCCTGCTGTCTCACTGAAGAAGTTATATGTCCCCTTGTTGTACAGTGTGAGGAAGAAAGCTCTGCCACAGCAGGAACTTTCACACAGCTTACACTTTTCTAACATGTCTGTTGCTTCTTAGGGACAGCTGCATATATTATGTTTTCTCTGACCTTTCTTATAGGCATGAAAGAATTATTCTTCATAGTACAGCCACATTATTGGCAGAAAGAACAGGCATGTAACAAATAAAAGTGGTACTTTTTTACTTACTTTTCATTGCATTCCCGAGGGTTTTCCACAGGGATGTATGGAAATCATTCAGCTGTAACAGTTGCCTGAAGTGAATTATTATTACTTTTTCTTCGATTGTAAAACATGCACAAAAGCCAGGGAAAGTCATTTTCACCATAGTATATTCAATTCTGTCATTCACACTTATCAGATCTCTTATGATCTTTTGATGCTTCAAAGCGGAGAAAATGCTATTGGTAATAAAAGAAAAGAACCCTATATGCTTTTTTTATCCTCAGAGGATGTGATAGAGTGTACCGGCAGGCTGTGAAAACTTCATTAGTCTGTGGTAATTTTCACACCGATGTCGAGGATTTTTTTTACTCCTCATAAGGAGTGCTACTATTACTACCACTCTGAAACCACGAGGGGGCTGTGTGTTTAATGTTCCGTGTCCCAGGGAGTCAGGTTGTGTATTATGTCACAGCTGAACACCTATCTTTGTGTTTTTGTGCTTGAGTTGTACAGTATGTACACTATTTAGATTCATAATGACTGTTTTGTCATTTTTGTGTGTTGTGTCTCCTGTTGTTTTTATTCATTTATTATTTTATTCTTCTATCTTTTATCTGTTTGTTAAGCACTATGTTACGCTTTAAAAGCTGTATAAACATTATTTTACTTAGTTACTTTTTTTTTACAAAGTTTTGACCAATCAGCAGGAATTTGGTCTCATTCAGCCTATTACACCAATTTCAAATGAGAAAAAATTTCAGTGTTTTGATTCCGAAAGTTATTCAACCATATTTCATCTAATACACTGTAGGTTTGTATAGGAAATACTAATACTTTTGGCAACTGAGGTTTCAGCTAGATTACAAAAATCAAGCGGCATAGTGTTTTTCTATTCGAAGTGTAAAGATAGAACTAGATCAGGGCACAAACTATATGTGAAACATGATAAAATGTCCCCATAGAACCTGAAATATCTAATCTAACATGTGCACACAAGCACACATAAAGTTAACAATTGACGAGGTTGCAAACAAACATTATACAAGTCTAGTGCCATTAAAAGCCGGTGATTCATGATCCATATGGCATTTCATAAAAAACCAAACCACAGCAGTGTATGATGAAGGGCTGATGAAGGCAAATAAAACTGACTGGCATCCAAAAGGCACATTTCATTGCTTGCCTCTTGGTTTGGGTTTCTAACTTTAGCAAGTGTCTAATAAATACCAACAGCTTGGAGCACTCCAGCCAGTCTGCCAGAAGGTGATCCATCTTCAGCAGTAGACTTCATAATTCAGTGATGATCAACATACTGTATACAAACAATTTCAATTTGAACTTTTAGTGGTTTTCCTTGAATAGCCCTGGCATCAAATTCTGACTGGCAGCATAGCTGACCATATAAGAGCAGCACAGCCACATCACACGTTTGGCAGTGAGACATGACTCAGTAACACTTCAGCATAGTGCCATTACTTTATCAATGAGGAGTAGTGTAAGAGACTACAAGTTGAAATCAAGACGTTACATTGCGGTTACTAATCCCATTAACGCTGCATTACTTCAACATTTTGGTTGTTGGTGTGTCAGACTGGGAGTTCTGGGAGGTTCATATCAGGATCTTCTGTGTGTCCAGTGAAGAAACTGGTTTGAATCTACGCCGCTGAGGCTGGAGGTGTAAGGAGGCCTCCCAGTTACTTTAACAGCGTTTCCACAGAAAGCATTTCAACCTGATTTTTCAGTTGTCGGTGTCACGCGTGTCTGATAGAACTGATGAGCTTCTCTTTCATCAGTCTGTCTAGGATGTCGCAATCGCAACAATTAACCCTAATTCAACCAGTCCCTGTGAAGTCTGCACAACCTTGCAATTTTACAGCCATCTATTTTACTTATTGTGTCTACTTAGCTGACATTAGCCACTGGTTTGCCTCATTATCTGCCTCTGAGCCAAGAGAACTTTATTACTCTGTACTCATTTTACTGTGATTCAGCCTGATAACATTCCTAGCCCAAACCTTGGGGGAAGTGTCAACAGAAGTGCTTTTGTGATCTCACAGTTGTCAGCTTTGTGCTCAGATCAGCTCTGGTCTTCTTCTGTGCTGGAAAGGTTAAGTCTGCTGTGCAGACTGTGGCATTGGCCGGCGGAGTCTGTGGATTTATGTTGGATTTGGCAACATTTTAACATTTTGGACGAAAAGCACCTATAGAATCACTGAGTAACATACAACATGCTGAGGTCCAGAACTGGGCAAGCCACTTGTAAGCCTATTTAGGAGTCACATGGGTTTTGTTCAGAGTTGGAGGGCGTGTGAACCCCACAACTTCACTGTGAAGACGATGGTCAGTTAATACATCTCAATAACAGGCTGGATTGTTGAACCACAACATCTCACATACATTCAACCAGGGCTTCATTTGTGCCAGATCCTGCCAGAAAAGGATCGGGACCAACCGCCCAGATTGGGACCAGCACCTGATTGATTGGATTTGTCACATCCTTTAGCAGTATCAAATTCTGTACATAAATGTTGTGTAATATTTAACTCTGTTGTTTCAGAACCACAGACAGCAGGTGCCGCAATGTTATTATACAGAACAGAGATTGATAGACAGACAGACAGAACATGTCACTTAATTCATTTACATGGTTGTAAATAGAACTTTCAATTCCATTTCAACCCCATTGTATCAAACCACAGACAGAAGAGAGACGACAAGTAAGTGAAGGGACAGTCATTGAGAGACAGAGAGAGAGAGAAAGAGAGAGAGAGAACGAGAGAGAGAGCTACAAGTCATATACAGCTGTTTTCATGCACCTTCTCCTTCTGATTTTGAGTGATTATTGTGAATCATAGCTGGACTGGCTATCGGGAGCACTTCATCGGTGGGCCAGTGGATCATCAAAAAATCCCATAAAGTTTTTACCATCCCTGTCTGTCCCTTTACCAGCTCTGCCTGTGTGCCTGTCATAGACACTCAGACACAAACCAAAACTTAGAAACACAAACCAAAAGAAATGCAATGTGGTGTTAACAGTCTTGGTTGCTCTTATTCTCTGGTTCTTCATCATACAATTCAATGCGTTCATATTCATAGAGTAAATCAGAAGTTAAAAATGAAAACATTCCATCTGTGAACAACAAAAATGAATCTTTTCTGTCCGTTTCATGGCCAGAGCAACAAGTTTTAACAACAATTACAACAGCACCTGTACTGGTCTTTACCAGAGACTTAAAGATGTGAGGCTTTCCATCCTATGCTAAAAAAAAAAAAAAATCAGGACATTGAATCTGGTGTGGTGCCATAAAGAAGGAGGTGTATATATGCTGTGCACATCTGCTTCTGCATAATCTACTGTAATCTACATTATCTTTGATCAGCGTCGAAACAAGGGCTCAAATAATTTCAGTCTTTTCATTTTCAGACATTATGTAAGGCATCTCTATCTCTCTGTGAGGGTAACATGCGATCTTAACTGAGTCATTGACATGTCGTACACATGTGTGAAGCATAACATTAGGTAATTATGCAAATGATTCCCATTTATACATGAATCAATTACCCACCAAGATGTCACCAGCAAAAAACTGGGATAGAAGAAAAGGGAGGGGGAAAAAAGGGTTGAGAGAGGAGGAAAGGATGGAAGGAATGTAGAAGGATGGAATGATGAGGGAGGTAGTAGGAGGATGGATAGAGCGATTGAAGAGGGAGGGAGAGGGGATGAGTAAGAGTAGAGGAGTTAAGAAATAGAAAGAGGGATGCAGGGAAAATGGATAGAACAAAAGAAAGATCAAAGACAAGAGAGGAGTTAAAAGGGATGAGAGGAGGAGAAGAAGATGGAGAGAGTAAAAGATAAACAAAAGGAGAGAGAGAATGATTTCTAGCTTAGCTTGTTTGAATAATAATATTGATCGGCTGAGACCACACAGTCTCTGTATTAGCTTTCTATGAACCAACCTTGACACACACACAAACATTTACACATGACAACAGATATGTCATCAGTGTAGTGCATTGTGTCTCTGTGTCAATCCAATGAGTGTGTGTCTTGTGTGTGTGGGTATGACCCTAGAGGATGTGTTAGATCTGAAAAAACAGGTCAACCTGGAGGTCAAGCTGATCTCCATCTAGTGAATAATACAGTCCTGTGTCAGCCTTTATGGCACACACAGACACACACACACACACAGGACCACACAGGCAGAGACAAACATGCAGCGGTCTCACATGTTGGACAACATCAGACAACAGTATTGTAATTGATTGTAGGTGTGTGTGTGTGTGTGGGTTTGGGTGGGGAGTGTATTTGTATTTGTGTCAGTTGTACTGCTCTTTTACTCTGGAAAGATTTAATTCAACTGAAAAATAGACTCAAATTCCACTCCCTTCTTCTGGAGCATTCAACCATATCTCACTGTCTTCCTCAGTTTGCTCATTTGTCATGGAAATTGCTTGGTTACCAAAGTTCTATACTTTCAATAATTCTATAGTACGTCACATGATTTCAACTGATGAGTCTCCAGGACAAACTCCATCCACTGGTGAATACCACATATGTGGTTGAAAGCTCAAGAAAAAAGAATGAAACTTGTATTAAAAATAGCAAAACATCTGCATGCTAGCACTCTGATGTTAGCATTTAACTCAAAGTACTGCTGTGCCAAAGAGCCAGTTTATGGTTTTGCAGAGTTTGTTAGACATGTTGTCCAACAATGACTGGAACAGAACCTGTTTACAGCTGATCCGAAAAGCCCCATTGGAGGATGTGAAAAGCCAGCTAACACAGAGAGGGGAGAGACGCATTAAAACCGGAATAACGGCGCATGTTTCCAGACAGTTTCTCCAAGAAGATATTCATAGTGTTGCACAAGGTTGTTCATAAAAAAAAGTGCCACAAATAGTTGTGTAACAGATGAAAAAAGAGAGCTGGTTTAAACCCTTGCTCCTTTCTTACCTATGCACGGCTGGCCAATCTGTCTTGGAAAGTAACAGAAATGGTTGGACCTGACGTCAGAAAGGTGTGGAGGTTTCCAAAGCTATGCAACCATCCAACAAGCTGTTAAAAAGTATAAAGCCAGCGTTACTAGTGAGGCTGTCAACTCTTAGATTTGTTTTCGTTCCTTTTGTAGCTTGTAAATTCCATTTGTTAGAAAAGTAGTTTTTATTATTTAATACAAATAATTTAATTTGGTCTGCTGATTCTTAATTCTTTCTGTTTCCTTTGTGTACGGTGGGTCGTTTTCATTGTTTTTTTCTTTCTCTCCTGATTTTAATTGCTCCTTAATTGTTTTTTATGTTAATGTCTTTTGTATTTAAGTACCTCCTTGAAAACAAGATGTTTGATCTCAGGGTTCATTCAACAACTAACTAAAAAAAAAAAGGGTCATTCCTTTATGTAATTACTGTGAACAAATAAGACCATAGTGGAGATGATTGTTTTTTTGCTACATTAAGACATCTCCCATAAGCCTAGTTGCCTCCAGTCACACCACCCCCTCTCCTGTCATCTTTAACATGCTGGAAGTGATTCTCCCAGCAGCCCGCGGTGTCAAAGCTGATAGACATTTCTCTGTGGTCGGTCTTGTTGTTTACTGTAATCATGCAAATGCATCAAAATGAACATGGTTATGATCTCATTACCAAGTGAAAATGCTCAGGTTAGTATTTTTAATTGACGAGTCACGCATAAAGCAGCTCAAATACACCTCACTACCTATCATATTCAGTGAATAAAAGACATGTGAGACATGTTTTACAGAAGCAGTATTTGGACAGAGCCAGTATCTAGTGATTGTGTTTCTTTTCTGACAGAGGGAGGCGATGTAAATCCTCAGGGAAGATAGGGTCTCACTAAAAGATTGACACAATCTCTTGTCAAAATATATCTGTCTCTCCTCCGTGTCAGTTTTACTTTCTCTGAACACACACACACACGACTGTACACACAACACACACACTCAAATATATAAGAGATATGAGTCAAGAAATCTCACAAAGTTTTGTCAGTTTCACCCCTTTTGCTACGATATGCCCTGGACACGCAAAACTGCACACACAAAGATATTCACAGCCACAAAGCCATAGAAAGACACATGCACCCACATTGAAACACAATCTTTCTTTGTCTCTGCCACACACACAAGCACACGCACACACACACACACACACACACACACACAGTCTAGTGGGAGGCTGGTTGACTGGTAGAGATTGTGTCAGGGCTGTCTTTGTCAATCAGGATCAAACTCCGCCCCCAAACCTCTGACCTCATCATCGTCGTGACAACCAAAGGCTGTCAGAGAAGTCTGCTGAGAGGGCAACTTCACTGAGGCGCAGACCTTGTGTGTGTGTGTGTATGGACGTATGCGTGTGAAGCATGAATACAGATAAACATTTACTCTATCTAGAGTGCATTCAGAAAGGGTTCATTTTTTTTACATATTATTTTTCAACCTTTTGCTAAAATCGCTTAAAAAAGGTTCCCAAGGGCCCAGTGGCCTTCATTTTTCTTAAATGAAAGACATTTGGAACAACCTGGACTCTTCTGAGAGATGGACACCCAGCCAAACTGAGCGATCAGGGGAGAGGGTTCAGCAAGAGAGGTGACCAAGAACCTGATGGTGACTCTGACTGAGCTCCAGAGATCTTGTGCGGAGATGGGAGAAACCTCCAGAGGGACAACCATCACTGCAGCACTCGGGTGATCTGGGCTTTGTGACAGAGTGGACAGACAGAAGTCTCTCCTCATTCAAGGACACATGAAGCCGTTTGGAGTTTGCAAAAAGCAGCTTTTAGACTCTCAGTGTCAAAAACAAGATTCTGTGGTCAGATGAAACCATGTTGAACTGTTTTACCAAGCACTGCTTATCGCCTGCCCAATACCATCCCAGCAAGAGCATGGTGGTGGCAGCATCATGCTGTGCGGGTGTTTTTCAGCGGGAGGGACAAGGAAACTGGTCAGGGTTGAGGGAAAGTTTGACAGGAGAAGACCAGCAGTAAAATGCCAAAATCCAGATCTACAAAGCTTGTTGCGTCATAGCCAAGAAGATGTGAGAGGCTGCAATCGCTGCTTCAACACAGCACAGAACAGTCTAAATACTCGTGTCATTGTGATATATATGTTTTTCTCACTTTGTCTAATGGGACATTGAGTTTCGAATGATGAGGGAAGAAATGAATTTTAGCCATATTGGTATAAGGCTCCAACTTAACAAAATGTGACAAAAGCGCAAGGGTCTGAATACTTTCTGAAGGCTTGCTCTTTCCAGCTCTGTCCTGTTATATAATCAACTTTACGCTGAAAAACCACCTATGTTTACCTATGCAGTATGACTCTTGAGGTGCCTCTTGTCTCCACCATCCCACAGCTTTACCTTGTCTGCATCAATCTGAGCTTAATCACCTAAGCTAAAATACATGGTGCCACCGCGCTAGATCACGATGTTCTCTCATCTTTGTTTGCTCTGAACAACCGAAGGCCATGGAGCATCTGACCTATTTTTAGCAGTATAATGTTTTGAGATATGAATAGCTAATGGGTAGCATGCTAATCTATGTTCCAGTTTTGCCTCTTGGTTGCTGGTCATTTAATGTTAGTGTGCTAACATGCTATCTATTTTTGTTTGTGTGGTAGGAGGCAAGCTGTGTTTTTAATGCTACCATGAAACAGACACACAGATCTGGGCCTGGCGTTCTATTATGCCCCCCAGGCAAAACTCTGACTCAGTGTGAGCCCTTTTTATTTTATTCCTTCAAACATCTTTGTACTAAATACCATGATACTCTGGCAAAGCACTGCTCTTAATAAGCATGTCAATTTCTTGTTTAACTTGACAATGTTAAGACAAGTGAAAACAATCCGTCACCGCCGGTGAGCTCATATTGCGGCTTTCATTGCAGTTTGTCTTGATACAGGTTAAATGAGATAACGTATTTCATAATTCAGTGCTCCAAAGGCCAAACTGTGAGTAACTCTCTCAACCTAGTTTCTAAAAGCAACACAGCCCTAAAGCCTTTGTTACATTGGCAGTTTTATCTTTACTGCAAAGGAACTGCTCAGTGGCTAATAGCAGAGGAGTGTGACTGTGCTGGATTGCTTTGAAGCCAACAATAAAAGAATAGCTAGCTACTAGGTGTCTCCGATGGATGAATTAGTGCATGTGAAGCGAACAAGGGTGCTAAAATTGTGATGCATATGTTGCCTTCAGCAGGAACTGGGACAAACTCAAGTTTTCATAACTTGGTTAACACTTGCTAATACTGGCATCATAGAAAATTGAGTTGAGCAATTTGAGTGGCACAGCTGCATGTGTGAAGTATATTTCATGACGTCTTTCTTTTATTGTGTTAAAATTGTTATAATTATAGAAGATGTGAGAATATTTTGTGTTTTCGCAGTTTGATATGGAACAGGGTGCATTGTCGTTCTGTAATGAATGTACTGAGTTGGCAGTGAATGGCAAATATTTGCTGATCCTTTTTAAATGATGTGCTTTGTTCACGTTCTATTCAAGTGTATGAATATGATGGGCAAAAAATGAATGAATGAGTCAGTGGTGACTATGGTATCATCAGTTCCAACTCAATCATCCTGGTTGGTTTGTGTGCTGAGGGCAAAATATAATAAGTTCCCACGTGTACTTTTCTATGTGCACTGTACTTCCTGTGTTCTTGAAGGTCAAAGGGTACATGCACAATGCACAGAGAGTGAGGAGACTTGGGGTTCAGTAGGGGCCCTCAGCTCATTCCTGGCCCCAGGAAGCCTGGCGGGTTAATCTGGCCATGTGCATGAGAGAGGGTCTGTGCTGATAGATATAGTGTATCTCAGAGCAGAAAGCCTGCAGCATCGTGACCAGACACGCATTACATGATTAACTCCAACAGTGCGTAAGTAAGTAATCTAATTTTCATCATAATATCAAAATCAATAAATATATTAACATAGTACTTTCCCACCATTCATCTTAATATCAATGTAATTAAAGTGATTGAGGTGTTTGGTCCTGCATGTAATGAGGGTCATGGATTTTGAAGTAAATCTAGATGGAACATTTTCCCACAATTATTATAACTGACTTACAGTACAAGCTGGCCATCTCAGAATCCACCCACATACAGACCCATCACAGTTAGGTCTGTGGGAACCACTTGTGAAGACCCCTTCCCCTTCCTGCCAATCTGTGTATCAGATGCCTGGTGGGTGGGGCAGTGATAGTGACTGCCAACTGGGAACACCTGGGCTGGTGCTCCTGTAATAAAAAACTGTGGCTGCTGCTGACAGTGTCTCTGCCTCTCCCCTTCTCTAAAGGCAGTCGCTTGGTTATGGTGTTTTAGCACCTCTTCAGTTCTTTCATTTTGTTTTACCTTACAATACTCACTGAGTCCACTGACCCCAAGCTCTATGTGTTTATTTTTTTCTGCCTTTGTTGCGTATTCAGCTAGTCTGTTTGTTTAAATAATTACTTTCTTTAACTGCTGCAAAAGTATTTACTGAAACGTTAAATAATTCTAATGGATCTTTTTGGATTTATTGCAATATTTTTGGCAAGTTTGTGATATTTTTAGGTATTATATATAGACAGCTTGCATGTTGAGATACAAGCAACTTTCAGAAATTATGTATCTAGTATATATATATTGAGTTCTGTTAAATAAAAGATCATGCTTTGGGGGTCTAAAAATGGTTAATCTAGCAATGTGTCTTTTATAGCCATGGTAACCAAAGGTTGAGAAAACTCCAAAAGTGCATTCAGTGCAGGTAAACAAGGTAGAAAAGATGCCTTGTCTAGGAGAAAATAAGAAGCTATAGTCTTGGAGAGAAGCTTTGATTAGTGTAGCTGAGGACGAGAGCACCATTCAGTAAGAAAAAGGAAATGTAGATCATACTGAGAAATAAAGTCACTAATATAACAATATATAACAATAGAGAGTGATCAATGTTTAACAGTGCAAACTTCAAGTCAAGTCATTTAGTGCTTGTCAACACTATTGAGCATTAAAGTTGTGTAACTTTTACTAAACTGAAGCAGTGTGTCTCTCCAAATTCACAAGTAGCACAAATCAGGAGCTGGTAGCCTCTTGTACAGAGATATTAACCAGCTCCAATGATTCTTTCAAGTCTTTAGCTGCTACTCTGAGCTTCTGCATTGTGCCTCTTGGAGAAATTCCACCGCATCGATGGGCCATGTTGTCCCTGTACATCGCTTTACTGGCCCTCTGTGTGCCTGTCATTCAGGGTGCGTTTGATATGCAATTATGATTGCTTCTAACTATCTAGTTAGTCTTATTTGACAAATGACATTGTTTACAAAAAGTTCTGTCTTCACTTTCAACCACACAGACACACACACAGTGGTGCTGGACAAACACTCTTAAGATATGTATCATAGCTTATATATGCACACATTGTGCACCAGAATTTTTTCATGATGGTTATGAAACGAACATCGTATTTTCACATACCCCAGGATACTGGGGTATTAGTACATACTACTGAATCACTGCCCAACCCTTCCTACTTTGGAACAACCTGCCCAAGGAGATAAGGCTAGCAGAATCAGTAACTTCTTTTAACTCACTTCTTAAAACTCATTTTTATAGACTTGCTTTTATGTGATGTTGTCCTTTTATTGCTTTTACTCTGTTTGCGTGTGTGTGTCTATACGGCATCTGCTCCTTCTAACTATCCTTATCTATATTGAAGCATATATTGAAGTTTGTCCTCCCTCTGTAACTATACTGTATGTCTGTCCTGCTTTTGACCATCATTGCTTTTGATTCGTTTGTCAAAGCACTTTGTAAATTCTGTTTTTAAAAGGTGCTATATAAATAAAGTTATTATTATTATCACTTTATATTTAAAGTTCCACTATATAAACTTTTGGTGTTTACAGTAAATTTGTTAGGAAATATAGTGGACTCTTGGAGTGGGGGAACTCTGAGAAGTAAGAAACTGAGAAGGAGCTTTCAACTGCATCTAATAGTCTTCATCAGCAGATCAAGTTATTATGGAGATAGATCACTTTGACCTCAGACTGGAAAATTACACAACAGCAATGGACCACTCCATAAGTTGAAGCTACAACCACAACTGCAGTGAGTTGGAACAGATATTCTTAAATGTCCTCAAACATGAAGGTACATACTTAAACAGTGGATGCTGCTATCCAAAAACGAGTCAAATGTTATAGTGACAGGGGGTCAGCTTAAAGTACAGATACCATCCGCTCCCTGCTCCAATTTAAAGTCCAGCATCTCCAGGTCAGTTTAGGTCATCCTCTACTCAAAGAAATCCTCAAAACCTTCTCTTTCCCTTTATTTAGGATTTCTTTCCAGGGAGTCTGGGGGTTTCATTGATTCTTATCTTCCAGCAAAAATGAAAATAACAATCTTTATTTCAGAGTACTTTATGTGTGAAAATATAAATATATATAAACAGGTGGAAAAACTAAAATTTCAAACAAATAACAGCAGTAAAAGTATAACACAGTATAAGGCAGATTACTTTAAAAACTACACTGGGTTACAAGGTTGCTACAGTCAATACTTTGTGTCACTAGGAGAAGAAAACTAACACATTACGCATCAAACCTTGAGTCAATGAGTTGCGAAAAAGAGCCATTTTTTGCAGTGTATTCTGCTGCCTAGTCCCTCTGGGTTTGGCCTATTCGGATTTCCACAGCACGTCAACAACATTAGCAGCTTTCACACCAACAGACTTTCCTAAAAGGTCGTCTTAGCTTGAGATTTTGGAAAGCTCAAGACATTGACAGCTGTTTTGATCGCTAAAATATCTTTGAAGGTTGCAAGTGAAAGATGTTTAGACATGTCCCTCCATGACTTTTCCTAGATGCACTTTTCACTACAAATCCATGTTAAAGGATTTTGCCAATCACTCAGGGAAATGATCAGTGACATTAAATCACAATGATACAATATACTGTGATCTTTTGTGCTTAAAACACCACATTTTACTCTTTTCCACGTGAAATCTGACTTTATATAGCTTCACTTTCCTCCACAACCCAGTGTAAACTATGGTAAACCTTCTGTTACCAGAGCTGCTTTTATTTGATAGCATGCCTTGACATGGCCGTTCCCATGGAAACAAACTCAGAGCCACCATGTGCTTGACTCATGGGGAGGTGAAATGGCTCGCCATCAATTTGCACTGGTTGGCCTTTTCTGAGAACCCCACTGGTCCTCCCTGTCAAAATGTACCAAGCAATGTTTTTCTCCCTGCCTTTAACTGAAGATAGTGGGTGTTTCTATTCAAGGGTTCCTAAACTTTCTCATCTGACAGATAAATTACACCACAACCATCTGATACTGATATTTTCTCCTGAGGATCTCCATCTGACAACTGTTAATACATTTCTCTGCAAAAATACCTTATTGTCAAAACTGAAACTGGCACATGTAAATTTGTTTGTGCATCCTCCCATAATAGATTATATGTCCAAAACTATGTGGAAAGCCAAACAACACATAGGTACACCCAAATATTACCCTCACATGTAATTTTGGCACATTTTATTTCAAAACCCCAGGCGTTAATCTGCTGCTATAAAAGCTTCCACTCCTAAAAGAAGGCTTTCTTCTGGACATTTGAACCTGGCTGCAGGGATTTGCTACGATACAGCCACAAGAGCATTACTGAGGTCAGCTACTGATGTCGGCTGATAAGGCATGACTCAGAGTTGACGATCCGGTTTATCCGAACATTACTGGTTTGGGTTGAGGTCAGGACTCTGTTCAGGCCATTCAAGTTCTTCCACTAGAACAAAAAAACATTTCTTTAGACAACCTCACTTTGTGCACAGACACGTGCACAACGTAATCATACATCAGAAGTCTTACTTCTGCTAATTTAACCTGAGATACAATACCATACATTTTGATAGAAAAGCCGGTATTTATATAATGGAGAGGTCTTAAATAATGAACGGGAGCTTGGCCAGCATGAACAAATAAAGGCCAGGTTAACAACAAACACTGAGGTAATTACCTGTAGTACTACAACAGCTCTCACAATAAATTCAGTAAAATGTACATTTCCACAGCACTAATTCATTAGTACAACAACAGTCATTTCGTATCACCACTCTGGGTTATTTTTTTCTTAACAGAAGCAATGTTTTCATATTGTAATTCATTGTAGTCGTTTCTTCTTTGGCATACTCCTGACTGATGTCAACCAACAAACAACACTTCCTGCAGCTTTTTCACATCAAAAGCCTACTTATAAAGGAAAGGCTACAAGATGTAGAGGGGAGTGTACAGTTTCATTCATGGTAAAATTGTTTAGGGAAAAAGGAAAAAAAGTGCTGATGGAATTAGCAATGTTGAAAAAAAACATTATACTAAATTTAACAGGACAACAGGTAAACATGTAGCAGGTTTTGAGTGTGCATTACCTGGGGAAAAGGGGAAATTAGAAATAAAGGCCTCGCTCTCTCTGCCATATAGTTAAATAAAAGCCTTGGCCACCATTTGGGAATTAACAGTAACTCACATCTGTTTGCAGCACACGTTAGATATTTTCAGCCTGGATTCATTTATTGTGTCCACTTTTACCCCTTATGCTGCTTTTGCATTTGCTGTACTGCTGGGAGTCACAGTGAGCACATTAGGCGCAGGGAAAGTGTTCCTCAACATAAATATGTACTCATCAGTACTCAACAATTTCTATCTGTAAATTGAATCTGAACCTGTGGTTTGTTTTTGTTCACCAGCAGTGTATCTTTTACACATTGTTTCCCTCTAAATTACAACTACTGGAAAAACTACCGCACTCTAAATATGTAGGTATGAGCCATATCTATGCAAACTCCTCCTCCTCCTTTCTGCTGTCCAGACAGCTAAATCACACACCCTCTATCAACAACACTTTTCATCAAACAGGTGTATGGTTCTGTTCTGACAGCTGACGTTAACACAATCACTGAGCCTAAGAGTTTTCTACCTCATGCATTGCCATTTTCTGATCTGTGTCTCCTCTTTCTCTTTTTTCCCTCTACAGCAACATCCATCAACAGTTCTGACTTTTAACATCTGTTTTATAACCAAGTCATGTGGAAAATGGCATTATGGGAGGATTCTGTTGATGCTTTCTGTTACGTTCTAAAATTCAGTTGAGTTCAAACTCATCTGCCCTCCCCCACCTTAAACAGAAGAAATAACATATTTTCAAACATAAGCTACATGACAATTTACTACACTAATAAAAACAAGCTTATTGCTGAACACTGCATTGGTTCCAAAGGGATATTGCTACAGATCAAAAAAGAGCTGAACTTGATGTTAACTGCTGTTATGTTGGTAAGGAATTCTTCCTCATCTACTACTGAATGTAAAATGTTAAGAAATTGAAGTCATGTTCTTCAGAGTGCTGCTGCTTTTAAAAAATACTGTTTGCAAAGATACCAGTTTTCCATAAATCTCGAATGCGTGGTATAGCCATTAATATTTCATCTGCTTTTAACTGACAAACATTATAAAACAATGTACAAGTAAACACATTAAGAAACAGATAGTCAGAAATGTGCTTTATGTGTGGGCTGTACTTCATATTGAAGATCTATGAAAAAAAACACAGGTCAGCAGAGTATATCTGCTATATATAAATATGTGTTTAAAATGATGCATATGGCTGTCGCATTGCATGCCAAAGGGTCAGAAACCCCAACATGCCTTCTGGCAAGAGGCCAATAGTTTATGCATGAGTCAGGGAACCTACTCAATGAAACACCACGAGTAAATCCAGTGAGCCGACTTGTCACCGTAAAATTCAGCGCATTGTGATGTAAGACTGAGACGTGTGAAAAGAACCGGTTGCCAGGTCATGCTGAAAATGGCACACTTAGCACCAGCAGGAAAATGATGGAACACATCTGTGCATGTGTTGTTTTGGGCAACACACTTCATTGTTCGTTTTCATCCTCATGGTAGTGTCATATGATTGATATATGACCATTATGCTATGAGCAGCCTTTCTAGCATACTTATAGCAAACTATGTCTACATAAGACCAAACTCTAGTTTCTTGATTGTGTGTGAGATTGTGTGTATTACAGCCCAGCAGTGGTTGCATGCCAAAGGCCTTGCATGTTGTGGTTGTCAGGCCATGCATGAGTGAATGAGCTGTTGTGCTGTGGCTTTTAGAGCCAGGCTTTAACAGCAGACTCTGGAGCTGAGGTTGGCCTGAGTAATTTGAGTTTTTCACCATTCAGCATAAAAAGACCCTCCTCCCTCTCCCTCTGGCTGTGGATGAGTTTCTATCCAGGTTTTTTTTTTTTTTTTTTGTCAAGTGATAGATGCATTTGTCAAATAAACAAAGGCGAAATATGATTTCAAAATGAAATGTTGGCCACAGTGACCCATATGGCTCCATTTTAAGGCTGTTGCAGTTTCTTTTCCATCATTGTGTTAGTATAATATCAGATGCATTTCTTTGTTTTTCATGTTGAACTAACATAAACGTAGCCAAAATGATCTGATACGAATAAAAACAGCATATTGCTATATACTAACCAAGATTTTTTTTCTCCATCAGGAAGAATATTGCTCCAGTCTCCCTACACGCATCTGATTCACATTTTTTGTACATCTCAGTCAGTCCAACTTTGCTGAAGTGTTAGACAGTAACAGATGCTAACAGTCACAGCAGCACTCTTTCAGAAGGTTTTGAAGCTATATAACTCCCCCGTGTGTCAGTCATATTGTGGACTCCACAGCTCTGTGTTACTTTGAATTTACTATTGTTACAGAGTTACATTTAAATTTGGTGCTGATGTTGCTGGTAAATTCAGCAATAATATGGTATATATCAAATTTCCATCCATTCATTTTCTTCCCCTTATCTGGGGTCGGGTCACGGTTGCAGCAAGTCAGGCAAAGTAGTCGAGACATCCATCTCCCCAGATTTTCCATTTAACTAATGTTAGCTTCATAGTTAGCTAGCCATGTACCTCCTGAGTATTTGACTGAAACAATAGCTAATAGGCACAATGTTGGCTACCACATGGCTTTCTTGCTTTGTCCGCTTGCTGTTTGTTAGACAGCAAATAGCTTGACTAAATCAATTAACAGAATCTGTCTTAATGATTAGAGTAGACTGATTAAAGTAGACTAAACTACGTTCAAGATTCAATGCAGCTGCCCTCATCTGGGGTGCCTACCTCATTCAGCCTCAACTTTATCTATGATATTTTAGTTTATAGTGTTGAATTCAAACTGCTGCACAATACTTCTTAGAGAGTTCGGCGTTTTCCCATTTAGCACAGCTAACTAGTTTCCTCCCTTTGACAGCAGCAAAGAGAACAACTATTGCCTAGCTTACCGAGGACAAGAAATTCACAAGCATTTACAAACACCCCTCACTGAAGTACCACTTGCCCTTTTACATTGTGAATTCTGATTTGGGGCATGATATCATTATGGATTGAATATTCAACTTTTTCCCCACGTTCAAACAGTACTACAAACTTCAAATGAAACAAGACTGCCCTAAAGCAGTGATTCTCAAAGTGGGGTCCAGGGAACCTCACAGGTCCTTGTAGGGGTTCCTATGAGAAAAAGGGATTTTTTTTTTTTTAGAGCCAGTCGGCCGATTCTATCAGCAGTTATTGGCCTATCACAGATATATCCGTATCTGTGCATATATTCTCTGATATGTACTGATATGAACACTTTCATTAAGTAGCAATAATGCAGTGGAAATGCTCAGGTCAATTCAAGTTATGTAAGCAGCATTTTATGTATATTTGATCTTTTGTTTTCATTCAAGTTAAATATATATATTTCTTCTTATGTTTTTTATTTATAGTTATTTATTTAATTCCCAGTGAAGTTTACCGCTTCAGTGCACTGATGTCATTTTGGAAAATAAAGTTTATTGTTTAACTGTAAAATATCCTGCTTTCATTAAATGTATTTTTCACAAGTCTTTATATATATATATATATATATATATATATATATATATATATATATATACACACAC
>NW_019525244.1:1037483-1077483 GCF_002814215.2 Seriola lalandi dorsalis | reverse complement strand
ACAGCGGGGAGGAGAGAGAGCGGCCGGGGGAAAGAGATGGAAGGAAGGCGGAGTGGCGGTAGATTGAAAAAGATGAAGGTATAGCGAGACAAAGACAGACAGCGATGGAAACAGGAAGATGAAGCACACGCAGAGAGATGAGATGAGCATGCTAATTCAACTCTATCACAACCATGTCTAGAGGAATAATGACCACGTTTATATTGTGCCAGTCATCCTACACCAACAGTTGCAGTACATTGATTATTTGTCATTTCTCCTGGTTTGTCAAGTCACTGCCAGCAAGAATGATGAGGCCAATAGCAACTTATTTGATTTATTTTATGTATTCAAATAATTGAATTCTTTATTCAATATATGATAAAGCTTTGTATTATTGTGTCATGTGTATAACTATGCCTAACACATGGGCTTATGCAACACCACAAATAACTTCATGTGTTCAATAGATTCCATTGCTCACTAACAAAAGTGTCATAATAATAATAATATAGTTTATCATTATTATTTGTAAAGCTAACTATTTTTTTCCCAAGCTTTCAACCACACTTCACAGTCTTCTCTGGATGGTGTTTGATCAGTTGTTATCAAGATGCTTCGATTGATGGCTCAGCCAAAGGCCGACTGGTACTGTAAGTGATCAATCAAGAGTCCATCTTGCTTTCTTTTCCAAGCTTTGAGATCAAATTTACTTTCTTAAACACATGGCAACTCTAACCCTGAGACAATTCATATGAGCAATTTCTTATCTGACATCACTTTTAGTGGGACGTCTCTATCAGTGTCTTCCAAAACCACTAACAATGACCGTTATAAAACACCCCTACCACGCCAAAATGTGTTGTGCTTATTGTTATTCAGTTTGTTGAAACTAGAGGGCTGTTTTCACATTCATCTGCTGGAGTTTCTCTGTGCTCTCCTTAAATCTCACTTGAAGATTAAAGGTACAATCAAGATTTTGTGACATCACAACTAGTCTGGAAGCCAATTATTGTTCAGTATGCAGCTTACACATGTGTGATGTGGAGACTTAAAGCCTCCAGTGGATGTACATCGGGAATGGACTCTTCACTGAAGTACGAGACATCTTGTGTCCACCAGTTGAAAGATTGTGGCTTTTTCAATGTGTAAAAGGAGTACATGTAAGTAGATGTCGATGTTTTTTGTTTTTTTTGTGGACAAACCATATTGGACACAAGTTATTACGGTAATTTTTATATGTCTTAAAACATGTCTGAGGGGATCTTTAAATAACTAGTGGTCAGCAAGAAAAGGTTTTGCTTCTTAATGCAACAACCACAATTCATGGAGTCTAGGGGAGATGTAAGGGACATTTAGTGTTTTTGTTTAATGTGGATTTTGGTTTTGACAGATTATTTTCTGACATAAAATTCTTAAGGACAAACTGATGGGATGTGGAGATACCAGGTCATTTAAATGGAAAACTATCACCTACCTTTTTCTACTTTCATAAGGATACGAACAATAAATAGAGAAAATTCAAATATGTTTCAGTGATAAAACAATTACTCCATTAATCCATTAGATGCGTAAAAGAAAGTTAAGGTTCAATTAATTGTTCATGTCATTGATTAAAGCAAATATGCCAAACATTTACTTGTTCCAGCCTCTCAAATCTGAGACTTTGCTGCTGTTCTCTGTTTTATATCACTGAGGAGACCCTAAGGCAGACACACTGGGTGCTGGGTTTCATCTCCCATTTCCCCCTGGATCCCTTCAGGGGGAGCTGCAGGATGCTGATAGGGTGAATGGATGTTTGAGCTGCTCTTCTTGCTGTTTTACCACAGTGACCCTGACCAGGATAAGTGAATAGAAAACGGTTGAATGGGAGGATGAATATGTGTATGGATGACGATGGGACTGTTTCTAAAAACACCTCAAGGTCACGTGATAGTAAATACTGTAAGAGCTCAAACTATCTTCTGTGTGGAAAGTCATCAAGATGTTGAACAAAATGTGCCAAACCCTTCAACAGACATTTTCCGAGCACCTGTGTGTGTAGTTTGAGAGAAAATAAACTAGAAAAACTTGCAACAGATGCTGGGTAGAGGTAACACAGTGTGTACTATCGCAACGCTTTTCTTTTCTCTTGAAACTGGCGTTCATGCTGCAGAGTGGAAATCAATGATTAGTGATCCTTGCTTGGCTTCGTCCTCGAGTAACATGGTGACGTGTCGTTGTAGTGACTTTGTTGTGTTAATAATAGAATTGTTTATTCACTAATTATCCACATCTCATATGGTGTCGCAGCATGACAACTAATCATGTGCACTCTCTGTGATGTACACTGCTATTGGCAGGTATGCGGTGTTTGTGTATGTTTGTGTTGGAGACAGAGTGCGAAGTCACAGACAGTTGGGGGGTAGATTGTGTATTGTTTATGTCAAATCTATGCACTCAAGATGTATCTGTGTGTGTAATTGTACAGTACACAAATAACCTATGAGGTGCTTTGTTTTTTAAATTATTTTTTATTTGATAGTCACATTGGAGAGAGACAGGAAGTGTGGAGAAAGAGAGTAGTAGCAGTAAGGAGTCTCAACTGCGGACTCACCGCTGATGGCACTTGCGCCCCTAACCACTTGGCTATTGGGTCACCCTCCTTTAAGCTGCTCTGTTGTCATTATTGTTTGTTTTAAGTACATTACATCTATTAAAATGCTTTCATCAACTTATCATGTACTTGTCAATCCTCTGTTCTCATTTTGCTACAGTTTGATAATGTGCATGTGTGAAGTTTCTGATTGATGTAAAGCCAAGAGTGCGTCCACAAAGTAATCATGAGAGGAGAATTACAGGGTGTACATAGTGGCACAATATTTTAGAATTATTTATATATTTGTTCATTTATTTTGGTGGGCTCTGATACATAAAATGTCAGATTAATTCAAAAATGCAAAGCTACACTGCTCTCCATTGGCCATATCATACATTAAGTAGAAGCTGTTTTTCATAGAGAAGATAAATTAATCTTTTCTTTGAAGTTTGTTAAAGAAACCATGAAAACATGAGTTTTAATAAGTAGTTTCATATTCCTCGACATAAGATGACACAAATTTGGAAAGGGAAGTTTTTTTTTTTTCTATCTCCAGTTGAAGGTGTAATATTTTCAGTGGCATCTTTTCAGCAGCTCCACCTGCTCTGCTGAGAGCTTATTACAAATGAAAGTGCATTTTAAGGTCTGATTATCTGTCACAGCACACTCAAGTGAACAGTAACATTAAGTTCTGCTACAAAATCTGCTTGGCAATAAATAAAAAGTTGGTGATCAAAAGCCAAAGCTCACTGGAGTTACATGAGATTTACACTATTTATGAATTTATACTATTAAGATGTATTTTAGAAAAAACTGATGAGAAAACTCTCTTAAAAAAGATGGGTAAACTAAATAAATTACAGCAACATCCCTGCTGCAGCTTATATATAGCCTCTGATCTACACTGCATCATGAGCTGAGCTTTGAAAAACCATTTCTTACATTCAAAGAAGGCCTCAAATAAATAACATGTAAATAAGTCAGTCCTGCACTTGTGTTTTACACTGACTGATATGCAGTGAACTGAATTAAACACTCAAAAGGGTGAAGTAGAAAAAATTCTTCATTTGGGTCAGAAGCAGCAAAAAAGTTTCTAGTATCCTTGTTAGGGTCAATCATGCGGTAATTCAGATACAATCTTCTATACTGATATGATTTGTCTCAATTATGTGGTATATTGATCGGATAACAAGACAGGGGATTTATCAAGATGTGACACACACACACACAAACACACACACACACACACACACACACACACACACACACACACACACACTCACACAGAGTGCTATCTTGCAGATGGAGATAATGTAAGTGTCTAGGAAGGTGTCACTCCTATTCCTCCTCCATCGCTCATACTTCTGTAACTGGAGTCCATCTTTGCCTTCGTTCTTGGCTCCTGTTCAGACTGACATTAGTACTGTGTCAAAAACTGCACTGAAAAAAGTTGGCTTAACTTCTGCCACCATGCAATTAAGACATAATGTGGCAAAGTCATGACTTTGAAACATCACACAATCGTCACTGTTGTTTAACGGAGGATAATGTTAGTCAATGCAACAATTGAACTGCGATGGAGTGTTTGGCATCTGATAGACCTTCAAACTCTAACCACACTACATCAAACTAAAACTAAATTTGCTGGATTAAATCCCTTCGACTGGAATTTGTAGCAACTCAGCCCCTTCCCGGGAGCGGATGGTGATGATGGCTGAAGCTCTTGTCAAGCAACAATCACCACCATCCGCTTGTTTGATGCTCAACTCGCAACCTTTCTTCTAGACTCGTAAGTAAACAGCTGTTAATGCTAACGATGGCGAATAAGTCCTTTAACACAGTGCTGTTTTGGTCTAATTCAGGTCCAGTCACAACCAAATTCATCCATCTCCATATAGGTGATGCTAGAACCTTGGTGTAGTAGGGACTACTGTAGCTTGCGAGTTAATGGCTAAAACACTAGAAAGAAAGGAACATGCTAGCATTAGGTAGCCATATAAGCTCTATGACCATCTTTCTAGATGGTACTGTGCCGGCACTTTGTTTTTGCAACTGCACATACTTTAATTCAATAGAATGAAAAGGGGAAAGGAAAGCACACAAAGATAGCCAGCTTGCTAAGCGTCTGCTAGCAAGCCTGCTAGCTCAGTTACTAACATAAGTTCACAATAAGTTCAATAAGCTTTCTATCTTTTCTGTCATCTCTATTTTCACAGGATCCATTCAATGAAGAATCATTGAAGAGGCAAAAGAGTTCTCCACACTAAGTAGCTTGTTGGCGTGGTCCCTGATGGGGCAATAATTTCTGTTTTTTTCAAAAGATGTATTTATTCAATCCACTCCTGTCACATGAAGTTAACTGCATAGCATACCTCTATTGTGGAGCAGCTGATACTCCAGCAGCGGAGAGTTAAATGAAACTGGATGGTGCAATACTGCTTATAAGCTAGTTTGGCTTCCTGTATTTTGGCTCTGGGTTCTGCCAGGTGTAAACACCATCAGTTATTGGTCAACAGCACAAAATTGCATGTCAAAGGTCACCAAAATATGAAAGACTCCAGCACTGACCTCACCACTGCCACTGAATTATATTATATAGTATTTTTCTGTAAAATTTTGCCAGCTAAAATGCTGGTGTGACTGTACCTTTACGGTCTTAGTCCTACCTTCCTCTATCATGCTTTTTTGTTTTGAGGAATGTTTTTTGTTGCTAGTAACAATCCCTCTGCCCTCCGTGAAAATTATCTAAACTATGTTTGAGAGTTTGAGCAGCTCAGGCTAGTTGGGAGAAAAGGGTCAGCATCCACGGCTTTGGCTTATCTCTGAAACTTGTCAGGCATGCTGCTGGATACATGGGACACATTTCACAGGTGAATACACAGTCAAACACACACACACACAGGATGGTTCCAGGGGGATGTCAGGGGCAAGAGAGAGAAAGTGAACTGGGAGGAAGAATTCCGAGTCCTTGTGTAAAAATCAACAAACACTTTTCTCCTCCCCTCTCTTTCTTTCTGTCTCAGTAATCGACAGCATGTTGAGCTGAGAATCTCCAGGCAGTTGCTCACCAGTTCTGCATGGCTGCATACCAATTGGAATACCATTACAGTCACACACACACACACACACACACACACGCACACACACACACAAGTATGTATCCACAGCATGACAAACATGTCTGCAACGGCAGTGACGACGCAATTGCCCACAAAGACGTGTGTGTGCACGTGCACACACTCCTACACACACTAACAGACAGGTAGAGAGCTCATCATACTCTGTTCTCTCCCTCTCTCTTAGTGTGAACAGTCACGCTACAGTTGCCTCTCGCTGTCATTCATTCACTCTCTTTCTGTCTTTTTAATGTCAGCTGCAACCACGAGTCTTTCTTTTTTTCTGCGTTCGGACAAGCGGCAGATGAGATGGGGTCGGTGTGATTTGTTTCACCCACCACCCTGCCGTCGAAGCTGCTTTGATTTGTAACATGCTCTGACCCTCTGTCCCCGCAATAGAGCGCATTTGATTTGTGACCCGCTCCGTCTCTGTCTCGCCGCTGTTGTGCGTTTGATTTGTGGCGCTCTCCAGCCCTCCTGCTCCACACCAGGTTGAGAGGGGTCGGACATAAACTTGTGGCTCAGTGTCCTGCAGTAACCAAGCAGCTCCATTTTTTTTTTTTTTTAACTCTGGGTCAAAAATGATTTTGTCACAAAGGATGGAATCATGAAAATAATTAAACGACTACAGCCCTGTCTCTCTGTCTGTCCACCTTCCTGACCTAAGCCATTTGCATATTGCATTCCAGCTGCTGACATTTGGATGACAAACTAACATTGTTTGCCGCTGCACTCCAGTCCATGAATTAGATTTACTCTGCTTATAAAAGACAATGGCTGCTAAATGCCATCTCTCTCTGTGACTGAGGATGTGCGTGTGTGTGTGTGAGTGTGTGTGTGCATGTGTGTGCGCATGTGTGCGTGCGCTTATGTCCTCAGTTTGGTGATAGTCCACAACAGCGTCTTTCAGTCTCCCATATGTCTCTGCAAGAAAATAAAAACGCCAATCTCATTTTTTTTCTACTTTCCTCTCGCTCTCTCCACTCGTCTTTCTTCCTCCCTCCATCCCTCTCTCCATATTCCTTTAGCAGTAAACACACAAACTCTTGCATTTATTTGCAGCCGGCTAATAATGCGCTTATTTACCAACCACACTTATTCACCGTGACCTTTAAAGAGAGAGAAAGAGAGAGATGATCTAATGAGGAGGACAGGGTGGTAGCTCTGAGATGGAGGGAGAAGATGAAGAGGGTGAGAGGAGATGGTATGATTTCAGTCTTGTGTGTGTGTGTGTGTGTGTGTATGTATATGTTATTAAGCATATTTTTTACTCACTGACATTTAGCTGCCAAACACTGACTGTCCCTTTCTCTATAACTCCTACTCCTATTTAAAAGAACAATCTGGTAATAGTCGACTTCTGGAACTGGTTTACTGGCAAGACTGACAGATATTTTTACTCCATCACTATACGATCAGGCAAGTTGACATCTAACCCAGTTTTGTAATATGGATGACTGCTTCGTAGTCTATTCTAAACATATACAGTTCTGAAAAATGTAATGTGAACGACTGCAAAATTGGTAGCAAGAAAAACATCAATTATAGCTGTGAGGTCTATATGTCTACATGAGGACAGTCAGCACAAGCCAAAAAAGATATTTAGACTATCTACCCCGAGCCACAGGGAGGTCGACTCAAACAAACCCAAACAGAGAGACAACGGCAACGCTAGCAGCAGCATGCGGCGCTGCAAGTGAACCAGCACCTCCAGTTGAAAACAGCTACAACATGTTATCCATGTGACACAGCATCAGTCGACATGTTTGAGTTCACGCGACAAAGTCCTGCAGCGGCTGGAGTCATGACGGGAGCAAAGGAGGAAGTCAGGTGGCAATGTCCACGCAATTTCTTTTAACCAGGATGACAATCCTTATATAATTTTAACCACATGTATGTTATTGTAACCATGACGATGAACATATGCATTTTCAGACTAGATACAAAAAAAAGCAAACTTTGTACGGTGTCTACAAAGAGGGTGTTGTAAAAGCAGCAGCAGCAGCTTCAGTGTTGCATCTGTGTCTACACAGCTCAGTCACATCACTTGTGTATAACATGGAAGAAAAGACTCTTGAGAGATAAAAAATATGCTTTGGCTCTCATTTAAGTAAATATATTTTGAGTGGCCTGTGTAAATATCTCTGTCATCAGACGTGTATGATGACAAAGATACCTTCTGTGAAGACACATCGTTACAGGGAAGAAAATGACACAAATGCAATGCAAAGATGCAAGTGGCAGCACATGGATGCAAATTCACCCTGGGTGGCAATGATTGAAGACAAGCTGCATACGTGTACATACACATTCATACCAAGATAGTATGACTCTACATCATCGCCATTCAGAAATAAGAGGAAAACGGGAGGAGTACAGATCAATTACATATGATCCGCATGAATTGTCATGCAGCTATTTGTGCCTTTTGTGGAAGCATCCAGTTTTTTTTTCTTTATTTGCCTCTTATGTGTCCTGGTCTGTTTGTCCATCTGCTCATGACAAAATGAGCAATATCAGATGGTGTTTTTCTCTCAACTCCACCACAGACTCTCTGCTGGAGGGTGGCAGTACAAGGAAAAAAAGTGTCAATTTGACCTCGCCCTTACAGCAAAAAACACTTAACCTTGGATCCTTTATACCCTACAGCCAAAGGTACCAGTCCTTTCTAGTGAAGCAACACAGATTCACCTCAATTCACCAGAAATGTGGAAAGAGTTCAGATTTCTGCCCAGACATAAACAATTTTACAATTTTTACTCTTGTTTAAAAATTTTGAATGGATGTGCTGGCAAATAAATATGTACTGTAATCAGGAGAGTGTGAGCTTTAAGCAACTGGTGGTTGTGAAAATAGTTTTCCTAATTAGCATGCATCGATCCTGCAGTGACACCAGAAGAATAAATGTGTTGTGTGTGTGTGTGTGTGTGTGTGTGTGTGTGTGTGTGTGTGTGTGTGTGTGTGTGTGTGACCGTGGAGAATATGCTGCTGCTGGACCCAATAAGGTCACTTCACTCTAGGAGACAGGATGTCACACATATGCAGAGACACACACATATACACACAGGGATAATTAACAGGTGTGAACAGAGGGCAGCAGGTAGGAAAAGGTAGAGAGAGAGAGAGACAGACAAAGAAATAGAAAGAGAGAGAGATGGAGAGGTAATTGGTGCACCTGTCTGCGAGGGGAAAGATGGCTCTATCCACACACACACACACTGAGACACATAAGTACACACATAGACAAAAACACTGGCATGCTGGCTTGCATGGACAATGCACCAAAACAAATACTGGCGCAAATGTATGTGCGCGCGCGCGTGTGTGTGTGTGTCTGGGTGAGCATCAGAGAGAGAGAGAGAGAGAGAGAGAGAGAGAGAGAGAGAGAGAGAGAGAGAGAATGCCCCTAGCACCTTTATTGAACAGTTCAGAGCTTGGCAGCCAAATGTGCCCCCCCAAAGCCAAATTTAGTTTTCAAAATAGTTTTTGTCTGCCAGTGCTGCAAAACATTCAAGACTTGGTTTAGTTTTGATTCAAATCTGGTCACACTGTAAGTCAAGGCCAAGGCATAAACAAAGACTGTTACGTTTGATAACAGCATTTTAACTCAAAGCATTTTAGATTCATGGTGAAAAATGTAAAAAGAATAGGATTTTATATGAGAAGTTATCAGGTTGAAGCACAAAAAATTCTATTGTTCTTTTTCAGCTTCTCTCTCACACGTGAAGAGCTGCTTTCTTGACTACATGTTCCTCTTTTCATATCAGTGAGAACCGAGTCCTTGAACCTTCACTAAACTACAAGGATCACTATACATGCATCTATCACCGTACATCCTTTCTTCATGTCTAATGCCTTCAGAATTTTCACAAGTGTCAAATGAAAAGAAAATGTTGGCATTGAGGACAACAGTGGATACAGAACTGCTACATAAAGACATGGAGCATGAAACTCCACGTCTTACAAGCTATGAAATACTATTTTATAAAGTAGAGAGAAATCATTTTATTCCACTTGCTTCACTGTGAAAATTATTTAAGAGAACACTGTGTGCAGAAACAGCTTTATAGACACTGGTGGAATGCAGCAGCGGTGACACACTATGAAAAATTGTTTGTATTGTAATATTGTTTCTATGGTGCATACAACATGAATTCTTTGACTTATACCATTATTTATAACCTAGACAGTAGGTAAAGTACAGCAAAAAAAAAGTTCAACTTAATGGATGTGAGGCCAACTAATGGAGACATGTACATCATCACTATCAGACAGTATATTAGAGCTGAAGAGCTAAATGATAGAAGAAAAAGAACATGGTTGTGCAGCCCAAGTAGAACGGGGTTAAACAAAGACAAAGTTCTCCTCCCACACTGATACATGTGCATGTGTGCATGTGTGTAATGCATGTGTGTCTGGGTTGCGTGGGTGTGTGTTCACAGAATTGTTCTCGCTCGCAGTGTGAGTGTGATCTGGATCCAGGGCTTCTGCTAAAATTTGCCGGGCTGCAGGCCAAGCATTGTCTTTCACACCAGACACAATCAAACACACACATGCACGCACTCACCTCATAGGAATCTTCCATTGTCTTGTCAGACGCGCTCTACTCTGACCAAATGTGACCGAGTGTGACCGAGCAAACACAGTGCAGTGTGTGTGAGTGAGTGAACAAACACCTGTCTGCCAGTGCTAGTGCCTTGGAGCATTGCATGTTACATCCTCATGCCTGTGTGTGTTCATTCATATATTTGTACATGTGTGTGTATGAGCCATCAGGTAGAAACTTCAATACAGATACACACACACACACACACACTGTGTACACCCAAGCAATCATATTCATTGCAAAAATGCAGTCACAGAAGGCTTTGAATAGGCATCCAAGCACACATACAAACACAGGCGCGCACACACAGATCCAAAAGCGTCTTTGTGTATGTTTTCACAGCAAAAGTTGGCTGCTGAAAACATATAGAACGTCAGCAGTGCAGTTGGCTGCCATTGTCAGTGCCGACAAACTCAAACAGGCTTTCATTCTTGGCTTAGAAAACTTGGAAATGATCATTTTGTCACTTCTGTAACTTTTGTAATACTAAAGTAGAAACTAAACAGTGACTTTTGAAGTATTTCTTTGAGATATTAGTAACTTTTTGAAGAAGTTGTTTGAACATTCAACTCGTCCCTTCTTGGCAGAAGGTTGTTTTTGTAATAAGGATCTTTTTGATAGACATCCAGTTAAATATAAACCTTGAGACTTAGGAAGAGTACTGTATATAAGCTTTACAAAGAGTTCATTGCAAAACAATTTCATTCTTGTATTCCTTATTTTACTTGGAATTACATGGAATTTTTTAATTTAAAGCCCCTATTTGAATATTTTCGGTTTGATTTTGAAGATTTTGAAAGTGTGGCAGTGAGAGAAAAGACAGAATTCCTGAATCCCAAATTTCAACATAACGGTGGTGCTCGAGGAAAGATAAGAAAATCACCAAAGTCAGAGGGATTTGTCCTCTAAGGGCCAAGAATGTCTGTCCAAAATTTAATGGCAATCCATCCAAGAGTTGTGATATTTCACTCTGGACCAATATGACGCACCTAGACTGACCAACTGGCATTGTCATCCCTAGAATCACACAGCTGCAGTGGCTAATTACTGTGTACAACTCCTTTGATTTTAACTGTATCTGTGTGCAACTGCACCAAAATCTTAAAAATCCTCCTGCTCCATTATTCTTTTGTTAAGTATTTTAAGATCACCACTGACCCAAATCTTAACATCTATTTTGCATGTTATGCTGCTTATGCCTGTCACTATGATGTGTTAATGTTTGCATGAACTTCCACAAAAGAAAAAGTAGCTTCAACTGTTAGTGTAAGCCACAGAACAGATTAGCAGTGTGGCTCTGTTGCAGCATGCTGTGCAGATTAACTTCTTTCTGCTGCACATCCTCTTTCTACTGATTATGTTTTGTGGGACAAATGAAGATTTCTCTCCATAAATGTATAAATCTTATTACCTACATGTTCTTCTGCTTCTACATGAAATTACCATGACAGTAGAGATGAAATTACATCACAACGAAAGCTGACAACATGACTGATTAACATGGAATTATATTTGACATCTAATTATTCTTGGAAGAGAAGATGTGCATAACCACTGTTACATATGCAAACACATGTTTAATGGAGATACACATGCATACACAGGGGGGTCCAAAAGTCTGAGACCACTAGTCAAGATACTTATATTTTGCAATTGTTTCGAATGTGATTTAATGACAGCAAGCACTCAAGCTGTCATAGACTCCACAAGTTTGTGCAAATATCAGTTATGTCAGCATTATCTGACAATGTTCCAAAGAGCTTCTTGTGATGGCACAGAATACTTGGCTTTCTCAGTCCTCATAAATATTAAATGGGGTTGAGGACAGGTGACTGTGGAGGAAAATCATGACAATCAGGACTCCTCGGTATTCAATGATCTTCAAGTAGTTCTTCCAAAGCTTTGAGGTGTTTGCGGCCATTATCCTGCTGCAGCATGAGTCTTTCTCCACAAAGATGTAAACCATGTCTCTGAAGAATGAAGTGGTACTTCAACTTTGTCACGGTCTAGTCAGTTTGGTATCATTCTCTCTCCTGTTTGTCTCCTTACATACACCCTTCCGTTACTACCCTAAATCCTAAATTTGGATTCATCAGTAAATAGGACTTTTTTTCATTCATCCTCTGTGAAATGCTGGTATTCCTTACACCACCGAGCATTTGGACTTGTTCCCCCTCCTGAGAACTGGTTTTGAAACTGCTACTCTTCCTCTGAAACAAATACAAGACAGCCTTCTTTTGACAGAACTTTTGCTGATTGGAGTCTTGCGTTCTTTATTTAGCAAATTCTGTATCTGTGATGAAGTTGCTTTTCTGTCTCTCAGGAAACTAAGCTTGATGTATTGATCTTCTGATGGTGTGGTCACTTTGGGTCTGCCTGATCGTGCTTTGGATACAACTGATCCAGTTTCTACAAAGCGTTTTAGAGCTCCATGCTGCCCCCTTAGGAACCTTTAGTCTGGCCATGATCTGACACTGAGAAAGCCCCTATTTACTTAGAATAGCAATTTAACTTTGATAGGTTCGCTTAGTTCTGATGCCATTTTTCCCACTATCACAGCAATGATCTGGTGGAAACTTGAGGCACAGCTTTATCTATATCAGGTAAACACTGGCTGTAAGTTGAGTTACTTGAAAGAGCCTCTAATGAGTAGATGAAATCCACCAGTGTCATCTGAACACGCTTCAATGGAAGGGATATAACTCAAGGACATCTGACCTTTTGGACAAAGGAGTTAAGTTAGTCAATACCCCATTTTTGCATAGATTTGATTACTGAACCTCAAATATTTCTTCTTCATTTCACATCACATAACTTCAATGTGGTCTCAGACTTTTGGACCCAACTTTATATGGATTGTATGTGTGGAAAGGTTCAAGATCAAACGTTGTCTTGAAACATGTTCATCAAATTGTGTGAATCACTCATACACACTCAGTACAAGTATGCGATTAACAGAAACACAAGCAGCACACACACCTGTCTAAAACTTTGAAGGATTACAATTCCTGTGCTAACAAATTAACATTGAGTGTGAATCTGGCAGTAGACAAATCATTCTGTCTATGTGTGTATGCGTGTGTGTGTAGGCATTACTGCCTTCATGCTACTGTGTGTGTGTGTGAGCGTGTGTGTGCGTGATCCATGCCAGAGTACTGTGAAACAAAGACGTATTGTCTCCCCCGTAAATTCATGTGCAGCCAATTTATCAAAGAGATGTGTGTTAGTGCACGTGTGTGTCTGTGTTAGGGACAAGTTGGTAGAATATGTTAAACTGCAGATGAATTAGGTTACCTCCACATGCACCATTTTGCTTCCATAAGTGAAACAAAGTAGGGATACAAATTGGCTGTGTGCACTTTGACCACAAGTTTCACTGACTTCATTGTGGTCTGGCTAGAATCAACAGGACTTTGCTTGAGCTAACGCAAGATAAGTATTATATTCTGTTTTCTGTTTGAATGCAAGAATGTAACCTAATGAATTATAGAAAAAAGCACCAGCCAAAGTATAAATCACTCTTCTGTCTTTGACTCAATTTTACAGTCATGTATGCCAAAGTTATTCGGCATTCCGGTTCAGCATCTTTGTGAAGAATTTTCTACCTTAAAGGAATTTATATTGTATTTTAGCCCGGCTGGGTGCCATTGTTCAGTTATTACAATGTTGTATATTTTGTTTGTCCTTCATACCATGTAACATGGTCATGAGCCAATAACGGTGAAAGAGAAAGACAAAATGTTTTAAATTATTCTTCTTAAATGTCTAAGATTTATACTAATTCAAGCTTGTGCCTTTAATACAGAAATAAGTCCGAAAGTGTTTAGCCTTGCTTAGGAACTAGACTGGCAGCAGAGGGAAATGGCAAGTCTAGCTGTGTCAAATGAGAAGTGATCCCTAGTCTTAAAAAAACTGATTCTACTGTGTTTCTATTAGTTATTTTGAAATATGATCTAGCTATATATCCTTAAAGTTGCCAAGTATTGTTAGCTAATTTTGTTAGCCACAGTTTGTTGATGTTGATTTAATTTTTTTAACTTGTTTGTCACCAGTGACACTGTTAGCCATTGTTCCTGCTGTTAACGTTCACTGTTGTTTTTCTTTTTAGCTTGTAGCTCAAAGCTAATTTTGTTTTGAATAAATTTAGAATGAATTTTGTGCAGTTTGAGTTTAGGAATCTGTGTTTACTTATTGAAACCAGCCACAGTATTGACTTACAGATGTTAGCTGTAACTAGATATCAATATCCATACTGACCTTGTTTGTGTGGAGTGTGTGCTTGTGTTTGTGTCTGTCTTTCTTCACTTTTTTTTTTTTTCCTCTTTTTTTTTTTTTAAACATTTCTTCTTTTGTTTTAGTGTTATTGTTTAATAGCTTTACTTGCTAACCTATTGTGTAAAAGCAGCCTGTAGTGCTTCCTCACAGTTAGCCGTGTAAGTGTATGGGTCTGTTATCCACTGTGGACCAACATGAGAACACACTCAGTTACACTTTCAATACTGACTATATACTATATATGCAAGAGAGGTTTAATTCCTCCTCACTGATGGATCTGTAGAGGTGGAGACGGCTATAAGTGTACTTCACACTGATAGCACAGATGGATATTCGTATATACACACTGTCCTTTTTAGATTACACTGGTGTAAACAGCTTCCATTTTTAACTCTGCGTCTGCCAGTCTGTCTTTGACTCTCCAGAGATACTGATAAGAACTGGCAGAAAGCCTCTGTTAAATACACATACACACACCTTCACAGTCAGCGTTAAACCAAGTAAATACAGCAGATTCAAGTTAAATCAGACAAAGGGGAAGATCTTTAAAATAAATAACTGATAATAACAAAACTTTTTGGAACCTAAAAAATACATACACATATAAACTTGTGAAAACCAAATCCTTATTTTACACAGAAACATTGTCTTCAATATAAGTGCATTAAGACAGAGTATTGGAGTGAAATTTATGATCTGCCCTGTAACTTCAAATTCATAGTTACTAAAATTAAATGATTAGTGAAAACATGCTACCTATTTCTGGACTGATAATTAATGATTATCAATTAATACTAACACTCAAACTTCACTAAAAATAGATTTGTAATTTAATTTGTTAAAAAAGACTGAACTCAGAATTGTTGAGTAGCCCAGAGTGAAATTCTTCAAACTGTTCAATTATACCATTGTACACGTGCCTGGCATTAAAAGGTATGTGGAAAAATGCTTTTTTCATCAGCACACTGACATATGAAGTACTCTGTTGAAAGAAATTACTTTGAATCTGGTCGAGCTGGACTTGTGATTTCAATATATATATATATATATATATATATATGTATATTTATTTTTTTAAAGAATGTTGTACATAAAAGGTATACTATGCAGGATTCAGCATTTGCCGTTTGGAAACACACCATTCAAAGTTTTTTTTAAAGTTGACCCCTCCTTCCCGGCTCAACAAGCAAGAGAGAGACCAAAATTGGTCAAGCGAGCTAGAGAGTTAATGAAGAGAGGGAGTGACGTTACGGAGTACAAAGCAGTGAATCAGAGAAATAAAATGTTTTTTCCTGATTGTTTCACAGTGGTTCCGTTCTCAAGCAAAAATAAACACTCCGTACTTTCCGTTGACATATTGCCAGCTATTGCAGTTGCAAGAATGCAACTCGGTCCAACAGACACACAGACCTTCAGCTCTTTATGCATCTATGACAGACAGAGAGCAGAGGAGAGAGATGGAGAAAGTGATGTAATCTGGTCATTATGTTTTTACAGAGTCCTGTTCTCACAGCCTGCGTGCTGTTATTGTAAACAGGTTGGTTCAACCCAGTGAAGCCAATGAACTTCTGATGAAATGTTGCCTGTTGCTTTATATATCATGCATAGAGACAAGCTACGAATGATGCTTGGCTCGCACAGAGCCTCATTTATGTCTGAAAATTGGCTGGGGGCTACACACCCACTGCCCAAAGGCTGCAACCCATCCCATCCCCACATCCCAAACACAGCAAAATAAGAAGAAAATAAGAAAATACAGGCAGAGGGCACGGTACCCGAGTCTTACACTTCTAGTGGGTCATTAGTGATGATTGAGAGGGATTACTTTTGTACGAGTCTATACAATGTTTTTAGGAAAATTCTCCATAGTATACCTATATAAGTGTTCATACCACCTTTCAAAAAGAGCATTGTACATGCTTTTAAACCAAACTAGTGTTCGCTCAAAAAAAAAAAAAAAAGTATTTGTTTTAAATAATGTGTTTATCTCTTAGGAAGGTTGCTCACACTGACAAATTACCATGCAATCTGCAGTTCCCCTCAACTTTATAGAGCAGTTTAGCATCTTCGAGCTCATTGTTTTGGTTTTACAACTGGCAAATTTGCTGTTTTGGTTGAGTCTCACCACTCTGATCAAAGTTGTTTCCAGGTGCTGCAGGCACCTGTTTTCATTAAAAAGACCTCTGACACTGAACACTGTACACTACCTGCCCAGCACCAAAGAGCAGACGGACAAAGTTAACCACAAGCTTGTGAACAGGGGAGCATAAAGCTGCATGTGTAAAAATGCAACTTTTTGCCAACACATGCCATAAGCATAATAAGATAATATCTCAATTTTGCATTTACAGCCATAGTCATCCTTTTCCTGCTGCACAGTACTCGCTATACTGCTTTTAATACTCACTTTTCTACAAAGAAAATGAGTCTATGTCAGAAAGGGAGCGACAATAAGAACACTATGATCTTGTTCAACAGAGTGCTGAGAGCGGGACTGGACTATTTTACAAAGGTAAAAATACTACCGTATTGCCACTCATTGAAATATTGCTTTTTCAGCCCTTTGGCTGTGATTTCTTCTCCTTCACTTGCTGCTACGCACCAACTCCCTTATCATCTGTGTCTGTTGGCCTCTTAACTCCAACAATATGTGGCCACAATCTGCTTCCAGTTTGACAGTCTCAATTTGCCTCAGGGATACACAAGCCAAACTGATGTAGTAGGTGGTGAGGCTGCCCTTTTGAATGTTTCCCTTAGTAATGACATTTCATATCAAAATAAATCCTGTGTTGAATTATGGGTCCCGGGAGTGATCGTGAGCCAAAAGAAATACATGAATGTAGCCGCGTGAGCTTTCTTAACTGGTGCTAACAGGTGATTTCTTCCCCCAGTTTGAGTTAGTGTTAGTGGGTGAAGGGAGTTCATGACTCACACTGAGGCTTTGCATAAACTGACATTTTTGATCTGTGCTGTTTGTGTCCCACAGGCTCAAAAGGAAAACTCCTACTTCTCCAAGTGATCAGTCTATTTTTAATCTTTAATCTTCTGCCTTACGAATGAAGCTCAAATAAAGCCACTTAAGGTGGGGGCACAAACTTCATATGAACAGTTTTACCTCGTCAGTAAGTTGTAAGTTGTATTATACAAGGTAAAGCATCCATTACTGATCTTGAGGGTGGAGGTCCCACAGTGGCCTTGTCTCTGTTCAACCTTACACTGTAACACCTGAGATCCCGTGGACCCCCTGCCTCTCATGTTCTCTCTGCTCTGCTACTACTACCTGGATGCTGGATGATATTAACACAAATTGTGATGTTCAGAAACGTATTAGTTGTATCTGAAGCAGGTGGATGGAAATACTACCAATGCTCATGTCAATTTAACTGCATTACAACTGTGGTATTTATGAAGATCTAAGATGGAGACTGTGAGATTCGTTCAACTAAAAACAGATTGGTTCCATGCCATGATCAGACAACGGTCATTCACAAACCACACTCTGACTTGTGTGCTGCACTAACTTACAACAGTGCTAACCTAGTACCTTGTGCTCCGCTGGGACTGGACCAAGTGCCCGGTCCAATACTGAGAGAAGAAAATGGAGAAAAAGTGATTTGAATTTCTGAATTGATAAAGGTATTATTAAAATACTTAGAAAAGAGTTAACTATTTTTAAAAGTCATAAAATCAAAAAAATATAATATGGGGGATGTGCTCCCTTAAGTCGATTAGGCCAGACAATATCCACAGGTAATTTTAACATTCTCCCACTCTGCTTTCCTGTATCTCCATTTTTCTGATCCAGGTCCCGCTTCATCTCTCTCTCTGTCTTTATCTCTCTCCCTCTCAGACACCTGAGGGAGGGACAAATGTGACCTTAATATTTTCATCTCTTTTCTCTACCCATGATTTATATGCCAAAATAACACCTCGCCTGGTGTCAAAATGACCTTAGGTTTTGCAGAGAATGTGTGTTTAAGTGGTATGGTGTGTGTGTGTGTGTGTGTGTGTGTGTGTGTGTGTGTGTGTGTGTGTGTGTGCACAATTTGGCACCAAAGGAACACCTGCCACCTACAGCTCTTTTACTGTCTGTCTCTCCCTTCCTTTCCATTTTTTTTCCCTCCATCACTGTCTTCACACCTTTCACTCCCTCCCTGCCACTCTTTCTGTTTCTCTCCTGCTTTCCATGCATTCTTTTATTCTCCCAATCTTTCTTTCCCTCTCTCTCCCTCCCTCTCTGCTGGAATAATGTGTTTTGGTTCTCCCTGTTACCAGTAGGAGGTTAAACTCAGTTCATAGTTTTTTGTGATGTCTGACTCTTATTCCCTTCTAGTAGCTGGAGGCTGCATTTCAAAACACTGCCACACTTTAGCGCCTTTGTGTGTGTGTGTGTGTGTGTGTGTGTGTGTGTGTGTGTGTGCATCTGCATGTGCATGTGTCTGTGCACGCACGTGTGTGTAAGCATACGAACAAAATGTGCAAGGTCCTTTGAGTTTAAAATGGTAGTAGGTAAATCCATGTGTGAGCCACATCAGAAGTGGGTTAGTTCATGAGTTTGGATCTACATTACGTTTCTCAGGTTTCACTGTCATGCATGTGATCTGTGAGTATTTTGTATCAGACTATGAAAACATCCTTATATTAGGACTGGGCAATTAAGCGGTTGAATCGGTTATGACTTTCCCCTATGTGTGTGTTTGTGCAATGTCCTCTTAAAAAATACTACGTGTGTTCAGGTCCACATTCACTCAAAGCAAAGCTGGTGATATCACTTTTGCTACGTTTTCGTCTGGCGTCCACACTGCTGGACCCTTCAAGGTTTGTGCTGTAGTCTGAGCTGGCAGAAACAGAGACTTTTGGAAATGATCAACGGTCACGGCAACCGGACAGTGGTGAATGCAACACGGATAGGGACCAAAGGTTAACGCCAACAATTTGTTTAATCACTTGGAGCCCAATCACATTGTCGAATATGAAGAATGCATGGCTCTAAAAAAGAGAGACAGATGAATACCAAAGTAATCGTTCATTAATCGTAATCAAGATAAAAAGTTTGAAATAATCCTAATGTTAATTTGAAGTCATATCACCCAGCCCTACCTTATATAATATCTTTACGTGATTGTTCTTTACATTTGATATGTGAATGATATAGCAGTATGATATTGGTATGCTTATGTAATTTAAAGTTATGCAATCGCATTATAACTTTTTATTCATCCCAGGAGTTCATTCTATAGAATATGGAGGAATGTGATTTATCTATAATGAGCTTTTAACTTCTATAATATTTTTGCATTGGTTTGATATTATTACCTGTTATTATATTCCTGTAAGTTTAGGTATTCTGTGGTATGTGTTAGAGTGTTCATTCCAGCATGTAGGTGTTCCATATGTCTGATACATGCAAGGCTGAGTGCTTCCACATATTGACTATGAATATGTCATAGTTACTACCTGCTGAACCCATTGGCAAGGAGACGGTATGGGTATAATGGTATAAAAAGGGAGTTTCACTGTTGATGGGGGGAAATCTCTGATTGTATGAGTGAACTTTCAACTATATATCTATATAAATAATATATTTTTGTACTCATCTACTGCAGTGTTTTGTGTGTTTATTACTGATGACATTCATGCAATTTCCACGACAGATCTCACATCCTCAGTCTCATGTTTCTACTTCCCCGTGTATGTGTTCACTCATCTTTTCAGCACAGAACAAGATTAGTGTTTTAATGATTTCTTGTACCTGAGTGGCGACTCTGTCACACAGCTCACTGTGTTTCCTTCAGATGTCTGAACTTTCTTAAAATTGCGTAGATGGTTTCAATGTCCAAGCCCTCTTTTGATGCCACACTATGACATTTCATTTCATAGCAACACGAAATCTTGCTGCGCTCTGCTACCTCTGTCGCTTGAAAATGAAATCATAAAAGGTAAAAAAAAAAAGCTTTGGAATCCATTGAAGCTATACCTGAACAGCACTGTTCTACTCCTTTTTCTGCTAAAATTGTGCGTTGATGTTACAGTAATGTAGAGCACCACTGACAGTGAAATTGGAAACTGTAGGAAACAGTGGTTTTGACAGCACCAAAATTGATTTAAGGAAAGTCTCTTTTAAAGAACAAAAAGACAGACAGAAAGAAAACAGCAAATCAAGGCACACATGTACCAAAGCATACTTCAAGTCTAAACATCTTCTTAATGGAGCAATAGTTCTCTAGATCCCTGCCAGGACACCATGAATTCGTGTATTGATGTCTACACAGAAATTGTCAATTTTCAGAACAATTTTCTTGGAGCCACAGCAGGTATTATCTATCAAAGGGGCATCTAAATACAGTTCTGGCTATAAAATCAGGCTACGATGATTTGTGTGATTTGAATGATAACCTTGTTTCACAGAAATCATGTTTGTACTAATTTGCAACAGGATGTGACAAATGTACATTTTTATCAACATAATAAAGATGATGCTGTTGCAAATTAAAAAAAAATGTGTATCAACCTGAGCAAGACTTAATATTTTTTTGGTTATGTTTATATTCTAATGGCACATGGTTAATGTGAGGGAAAGCTCATTATCTTGGTTAAATACTGATTAAATCAAACGTGACATCAAGGCATGGATCGTTTCATTTATTTGTTTATTTTACCAAAACCGCACCAAACCTTTCCCTGAACAGAACCAACATGCTTTTGCAGCCCAAAGGTAGCCACATGCAGCAGTCTGCACCCCAGTGTCAAATTCCTGCACTTTACATACTACATACAGTACCACCCGATTCACCCCAATCACACCCCCTGCCCATGACTTGCACATGGTAGAAAAGCTCAGCACTGACCTGCTTCAATTAATAGTTGAAAAGCCTCATATTAAATTCAGATAAATATTTGAATCCATTTTTGCACAAAATTTGAAGTGTGTATTTTGTCCACCATCATTCACCCAGTATAAACAGGATGAATGATTACAGCAAAGAAAACCTGCTTCAATGCTCAAAAGCATCTGACTGTTGTTTTAAGACGAACTTGAAAAACTGCAAACCTATCATTTAACTGACATCAAAAACTGGTCTATGAACTGCTGGAACTTTGTCTATCATGTTTCACTCACTCCGTTACCTGGCATTCGATTTTGCAGTGACTCTTCAATTCTAGCTGAGAGACACCATGATGTTCTACATGAAAATTTGTCAGGGCTGCCTTCAGGCTCATTTGAACAAAGAACAAGATAGATTTTCAGGAAAATTTTTAGAGTCTAGCTTGTGGCATGACATTACATTAAGGTGGAATGGAAAAAGGTGGTGTTCACATGGTGACAACAAGCTTTTGTACTGCCAGAAGTTTCTCTTGTTTGCAGAATAAAACTGCTAGCATTCAAATAGACTGTAAAACACGGATAGATGGGTATGCTCATGTAGAGTACATATGATAACCATACTTTTCTCCATGCCCTGAAATAAACACACAAACACACACCAATCCCTAGCTCTCAACAAGAAAATATTATAATTAGCGGTCACATGCTGAGAGAGACCAGTGTTTCTCAAATTCTCTGTTTTCCTTTTGTCATATAATCTTCTTGAACACAGTTGTTTTTCTTGGTCCTCACCATCTCTGCATTTATTTCGTGTATTTCCTCTCAGTTCTCACTTGTTTTTATTGTTGCTTCTCATTCATATTTTTCCCTGAAAAATCTTTCAGATTCTTACTTTCTATATCTTTAGGGGACAGCTATACAAATAAAGTCATTTTGAATAATATTGTCTGTGATGTTGTTCCTTCCTGCACTTGCTTTCTGCAACAAATTCAACTTGCTTCCTTTATTTTCTTTTCATCCAAGCTTCTTGAACATGTCACAAAAGTACAATCCAGTCTGATGATAATATTCTTCACAGGCAGTTCACACTTCGATGCTAAATGTTCTCTCTGACATCATGCTGAATAGATGTGCAGATATAAAGGTTATTGCGTTATGTGAGTGGTTATTGTGGTGGTGCGTTATATATTGTGTAGACGGCTGAAGCGGTTGTTCATGTGTATGCAAAATGTGTCTACAGTTCATTCATTCAGTTCACCTCACTCATCAAACTCTTAGTAGCTTCTCCACATCTTGTTAATGGTATCAATTCGTTATTAGTGTCAAATCAATGAAAATGAGTTAACATCTAGTATTTTTTTATGTCTGAATTAAAGCACCTACCAGTAATTATTTAACTTAGAGAAGCATTTTCTCTCAGTGTTTGGTCTGCTCCTTTGTTGTTTTCCTCTGTCGCTCTTTGTCTCTTTATAGTTAGTCTTTCTGCATGTGTGTGTGTGTGTGTGTGTTTCATATCTGCATGCTGAGCAGTATCTAAACCAACTCCAATTACATGCAGCAGCCTTCTGAACACCTATGGAGATTTGCTGACCATTCCTCAGTGTTAGCATGGTGGCCTAATTAATCAGATTAATTGAATGCTGTTGATCAATAGCCAACGGGGGTGTAGACAGTGGTTAGTTAATATGTTTCTCATCAAGCCGGAGTTACAGCGAGGATTTGTGTTTGTGTGTGGGTGTGCGTGCTTTAATGTGAGCCATTAGGGGCTGAATTAAGAGGAGACTGCAAAAGACTTTCGATAAAATAATAATCTAACAGCGTGGTAATGAATCACCCCGAAAAATGTCAGCTCTGCCTTCTTCTCTTTTAAGATAAAAAGGTGGGGGACGAAATAAGAGGACAAACGGATATTTCTTCATATGACCAGTATTTCATATCACTATACATGTTTTAAGAATGTATTACCTAATAAGCATTTTAAAAGGTGCTGCATGGTCAAAATGATTGGAAATAAACCATGTTGCTTATCGCTACAAAGAGTGTGATGTTCTTGTTTCTCCTCAGCAGTGTTTTTCTGGAGGGTGTTTATTTTCTCCTTGGCTTTACTAAAGATGGTGGAAATGGTAAGACAACACAAGACACTGGAGCCCCTCATATGTTTAACTTCATCTGTGCTTAGCACCACTCCTGTCTGGCACAGAAAGCTACATTTTTAAAAGTTTTAAATACTGAAATTCATAGCTCTTTTCATGCTATTAGCCTCCCCAGGATGAGAGGTTATTGAAACTGAAGCTTCAACAATAGCAAAGACGCAAACTAAAGGTGCCCTATGGAGTTTTCTTGTACACCTGATGAATGCCTTTGCTTTCTCATCAAATATTTGCAAAGATGAAGTATTTTACATCCAACATTGTTTACAACCATTTTTACAACCATGCTTGCAGTGTTGTTCTCTGCCTTTGCTGGCGCAGTGCAGCACATTTTGGCATGTTATTAGCCTCTATTGATCAGTGGGACAATGGGATACAGTTGGCAGAAATGTTTTCCACATCACACATGTGTGCATTTGGGTTCTCATGCATTTGCTCAAGTTAAACAAAGCTTAAACATTTTTTTTCTTTTTATTACAATGATTTGTTGTTGTTTTGTATATACAGCATGAAACTTAACTGTTTTGGTTCTGTCTCACCCCCTTAATTAAACTCTTTTCCAGTTACAGGACAGAGCTATTTTCAGATAAAAAGCTCAGATAAATCCGATGTAAGCTACCGCGCCCAGCACCAATGATCAGAAAAAGTTGCTGGTGAAGACAGTGAAGCTCAGATATTTCCCTCAGGAGTTGGTGAAGTCCAAAACAGAGACAAAAGGAGAGGTAAAATATTAGATCACAGTCAGAATTATTCTGCCCCCAAGTAGCTAAAAAAAAGAACAATAAAACAATCATTTGAAAATCAATTGATTGATGATGCACTGAATGATGATATGAAGTACAATTATAAACATGGTGTAAATAGCATAGCTATAGTCAATCAGAATTTATTTATAGCAGACTGTCTCCAACCACCATCAAGTCTCAGACAGAGTTAAGGAGCTTTACAGACACCCACTTCAAGATGATAATGGTACAAACAGCATTGCCTGTAATGTGCAGTAGCTTTAACAAATTTAAGAAACTAAAATGTAATATAACAGACATATTATACTGCTCTACTGCTAATTTGCTGTTTTTATCTCTGGGTTTGATCTGTATTTTCAGCAGCTGAGGACTCCAGTAGGAGTGAAGTTTAATGTCTGTTACTGCGAAGACGGGCCACAATCTGATACTAGAAAATAGTTGGAGGGGAGTTTGGCTTTAAAATAATAGGGGGTAGAGTATGACCTTTCAACACACACACACACACACACACACACACACACACACACACACACACACACAAATCTTTTGGAGAACAGCACCAAATAAAAACCTGGCTAAATCAAGCAGCCACACCATTTTAATTGTTTGTTACTGTGTGTGTATGTATGTTGGGTACACGTGTGTACTTGATCAGTATATGAGATATCTGAAAGATTTGACAGTCTAATAGCACCCGAGAGAGAAAAAAGACATAATAAAAATAACAGATGAATGGAGGGAGATGGCAACCACTGTTATTAAAGGAAATAAACAACATTTGGGTGTTTATACTGTGTTCATGTCTGTCATTATGTGTCATTTTAGTCACCGAAGTCAGCAGTACAGCTCATGTAAAGTGTATTTATACTGTATTTTGTACATCTTTGTTATTATGCGATTTAGTTACTATTTAGACAAAATGGGAATAAAATATATGTGCAAAAGAAAGGGCTCTAATATATAGGAAAAACTAATTAGAAGATTAGTCAGAGAAAATTAGACGTTTTTGAGTTTAAGTTAATTTGCTTCATTTGACTTTGCACGCCTTGTGACTGTCACAACCCAATAATAATGTTCAAACGAAATATTGTGAATCCCTACTGCTAAAATACAAAAAATAGGTACCACAGTGAAAAAAATGCATATTTATTTGCATGTGCAGACACAGAGAAAAACATAAATGCAATAGATGAATGTAACCCTCTACTCTCCACATATACACACACTGCACCATTCTCTTAAAGGATAAGAGCTCCTTGAAAACTCAATTAGACTGGGGGGCAAAACCTACAACAACCTACCAACCTCTCACACACTGATGTCCGTGGTGGAACTCTCTCTCTTTCTCTCTCACAGACAGACACACACACACACACACACACACACACACACACACACACACACACACACACACACACACACACGGCAGTGTTTTAGCTTCCTAACCTGCAGCTATTTCCAGTGTTAAATGGACTCTGAGGTTCTAGACGAAAAAGCTTGTACTGAGGCATGTACCTAATTACACTGTTTGTGTGTGTCCCATGTGCGTGTGTGTATGCTTTTGATGGTATACAACAATAACCTCTCAACACACACACACAAAGACATAAGGTCCATGCATGGAGGCACTCATTTATTTACCTTAAGGCCAATTCATACCACATATCATGTCCGCAAGGGTCTTTGGTCCAGGTGACATAAGTATCATCATCTGCCCAAGTCCGTGAGGGTCCACACAGACTCCTATGCGGATGTCTGCGTGCAGCCCCAAATTTGTGCAGACATTTTCAACTTTCATATGATTTTTCTTTAAAACAATACACAGACTCCTGGTCTTGTTCTTCTATTGTCCTCTTCCAATTAGGTGGCCACACATTGTATTTCATCTTTTTGCCTTCCTCTTGTTCTTTTTATTCTACTTCTTGGTTTTTCACAGCAGTAAGCAAAAAATATCACAAAAACATTCTTTCCCACCACCAACTGCAGTGGAGTTTGGATCGGGAAATGTGGAACGTGGAACACCACACTGACTTGGGTCCTCAATTATAATATGAGTATAAGTGTGCGTACCTGGAGAAAAGCCTGCAGCTGTCCGTGGACGGAAACAGACACCATGTCTGTGCTTTTACATTATGCCTGATGTGGCTCAGTCTCCTCAGCAAGAAAAATAACCCAAGAAAATCTCATGAAACAGTTTTGGTTTGTTTTACAGTAACTGTGTGCTGTGTCTATATGAGATCCCAAGTATGAGAACAATATTGAAAGGTTTTCATTATAACATAATATTATCAGCTTATAAATTATAGATTTTTATATTTTTACTACTAAGAGCAGGAACTTTCTTTCCAAGAATGTGATGAGAAGATCAATATCACTCATGTCTGTGCCTTTATTATAGGGACAAAGCCGGGAGTCGATTACTTTAGCTTGGCATGGCTTTGACTGGAAAAGCAGTACCTCGCCAAGTGCTGAAATCCACCCAGCAGCACTATTAAAGTTCATTAATTACCACTTTATATCATGTTTGTTGAATCTGTACACAAACCTGAAATTTTGACATGTTCGTAAGTTACCAGGCAACAAGCAAAGACTCAATAACTCACTGCCCAGTCACTAGGAAACAGTTACAGCACATATCACTCCCTAAAACCACACCCGGTCATTTTTAGATTTTGGTTTGTGCACAGATTCAACAAACAAGGTACAACATGTTAATCGTTGAGCTTCAACAGTGCTGGTAGGCTACATTTTTACCTTCGGACAGAGCCATGCTAGCAGTTTCCCCCTGCTTCCAATGTTTATGCTAAGCTAGGCTAATTGACTCCTGGCTCTGGCTCCATAGTTAACACACGGACACAGTATGTGAGCAGTATCAAAATTCTCAAAGTGAACAAGTTTATTTCCCAAATGTTAAACTAATGTTTTCCTTTAAGTCAGAGGATCTATTTGACCGTCTGAAAAGTTTCTGTGGCCAAAATATCCAGTATCAAGGCTTCACATTATCAAAACCATACTGAAGAAAGAAAAACTCAGAAGGTCAGAGAGTGTATTTCACACACACTAAGTCACACAGTTTTGTGTGAATCCACGATCAGAATAAAACTATCAAATCAATATGGACAGGCCAAAACTGGTACAGTTTAAGAGAAACATGAAATGAAGAAATTAAGTGAGTGTGTGTGAGAGTGTGTTTGGGTGTGTGTGTGTTTTAAGCCCCCCTTTCTGGTCCCTTCTATGGGTCACTAGTTATTAACCCCCAGACAGTCACCTTGACACACTCCCTCTCACACACACAGAAACTACGACACACACACACTCAGGAAGTGAATGGTAGACTGACCCATTCATATGCACACATACTCACCTTGTCTAAAAACTTATGCACACATAGACATATACATGCACACACACGCACACACACACCATCTTTATCAGTCCACTGTGACCCGGCCCTTCGCATGAATTGGCATGAAGTCTTAATCCTAATATTGGATTATCAGGCAGTCAGAGATTATCCCCTCATTTTAAGATTAGCAGCTTAGTTTAAGATTAGTCCATTTAAAGTGCCACTTAAAGGTTATCATATCACTGGCGACAGAAAATTGTTTTTGTCTGCGAGGCTTCTGTCCTATTCAAAGTAACACCACACACACACACACACACACACACACACACACACACACACACAGGACTGATTAAGACTATAATTGAATTTAATTGGGAAAAATAATCTGTCCTCATGTGTAACAACAGGTTGGATGTGAAAAGTTCCTTAACCTGTGTGTATTGCAAAAAGCTGGTGAAGTGACGATCAAGGATTTTTTTATTATTTCATTTTTTGTGTGTATGTGTGTTTATCCCCTTGTCTTTTTCTCCCTCTTTCTTTACATTTTATGTCATTTATTTCATATGTGTGCCTCCTTTGTCATCTTTTTCCTGTTCTGTCACTGTTCCCTGTGTGTGTGTATGTGTCTCTCTCTCTCTCTCTGGTAGATCGATATAGGTTAATTGCTGTGGAGCATCAGACAGTTGAGTGTCTTCTTTTCCCTGGAGTGCCTAATTAAGACTGTCAAACTCACTATCTCAGTGTGTACATGTATGTGTGCGTGTGTGTGTATGTGTGTGTGTGTGTCGGAGTGTATGACTGTTTCTTGATGTGTATGTGTGTGGTGGTTTGGACCACAAACACCTGTACACTTCACTTCAATCACAACAGTCTGTTGCAAGCAGCGAAGATTTTTTCCTTACACACACACACACACATACTCTTTTCTCTGTCCTCACGCAATCTCTCTTCTGCTCAAACATAGGGAAAGGTAACTTTCTGTAGGATAAACAATGATGATGTCTCTGCAGTTACAGCATGAGGCACTGTCCTTCCTTTACAATAAAACCAACAATCAGAGAGAAAGAGACATGGGGGACAAGAAAAGGAGAAAGAGGGGGTAGAGACTTAGGAGAAAGAGAAAGTTTGGTAGAGACTTTGTGCAAGGTCAGACATAAACTGTCATAAGAGTCCAAGTCAATGGTTCTAAATCCTATGTGAAAATGTTCAAAGATTTTGACACACCATTATTGGGATCAATGTTATTAGTGGTATCAGCATTAATATATATTTCTCTACCACTTCTTGGAAGACACTGACACTTAATATTTTTGTTAATGTATCATGAATCAAAGAAAAAGACATTAGATATCTTTTAAACTTCTGGTATATAACTGAACATTTTCAGGACAAAAAGGCCTATGTGTCTGTATAGTAATTTGATTAATCATTTGCAGTACCTGCTCATTATATTGAAGATTTAAGAAAATTCCCTTATAATGAGAAGGAAATTAGACATCTCAGAGCCATCATCAGTCATTAACATCCAGTGGAGAAAACTGCAAAAATTCAAAGCACCTGATATATTTATGATCAACAACCCAAGTAAATATTCTGCTGTGACTCAAGTTTATGTTCTATTTTTTTCACTTTACCTGTAATTTGCCACCATGTTTTAATTCTATGTCACACTCCATAATGGGTTATTTCTTAAAAACATTATTTATTTGATAGCACTACCAACTTGGTAGGAAATTTCAAAAGAGTTACCAGTTACATTCCGGCTTGTTTCTCTGAGATTATAAGAAAAAAATCCAGAAAATTAGTAGGAAAATAATGGACCAGTAAAAAAAAGCGTATGCTTTTTTTGATTGTTCTGATTTTACCTTTGAATGTCATGGTTATTTTCTCCTAGGTTAATTGTTTTCCATTCATTCTATTCTTGATGATTTGGGATGTCACAAGAACCAATACTCTGGTACCAAGTTGATGCCAAAATTCTGAAAATGTGACAGCACTTGTTTTTCTATGTACTGAAGGTAAAGTAGATATGATTCTTCCATGGCTGGAGAGAGCAGTATAATAACCCTACAATCGTCCTAGTCTGACATCAAACTCGAAGAGAAGAAGGCGGCCAGTAAACAATAATAACAATATGTGGAATGGCAGAAACAGGTCCACCATGACTTGTGGGGAATAAAAACAGCAAGACTAGTGTGTGAAGCGGTGTGTAACACTAGTGTTTTATCTAAGCAGCTCAAAGACAGACAACAGATCTGTACACAGAATTCAGTGAGTGAGTTTCAGTTGATAACTTTATATTAACACCATGATCATGTTCATGTCCTGAAATGTTATCGTTAATATTCATGAATCGTGACAACTGGCATCTGCTATAGCAATACTCTACACACAACAATCACAAAGGCTAACGTTAGCTTGTTCAGGCTACATCTCATAACATGAGCTGGGTGCTCGCAACATTAGCAGGCTACAGTTTTTACTGTTGAGTTTTTCAGAATATAACACTGACTTTTTTAATGACTATTTTCACACCATGGGTCTGTCCCCTTCTTAGTCAAGTTAAACTTCTGCTCGAACTCTATGCACTATGGAGGAGTGGACATGTTTGTGTGTGTGTGGCACGAGTACTGACTACCAAATTTCTGGTATCACGACCTCCCTACCTCCCCTCTCCCTCTATTCATTATTTCAACCACACAAATAGATAGAAGCTTATGTCCCTCAACTGATATTCATCTTGACGAGTTTCCTTTTTAAATTATATAAAAATGAACATCTAAACAGTTACACTTGCAGATGTCTGACCTTAATCATAAGAGAAAATGTGACCCAGAGCAAAGATAGGATCGCGCAGAGGTAGCTGAGCAAAGGGATGAAAAGGAGTGAGAGATAAAGAAGGAGAGAGGGATGAGTGGAGATATAAACCAGTAGCAGCTGTTTCCAGCCTATTAAAATGTAATTAAGGAGAACCTCATTACAGGGAAAGACAGAGAGAGCGATGAGGAGATCAAGAAATAAACTGTTTTCTACTGTCTACTTTATCACTCATCCAGATAGAAAATCATCAGTTTATTTCAAGTAAACACTTTGAAAGAGAAAAATAAAAAGAAATCCTGGTGTCTGGTTCTATGATGCTAATTAGATTTGAGCAGATCGTTTGGCAGAACAGACATAATGTTCTGAATCCAGTTTGGCACTTGGAAGGATAGAATATAATAATCTTTCTTCCCAGTCAATCAGTCTTTCTCCAGAGTGTGAGATTTCTGTCTTTCTGTCTCATCTGCCAAACAGAATCCGCTCTGAAATGACAACAGTTTTGAAAGCGGTTAATGATATAGAAATGATTAGAAATGCTTTCACTGCATCTGAATGTGTCACTTCACTCTTCAAAGTATTTGTGACTCACAGCACATCAGTGTTGTCTGATTGTAAGTTTTGCAATAACTATTTAGCTTGTATTCTTATCCAGCAACTGTGTGCGTGTGTCCTTGCGTGCTTGCCTGCGTGCGTGCAGGTGTGTACTGCATAAGGTAGCAGCAGTGGAAAAAACTATTGGAAACAGAATATACTGAATTGCAGCAACATGTGGCAGCGTACTGTAGAAGTTTTTTGATACCAGAGTCAATACCTGAGTGTCACTACTGATATATTTAATGTTTTATATTATTTGTCGACAAAGGTCTACTTAATATTTAACAAAATAAGATGAACTTAAATTATCTTGAATGCATCAGAACCAAAGATATTTTTATTACACACATTTGTCTCATCAAAACCTGCCATCGTCATTACCCACAATGCAACTCAAATGGCAAAAGATTGGTCCAAGATTCAGATGTGTTATGGTAGTCGCAGCTAGTAGCCTCAAATCGGCTCAAACAGTGATGAGTAGTAGCAACAGAGGTCTGGTAATTGCTTTCTAACTCCACAGCCCCAGATTTTTTCAGACCAAATCAACGCTGACTCAGGTGACATCACGAGGTAATTTGCCAGACTTTGTACCATCTGTCACTAGCTCATAGTCATAATAATGTCAGAAAGGCCAAAGGCTACCTCACTCACTCTATCACAACATTAAAAGTCAGGTTTACAATTCACACACAATTAAACTTGTGGATATACAGAAAAAAAAACAATGGCATAAAACTTTGTTTGTTTGTTTTTCTAAAGAACTGTCAGAGAGCATGTCATAATAGCAATAACAACATTTCTGAGTGTGTGAAAAATAGAAGATGAAAATAAGAACTATTAGATTAAAGAATGTGTAAACACCAGGTAAACCATCACTCCAACTTTCGGTATTTGTCAGTTGCTAGACTTCAGCTAGTTCTCAACAAGGTTCAATATACAGTCCTAGCATCAGTAGGCCGTTAACATTTCACCATTTATATCATTGACTTAAACATCAAAGGTCAAAGAGCTGCATTGCAAGGCTCAATACACTTCAACATGTGGATGGAAGGAAAAAGTAATCGAACCACCAACCCTTCGATTAGTGGCCCACATTTACCGACTCTCTCTCTCTCTCTCTCTCTCTCTCTCTCTCTCTCTCTCTCTCTCTCTCTCTCTCTCTCTCTCTCTGACATTAAGTAACATCAACCAACCTGAGAAAAACAGAGAGAACACGCCAGAAGACACAGACACACACACACACAGGTGCAAATAAATAAATAAATACACACACACACACACACACACACAGTGTGTAGGAACAAAGGAAAATATGTAGTGTTGTAAACAGTGAAAACACAGACACATAAACACAAACACACACACACACACACACACACACACTGTTTAGTGTTCTTATTCAATCAAGCAGTGTGTGTACTTGAGCATAAGTGGGAGAAGACGCTGAAGGCAGCACAGTACTCAGATAAACTAAAAACTCTTTGTGTGTGTGTGTGTGTCTGTGTGTGTGCGCGTGTGTGTGTATATGTGTGTATGTGTGTGTATGTGTGTGTGTGTGTGTGTGTGTGTGTGTGTGTGTGTGTCTAATAACTAGGGCAAAGCAGTCTTGGGGATATTAGTGTTTTTTAATTGAAAAATGGTCAGAAGGGAAAAGTGGCTCATATTCAATGAGACAGCACACACACACACACACACACACACATACAAACACATAGATTATCCAGATATACACTTTAAATTAGGGCATAAACTAAATGTTGTACTACAGGCATCAGAGGAAGCAGTTTTAAAGTAAATAATATTTTCCACTACAATTTCTGGCAGAAAAATGATCTTACATTCATACACTACAGTATACTACTGTTTAGAATATACTTCATATTGACCTGGTCAAAGTAAAACAAAGTGACATAAGGGATCAAAATATACTCCCACTTATCCTTTGTCCTTATTTTGGTTTCTATCCCCACGTTTTATATTAGTGTAGTTTGAAAATGATGTCAACAAAAGGTCAGATTTTGAATGTGTTTTCTGAAAAACAATCAAGTCCTGCAACAAGTCATGTTTTTCTGTTGGATGTTTTGTATTAGAAGATAATTTAGCTCTGTTATTCTACTTTTGTAAACAGGGAACTGTGCTTTCAGTTGGATTATTCAGTTCATTTCATAGATTGATTGTTACTGACACTCTCATGCACACCCTGAATGACTGGCACACAGAAAGGGCTGGTAGAGTGACTGACACAACAGGGCTGGAGGTCGAAAGGAATATCAGTAGGTAATAAAAATAAAAATCTATCTTACCTACTGTTAGCTAGTTAAATCTACCTCTTTCCCTTTGTTTCTTTTTTTCTTCTTCTAAACACTTCCAAACAGTATTCACAAACTAGTTGTTAACTTTATCTGTCAGGTGTCTTTAGGTAGTGGTCAGAGGGTTCATCTGAACTTTGTAACCTGATACTGAGCAGTGAAGGTGAACCAAAGCAGTTGTGGGCTGTTAAATAAAACAATGAGCTGAGAGATTCTGAAAACCCCAGAGTAACTGCAGAGTCAAGTGGGTTCATGATTAAGATCAGCTCCCTTCACATTATACATATTCATTTGACTCATTGTTAACATAAACAGCTTTATTAATGCAGGTTTTAATGCACTGCATACAGTATGCAAACATATGTGTACTATCATTATTGTAACTTTGTGAATATAATTTATGGCCGTGTATGTGGTGTATGTTTAGGATCAATTTTAGTGCATGTGAGTGTACTTGTGGGTTTACTGCCACTCCCAGCGAAGAAAGATGCCTTTTCTAGTTTTAATTTAAAAAGCCAGGTACCTTGCTAAGAAATAGCCTCGTAAACTGTGTGTGTGTGTGTGTGTGTGTGTGTGTGTGTGTGTGTGTTGCCCCAGGAAGGGAAGAAGTGGTTCAAAGAGCATCCGAAGGCTTGATTGAGGAAGTGTGTAATCAGAACTGAAGACCAGCAACAGTGTGATGCTGCCTGGAAGGGCCTGACACACAGGAGGAGAAAATAGCCAGGAAACAGCTAAAAACACGAAAACACACACACATAAAGTGAAATACACTCACTACACACACAAATAGCAGTAACACTCATAAACTGCTACTTGAGCAAAATGCAGGTTTAGAAGATTTTAATATGCAGTGATCAAAGAAGCTCCCCTTTTTGGGACGGAGTGGAGGGCAGGGCTGGACTGGATGGATGACCATTAGCCAAACATGGGCAGTTATGGGCAAAAATGTGTTTTGTGAGGTCACAGTTACCTTGACCTGTGATCACCAAAATCTAATCAGTTCATCCTTGAGTCCAAGTGAATGTTTGTGCCAGATTTGAAGAAATTCCCTCAGGCCGGTACTGAGATATTGTGTTCACAAGAATGGGATGGACGAACGCCCTGGCTGTTGCCACTGCAGTTGCATAAAGAGTGAGTTGCTCCATAATAAAGACACTCATAAACACCTGCTGTTGAAGCTTCAGTTAAATTTTTACAATGTACTAAACTAATGAGAGACATACATCACATCTGGTGTGTGTGATCTATGTATTGGAGGCACTTCTATCTGTACGATAATGGTGTGATGTATAGCTGTGACAGAGTCAAGCCTGCAGTTTCTATACACTGCCCACTGCATGTCACGTGGGACAGGTAGAAGATAAAAACGTTTCCTTCATATCTATTACATGTAGGAAGCTTAAGAGCTCCCTGGGGGATTCCTATTGTGACAATAAGGCCCTATCTGCAATGACTTTATAAATGTCAAGACATTGTGAATGTTATGTAGCAGGATTGATCCTCTGGGGACCATGACAACCCATCCTATAGCTGTTAATTTTGATCAGGACCAAAGTGGTGGAACATCTGATTGATTGACCTTATTCCTAGAGCCATGTACTAGCTTGACTAAAAGCAGAGACTGGCTTCAGCAGCTAAAAGGCAGAACTGGTTGTTGTTTATATACTTAAGAGACATGTGACCTCTCAATGACTGACCTGTCGCAGCTGCAAAGGTGAAGGTAGTATGATGTTGGGTTGGAGTGGAAAGTAGTAAACAGTAAAGAAGAGTTTTTCTTGTAACCATGACTATAAATTTTTCTTAACCTTAACCACATAGTAAAGTTAGTTTCCCCAACATAACCATAGGGTTTGCAAATCAGACAACACTCTTTTTGAAGGGCCCTGACAATCTTTTATGTCGTTAAGGTATGAGGGTTATTTGGATGTTACATAATCAGTTTAGGTGCTACTTGTGTGACAGTGTGCTTCCTTGTAGAAGACCAGAAAATTTGTTATCTGAAAATCTGAAAACAAGCTTTACATGAGAACCCAGGCATTAATTGCTTTAGTGTTATGCTGTCAAAACTTGTTTGCACTCAAGATTAAAATCCCCTCTAAAATTATAAACTATCCCAGTTTTAAGTTCAATATTAACAACTACATGCTCTATTTATTTTGTACATATTAAAAAGGTGGTCGATTCAAGCAGGAATTTGTTGACAATTATTTTTAGTGTATCACACAATGATAGTTGTTTCATAACATCCAAGTATGGGGGAGTTAAGTTTCTCACTTCCAATTGCACAAGCTGAATTTAGCATCAAGAACAGTTCCTTCCATAAACACTTTCAACATTTTATACTCAAGTGTCTCATTTATTTTGGAGCATTGACAGTTAACCTTTAGTTATCTTCGTCTTTGTAAAATGTCTCCAAAGCGGCTAGGCTGGGAACCACAGAGATCTCTGACAAGTTATTTTCTGTTCAGCTTCATCTGCAGAAATCCGACAATTTAATGTCAGCCACAATTTTCTGTAGCTGGGCTTTATGTGTATTGTTAGATCTGTATGAGAGTCCTGAATCACAACCGCTATCTGGCCCTCTATGTTCTCTGCCTCTTTCACCCCAACCTCTTCCCCAAGTCCCTCTGCTCCTCAATAACAGCACTGTAATACAGGGACGGAGAAAAGAAAATAGATTTTGCTTGTGCACGTGTATGTGTGTGTGTATGTGTACATGTGTGTGCCTAAAAAAAGTGCAAGAGGGAGTGTAGAACCACAGACAGAAAGATTGCAATGTCTATGGAGACACGAAGATCACATTTCAGCTAATAGTTTTCCAATCTTTCTTTCTCAGACACCAGTTTAGTCAGCAGGTGTGTGTCTGTGATTGTGTGTGTGTGAGTATGTGTACACACACACTCATGTAAGAGTCCATGCATCTATGTGGATGTGTATTCCACTACAGCGAACATGATAGCTTTTGCTGAAATCTCTATTACTGTTCCAATCTCCAACTTTTGTCAGGTGTGAAAAGTTATCTGTTCCTCTGTCTCTACTTCTGTGTGTGGTATGGTTCTGAGTACCCTCTTCACACACACACACAGACTGTCAAAAATACAGGGAAACTAGCAGTACTTAGGTCTTTAAAGACATTGGTGTTGCATAAAACATTACAAATTGAACACTAGGTGTTAATAGCTATTACCCAAATCACCATCAGAGATGGTCAGACATAAATTTACTGTATTCACAATTATATGGAAAGTAAAGAGGATCCAGATGCAACAACCACAAAAACAGAGACTTTAACAGAGTTCAGCACTGTCAATGTGATCAGTGAAAGAACATGGGGATCCAATCCAGATGTGACTGGTTCACACTCAGAATTCATGGCCTGGTAAGAGATTTCTTTAAAAAGTGTCTATTTTGAACTCACTCAGTGACCTACAGCTACAACAAGCTGAATAACTTTGTCCTAAAGCTGCATTCAGAACAGAATTGGCAGGACAAAACACACTCAGCAGGAGGGACTGGAAATATTGTGGGTGGCAAAAGCTGCTAAAGCTAACTTGGCTATCAGGCAAACAACTGTGCTTTCTACAAGGAAAACTTACTTTCTTTTCTCCAGCATCTTTTTTGGTGACTTCTAACCTTGTTGGGATTCATGTAACACATTCAAAAACGACTCTCATTCAGCCTTAACTTTAATACTAAGAACATGTGACAATACTTGAACCTTCGTCATTGGAATACCTTTTGCTACACATTACATGTTCAGGTTTTATCTCCAGGTTGTGAACAATAATTATGCTACCACTCAAAACTGTACTGTTTCTGTCCTCACATCCAACGAAAAAGTACAGATTCTATTTTGGTTTTTGAATATCATTTTTAACACATTGCTACAGTTGAAACAAAAGGTTTAGGACTCTGACTTGACTTGAGACTTGACTTAAGAAACATTCACATTACATTTCCAGGATACTCTATAATATTTTCTCTTCCATTCCCTTCTACAGAAGCCTGAGCTATGGATGAAATCGAAGATATGTTTCATGTTTTGGTGAGTCGCAGGTCAGAGTTCACCTTTGTCCAACTAATACACGAATGGTTTGATAATGGATAAGTTATTTGTGTAGCGCATTTCTTCATCATTTTTAGTACATTGTCACATTACTAAGCTATACACACTGTTTATGGTCTGTGGATGCTCTGATCAATATCTACTTATTACCCACATAAGAAACATCACAACCTTTTTTGGAGGCCAAGGTGGGGCCATTTTGTTGGAAATGTAATGGGTTTTTTCGCTTCTTTATCCCAACCACTGTTTTCTACAGTTTTGGCATGTATTCTTTTACATTTCAGGGCATACTCAAATTGGGTGGTCTCGTAGAGTCTCGACATCACAGGTCAAACTTCAATAAAGGTGAACCAGTTGGAGTTCGTACCAGAAAATAGAAAACTGGCTTTGCTGGAAATATACAAAAAATATACAAAAGTGGCCAAGCAATGACAGTTACAGTTATGCCAAGTTATCATGTGGAAAACATCTATTTGTGTTCATATAGGTGGTTTCATTTGAAAGCCAGACGTTTTCAGACTTTGTAAGACCACTAATCCTGATTTTGCAACTCAGTCAAACAGATCCTGAGCATTTCAAGACTCTTGACTTATTAGGTCCTGAATAGCTTGAACTTTGGAAAGTGATGATAGTCACTAAATTATTTAAACATTTGATTGCTGCAATTAAATAAACAAAACATACAGATCTACTCGACAAATAATTTGTGATGAGATTAATAGTCTCTGAACCCAAAAGGACCTTCTTCTCGACACACACATTCAGATCCATTCAGTAGCAAACAAGCTGCAATTATTACTCAACCATTTGCTCACACCAACACACCTGACTATCTGCTGCATAAATTAAACAGCTTTTTCAAAATTACCATGGAGGCAACAACAATAACTGTCTGTGTTGTGTCCTAAAAGCATTTCTGAGCCACCACTCAGACTATAACAGAACATAATATAGCCTCATTTACATTCAAGGTCTTTAGGCTAAGGAGGCTGTAATAGACAGTGACGGTATATATTACTGGTCTGCTGCTTTTCATTATGCAGCTAATGATTCCCTGTCAAGTTCTATTGTAAATGAACGAGGGGCAAAAAAAGAGTGGGAGGGCAAAGACAGGAAGACACAGGAGAGAGAGAGGGAAGACGACATCAGATACATACTGAAAAATGTGTTGAGAAATTTTGCAAAATTAGCCAGAACAAAACCACATTAATCTATTCTTTCAGATATGTGGCCATCATTGTAAAATACTGTACTAGTGGCTAAAACAGTTTTTCTAAAAATACAGACAACAAATGAGAACTAACATGTAATTTGTTCACATTAATTCAAATCAAACCCACATGCCTAACACTAAACTGTATTGGAGAACTCAGTCTGATTTGCGGTGCCTCCGCTGCCCCATGTGGCTTCATCAGTTGAGTGACAAGCTAAAGAGCTGCCTTGATTTCAGACCTCAAAATCACAGCTACATTTTCATGTTGTACAATGATCTGAAGTTAAATGGTTTGGCAGTTCGTTCTGATCAGGCTACTAACAGTTGATGTCATATCCACTGTTGTGGTAATGTTAGTGTAGTGTTACTATACCATTGTGTTAAATGCCTCTACACGTCACTCAGACATGAGGGTTTACTGTCCATTTATTAATAATTTATAATTATCCATTCAGTTTCCTTTTGCTTTAGCGGATAAAGCAACAATTGTCTACTGTGAGGGCCACAGGGTATGCAACAGGTAAGAATGAAAGTTGACAATTTTATGAATATGGAGTGCAATACACAGCATATTGTGCTATCCATCCATCCATACCACTTATCCTTTGAGGGTCACGGGCTGGAGTCAATCCCAGCTGTTATTAGGCAAGGGCAAAGTACAACCTGGACAGGTCCCCAGTGTATCACTGGGCTAAAATATAGATACAATCAACCATTCCCACCAACGGGCAATATAGAGGCACTAAATTAACCTAACCTGCATGTCTTTGGATTGTGGGTGGGAACCAGAGCACCCAGAGGAAACCCTGCAGGCACAAGGATAACATGCAATGGGGTTCAAACCCAGAACGTTTTTGCTGTGAGGTGAAAGCGCTAACCACTAGGGTTGCACGGTATACCGGTACCAGTATAGTACCGCGATACTAGAGTTTTGAAAACGGTACTATACCAGCATTTAAAAACAAACGGTACTTTTATGTCATTTTATTGAATGCAAATGAATTGGTAAATTGGAGCCTGTCTCTTTAAGCACAGCGAGGCCAGCAAGTGTGACGTATGACTCGCATGTTTAGACTGAGGAGGAGAGAGAAACGACAAGTCGCGTCTTATACAGACGGAGCGGGTTGAAGAAAATACAGTAGATAGAGATGGCAGCTGCAGAAAAGCCCGTACTTGTGGACAAAATGGGGGCCCGAAGTACGGTGTGGAAATATTTCGGGTTCAAACCGAACGATAAAGGCGAGCCACTGAACCCAGAAACACCGCAGTGCAAGCGATGCTACAAAGTGTGTCTCGCAAAAGCAGGCAACACTTCAAACCTGTCGAAACATTCAAAGGACAACCATGCGGACTTGTTCCGAGACTTCAGTCAAGAA
>NW_019525244.1:922495-1037432 GCF_002814215.2 Seriola lalandi dorsalis | reverse complement strand
ACAGAGAGCTAAAACATGTCCATGGTTAATAAATACATTAAAAAATATATTTTTAAAAATTAAATGACATTCTTTAAATATTTAAATAACCCATTAAGGCAATACATAATATAATGAAATATTTATATATATATATAAATATTTATACAAAAGTATCGAAAAGTATCGAAAAGTATCGAAATACATATTGGTATCGGTATCGAAACAGAAATTTGGTATCGTGACAACCCTACTAACCACTGCACCAGTGCCTTTCCTATTGTACCAATACACTAAAAATTTGGAATTTAGACAGCTCATTACAGACTGAACTACAGATTGCTAGTAGCCGCAACCATATTTGTATCTTAATGACACCATTTAAAGGTGTTTGCTAATTTAATTCTTTTTTAAATAAACATTAATTAACTTAAATAAACTTACTTGCTTTCTTGCCAAGAGTCAAGTCAGAAGATTTTACCACTGCTGTCTGCCTGAGCTAGAGCCAGGAAGTGATTAGTTTAGCTTTGTTAAGCTTAGCATAAAGACTTGAAGATTACGGCCTCCCATCTTAAGCTTTATATTTAACACAGACATGTGGTTATTGATTTTATCATAAAACTCGACTTCTTTACTATTTGATGCAATAATCTGTTTGTGAATACTTGAAATAAGAATTTATGGAGGTCATACATGAGTAGACTAATCTGTGGTAAGTATATACAATCCCTATCAATTAAAGCAGTGTAGCAGGGCAGTGAAGCCAACATGGCGGTTAGTGAACACTGCAGTATGGCTCAACTGCCACCATGCACAGCTCTGGTTTTAGCTGATGGTTTTAGTAGGGAGAGTATATCATTCAGTTTAATTAGAATGCCAATAGCAAGTCTCCTCAAGCGAATACACTTGATACCCACACTCTCACACACACGCACACATTTATGCACACACATACGGCCCTACATTATTCACTGGTAATTACAATGTCAATACACAGCTACACAGCAGTGTGGCCTCACACTAGCCATCATTCAAACACATAGACAAACACACTACCCTTTAATTGCCCTTCAGTGAAATGCTTTAGCACTTATTTTCTCACACACACACACACACACACACACACACACACACACACACACACACACACACACACACAGTCCCACTTGTGCATTCGTCCATTCCGACTCCCCATGGAGTGAATCTGCCACACTCTTAACAGCTCCCTACTGTTCTTTTTATGCACGCAAAAACACATATGTGCAATGTCTGCAGTCACACGCAAGGTCAAAGACTTGGTAGCAGGTTCATCAGTGTCACATCTCAAGCATTCTTTTTTAACATTCCTCCCTTTTTCTTGTCCGGTCTCCAGAGACTTGCACAATCAAAAGCCATTTACCGTGTAGCTAACTACACCGTTCACCATTAAAGGAAATCACTTAGCTCTGATTTTCCCTCAACTGAATGTGGTATTGTGAGTGTGGTAAGTTGGGTATAACTTTACAGTATATGGCATTTCAAGTTTCCTTGTTTTAGAACAACAGGTTAATTTCCTGTTTAATCCCTTCTCTATTCGCTGTATCTGCGTTTGGTGTTTAGTTATGTCATTAAACCAAACTTCATAATTATGGTAAAGATGTTGGGCCCCTCAACAAAACCAGACAGCGTGTGAAGGAGCTGTCAATCAGGCGCATTGTGTACACACCCACTGACGCCTAATAAGAGGTCCAATCAGGCAATATTAGTGAAAACACTTGTAGTTGGACCAAGGATATATAGGTGCTAAGTATGAGACACTCGTAGCTCTGTACAAGCCAGCTGGAAAATCTACTTTTCTATTCAATTATCTGCTGCTTTGTACTCCTCTCCTCTTGCTCTTTTCCCCATTGTCCTCTCCTCTTTTTCTTCCCACTGTTATCCCCATCACTTTTCCTTTTATTCTCCTCTTTCTGCACCCCCCCTCCCCCGTAGTCTCTTTAGCCTTTACTTCCTCCCTCCCTTAATTTTTCTTCATCTCCTATCCTCTTGTCTTGATTATTTCTTTTTTTTTTTTTCCTCCCGATAACTTCTCTTAACTTCTTGTCTTCTTCTGATCCTCCCCTCTCTCCCCCTCTCCTGTCCTCCTGTCCCTGCTCACCCCTCCTCTGATCTGCTCTCCTGGCTCAGGCCCAGTTAAATTACCAGTTCTACAGAGCGATGGTGACAGAGTGCAGAACTTAATTACACACTAGCTGACAGCAAGGACTACGTGTTAGATTTTCTCTTTCTCTCTCTTCTTCCTCTCTCCTTTCTGCTTATCCCCACCCCCCACACTCCCTTCTCTCTCTCTTTGTCTTTGTCTTGTTTCCTTTTCATTTCCTCAATTCTTTTCTTTCCCTCAACTTTCTCTTTGTCTCTCTTCCACTTATTAATGGCTGGTTAAGACATTGTGCCGCATACTGTTTCTGTGTGCTTATTATTGGCTGGTAGAGTCTGGGTGGAGATGGCTGTAGGTGGAAAAGAAAGAACAGTTTTAGAACTTTCTTTCTTCTTAGCCACAGAAAAAAAGCTCTAAAAAGATGAAGAACAAGTAACAATTATCAACTATTAGCATTATTAGCATAAATGGTAATATGGCTTATTCAATCCATAAGACAAATCTTTAAAACAGAATTAAGAATCATCAATTTCTGTCCATCTGCCTTTTAGATTTTATTTGTAAGAAGTTAAATGGCCTTGCTCCTCTTAAAATATCCCAAATACTTTTGGGAGATTTTTTGACTTGGAGTGATCCACCTTTCTGTAAACAGTTATTATAAATGTTAACCTGGCTGGCGGCACACGTTAACATTAGCCGTTTAACTATTACCAATTAGCCGATAGCCACTTTAGCTGTCTGTTAAGTTATCATTAGTTTTCTTTGATTTTTTCTCCCCATGGTATCGAAAATGGTATCGAGTATGAAGTATTTTCCTGCGTATTGGTATCAAGTTTGAAATTCTAGTATTGTGACAACTCTAGCCATGACATCCCAAGACCCATTTGTCAATGGCATCAGATGTGGGGAGGCCCAAGGTCACCTGTGTAGCCCTGTATGGACATGCTTGCATTATCATTCCTTTACTTGGTTGGAATGGCTGGGAAAGCTAAGCCCAAGTCTATTACTTTCACCCTGAAGGGATTATTGTGGTGGTGGTTGAGTAAAACAAAAGGGCGATGTTTATCTTCCAAAACTGTCTCTTTGTCGGCATTGGATGTTTAGTGTATTAGTTCAGTTTGGCGCAATCGTCATATATATGAAATTCTCAGGTCATTGTCCTACAATTGTTTTACAACTTGTTATTGGTCTCACACAAAATTTGAATGTATAAATTCAAATACATTGAGTTGATCAAGTGATGCATCAAGTTTGTCTTGGTGATAAATCCTGGATTACACTGTCGAAGCCTGTTAGCATTAAAATGCATGCTCAAAAACAGCATGAAAACCCAGCAAAAAAGCTGTTTAGATTTAGCTGACAAACTAATCTGGATAGAAGTTTGTGACTGGAAAGAAGTGTGGATCATGTCCTGCCTTTTAGATCTATCTTTCTTTCTTCTTCTATTATATTTCAATATGTGTGTTGCTCTATGTTGGGAACATGTCTGTGAAGATTCATAGTCATCCAGGCCATGGTATCAGACAAAGAATCCTTTCGGATGAGAGGTGAAACATCTTCTAGAACCTGGAGCAAGTCCAGTTGCCCTCTGGTAAAGCTCTAAAAGAGACTGTGTTGGGAAATCTTAGTAGGGCAGTGTTTGTTTTCAGATGTTGAGCCTGTGTGTATTTCTTTTTGCACTCTGCATGTGTTTGCTCTTTGAATAAGGCCGGTGTTCCAACATTAATTTGTTTTCGAGCTTATTTGTCCACTGTAAATGTAATCTGTTCATTACTGCTGCCACTGCAAATGTGCTCATGTGTGTTCATTTGTGTGTGTGTGTGTGGTGCTCAACATACATACCCCATTGTGCATATATGATGTGGGTGAGTCCAGCTGTGAGGTTGTGTTTTTATAATTCATCACGCTATAATAAATTTATGCCTTCCGCTGCAAAAGAGACTGAGATAAAGACATAGAAACGGAGGGTGATGACAGAGGAAAGGAAACTACATGTGTGATGTGATTGTCTGTCTGTCTGTCTGTCTGTCTGTCTGTCTGTCTGTCTGTCTGTCTGTGTGTGTGTGTCAGAAAAAGAGAGAGGACTCGATGTAAAAAACTATTCAATGGCAAAATTTGAAGCCAAAGAGAAGAAAACAGAAATCAGTTATCAGAACAGAAGAGATGAAGGAGAGTTGGAGAACAGAGAGTTTTCCACAGCAATTAATTATACCATAACCTTGTGTGTGTGCGTCTGTGTACCTGATCTGCTGCTGTGGTACTGGTAGCATGTATATGTGCATGCTTGCATCTTTCTGCACATTTCTCGGTGTGTGCTTGTGTTAAGGAGGTAATTAATAGAGGGCAACATATAGTGTCTTTCCCCTGGGCCCTCTGTCCAAATTCATTACTGTCAAGCGTGCGTACACACACACACACACACACACACACACACACACACACACACCTCAGCAGACATGCAAGTGGACAAATGTTTGCTGAAATATACTGTATCGTGATATGTGATATCATGAAGTCAGGCTTTCAGCCAATCAGTTGTTATTTAAGACTATACATCTTATCCATGAACATACATGAAAAACACAGATGTTGTAGCCTTGTATGTGAAATCCTGTTAGGTAACTTTAGCCTAAAAATGACAAAAAAAAGTTGAATAAACCACTAAAAGTGACGTCTACTTCCTCTAACTCATTTGAAATTCCAAAATATATGAATATGCAAATGTGATTAGTATAACCGGTGGACACAAACTGTCTCCAGCTCCAGAAGTTTGTTGCTGTTCTAAGTTTATGTGCAGGGTTGTGTAATTTGCATACAGAATCATGACTCAAATTTGTGCTCATTCCTGCACATGTCAATTTCTAATCACAGCGAAGCAGAGAAAATGACTTTCTTTGTAAATAAATACTCACAGCACGTAACCATAAGGAAGATACACATTTTGACATTATCGTGTCAAATCATTTGTGTGACGTGTACACTTGATATCAAGACTGCCAACTGCATTTATTTCCTCAAACAATTGGCAAAGCCCATTTTCTAAATGCAGTACTGTTTACATGCAAGTTTACTAGCTTGCAGTTTTCTTCTTCACGTCGTGGAGAACCAATACAGTAACCATCATGTTAACACCCAAAAATATTTTTTTAGAGGGAGATGGACATATATCAAGGTTTTTGTTCAGCAGGGATGGGTGAAGGGAGCCGCAACACATTGGTTGATATTGGCATTCTTTACATTACAGTTCCTTGTTTTCAAGAAAATCAAGTTATTACAGTACAGTAAGGCATATCAGGGCTCTAGCCTGACCTTTTCATTGGTTACAATGAGTTAACAGCTCCACCAAATAGTGGGCCTTTCAGAGCCAGGGAAAGGTGTAACAGGCACTGCAGCATTTTATTTAACGAAGAATGATCAATAGTTCTCTTCATTTTGAATTACCGGTATGTTTTAAAGTTGTGATATCATCTGAGGAGGAGTACAGGCCACACTTTCACACATACACGCCTGCCTTATCGTTTTTCCCCACCTGAGTTTAGCAAAGCAGAATATAGGTGTCAGAGCAAATCAGAGTCAGAGTAGGGGTAGGTCTTTGCAGAATGCGGAAAAAACATAATGCTTAACATCCACATACAGAGATAGACCTGCTAAATGTCAGGCGACCAATACAAATGTTCAGTCGCGCGTTTGTGTTTGAACGCCTATGTTTGTCCTCGCTTATATTTGTACAACAGTAATATTGGTATTTACATGTACTATAGGTGTATGTACATTCAAGGTGGTGTGTGTGTGTAGGGTTAGGGTTAGTGTGTGTGTGTGTGTGTGTGTGTGTGTGTGTGTGTGTGTGTGTGTGTGTGTGTGTGTATGTGTGTATGCAGAATGGAACCCTTAGGTGTACAGAGACAAAGCAGTGTCAGCCTTTATCAATATTTGACTGCAGAACCAGAGAATGGATGAATCTTTAATATGACCTTGGAGCACAACAAAGACATGAAGACATGGGGGACGAGAGAGAGAGAGAGAGAGAGAGAGAGAAAGATGGGGAGTGACAGAAAGGGAGTGAGAGGGACAAAGTGGAGATGTGAGGAGAGGCAGAAGAAGACTGAAGAAGTGAGGAGGGGAGAAAGGAAGGGAGAGGAGGCATTTTCAAATCAACTTACTTCATAAGTTTGTTAAAAAAAACATATGAGGAACAAAAAATTTAGGGTTCAACTTCCGGTTTTGATTTTGCCAACTCGACAGAAGTTCAGTTCTCCCCGTGCAAGTGTGGGTTCTCTCCGGGTGCTCTGGCTTCCTCCCACAGTCCAAAGACATGCAAAAATGGGGACTAGGCTAATTGGATGCTCTAAATTGACCATAGGTGTGGATGTGAGTGTGAATGGTTGTCTGTCTCTATGTGTTTGCCCTGCGATGGACTGGTGACCTGTCCAGGGCGTACCCCGCCTCTCGCCCGAAAAGATGCTGGGATAGGCTCCAGTCCCCCCGCGACCCTACTAGAGGATAAGCGGTAGAAAATGGATGGATGGACAGAAGTTCAGATGGTAAATGTTCTAAACTGGTGGTAATGTTCATCCACTTTAAATGTCACGCATGACTGTTCATTACGGATTCAAACAAATGTATGATACTCTTCCACTTCAAAAAGAAAAAACCCAATTCTCTCTAAATTAAATCTAAATTGACAAAGATAATTGTCATCCACTATTCTCTATTACATATTTAAAAGAACAGACATGTTTCTTTGGTTTTCAATGTAACACATTTTAAATAATACAAATAATTAAAATAGCATGGACAAAAATATTGAGACCATTAACCTGATATTTGGAGACTTCTATACTTCTCAGCTGGAAGTTTGGTGCACTCGTCTTGAGCAAACTCCTCCGGTTCTCTAAGGTTTGGTGGGTGTCTTTCCACAACTGTGAGTTTCAGCTCTTTACATAGATGTTCAGTTGGATTAAGATCAGGACTCACAGCAGGCCACTTCAGACCTGATGTGACCTGCCAAGAAGCCCTGATTTAGTTTCATCTTTCCAAAGGATATTCTCCCAGAAGCATTGTAGCTTGTCAACAAGCATTTCAGCAAACTCCACTCAGGCTTTATGTTTCTGTTTCAAAGGTCTCTTTCCACCATTCAGACTGTCCTTCTGTCAATCTGGTGTCAATGTTCCTCTTGTGGCCACCTCCACAGAGAAGCCTCAATGATATCAAACAGAACAATGGACACTTTTCTCTATTTAAATAGGCTTAATGACTGATTATAAGACTGCAGACACCTGTGATGCTAGCTGAAGACAATATCTGCTTAAAATATACAATCCACTTATCACCACTTTAAAGGCGTACCAGCAATTTTGGCCAGGCCATTTAAGAAGTTCTTGTTTTATTCTGTGGCAAACTAAATTCATGCATGACAAAAGAGCTTTTAATTTCAACACTTTTCAGGAAGAACAGTGTGTTGTTTAAACACTTTTGGCAACGTCTGTATCTTTTCACTTTTCCCTATTCCAGATAACCGAGCACCCTCATTGGCATTATTGCCTGGTAGCTACAGACCAAGAACCTCCTTCTAAAGCTGATTAGACAGCAAGAGAGAAAGTGGAAAGAGAGAGAGAGAGAGAGAGAGAGAGAGAAAAAGACAGAGAGGACAAAAGAAGGACACTGCAGAAATGAGAGAGACAAAGTAAGAGACTAGGACTAGAGGCACTGTAGAGGAGAAACCGCGACAGATACAGTAAAAATGGAAGCCAAAGATGAAAAAGTATTAGCAAAGTGGATTCATCAGGTGGTGTGGGGTTTGGACTGAGCAACAATAGATGAATATTTATAGAGTAAGCTGCCTTTTTTAGCTGTTTTTTCTTTCTAAAAGAAAAAACAAATGAAGAAACTATGGAGCTCTCAGTTGGATAAGCTTTGTCTTAAGTTCACAATTTAGTTTTTAATTTTCCACTCAGGTGAAAGAATCTTTCTTACTTCTACCTCTCAGCAATAAAGTGAAAAAATACATTTCCCAAACTGTCAACTATTCCTTAAAAAAAGGAATCAATTGCATTGTTGTTACAAAGTAGATGCTTTCCATGAGTGTGGTGTAACAGTGGTACAGCTAAAACAAGGTGGGATTTGGAAACACATTATCAGTGCTTGGAAAGGCGGCTGGTCTAAGTATGCAGCATGAATTCACATCTTTTCTCCCATCCATGTTGCAGTGTTGTGCCACAGTGGGTGCACAGACACAAGAGTCCAGAGAGACTCAGCCACATAAGCTTCTCCTTAGAGAAAACACTTCAGCTCTAATAGCCTCGGGTGAGATTACATATTTGGTTATTGTGTTGCTTTGATCTCAGATGATCCACTGCTCATTGGAGAGAACAGTGAGGTGATATTTTCAGAGTGATGAACTGCAACTTTAAAAAAGCAGAACCTTTAATCTTTTCTTTTGAACAGAGATAAATGAAATAGATTTATGTTCCTATTGACTCACTGAGTCTGAGCCTTGACCACATTTATGAGGGGATGTGTCAAAATTTCCTCTAAATAAACAAAGACAAAACTGAGATAATTGTCTTTTGCGCTAAACAAGGAAGGCTGAAAGTTACACATCTCAATTCCCTTTCTTTGAAGCCTGAAAACCAAGTCAGAAATCTTGACTGATTTAAATTTAAATTCCAACATCAAGAAACAAAATCGGCCTATAATCATCTTAAATACAAGCTCTAGAAAAGGTAATTCATGCTTTCATTTCCAGTAGGTGTAATGTTCCTCTCTCAGGCCTTCCCAAAAAAGCACTTGGGCAACTATAGCTCATTCATAATGTTGATGCCAGAGTTTTAACAATGACCAACAAAGCTGAACATATTACACCAGTTCTCTCTGCACTGGCTACCAGTGTCCCAAAGAATCGACTTCAAAATACTGTTGCTTGTCCATAAATTACCTAATGGTTTAGGGCCTAAGTACCCTCTCTAGACCTCTTAGGTCATCAGAGCCAGTCTGCTTAGTGGTCCTAGAATTAAAACAAGCTGCATTCCCTTGTTTTGCTGCACATAGTTGTAAGAAACTTCCAGAAGACCTTAGATGTGACCCAACTCCTACTTCTAAAAACAGGCTGAAAAATTTTGTTACTAATGAACGCACTGTGACTTTTTCATTGAATCTATTTGTTTGTAAAGCACTTACCATTGCCATTGTGTATGAAATGTGATAAAAAAAATAAATAAACTTGCTGTGCCTCAATTAGGTAGGTAGGTAATAAACTATACAATTATCTATCAATCAAAATATAGGACATTATGTTTTTATTAGGTTTTTACACTATTTTAATAACCATCTTAAATGGCTTATTACTTTTTGCGTTGCTGGCTACTAAGACACGCACACACACACACACACACACACACACACACACACACACACACACACACACACACACACACACAAAAGACAAAAGTCAAGTGGATATCTGTCTGATTGCTAACATGACATGTGTGCCAACACCTTGATGTTGTATATGTGATAATAGACACACACACATATACATATGCACAGTTTTGTCATTCCCCGTCAATGTTACTGTTATACGGTATCTGCATGTAACATGTTTGACTGTTACCAGCTTTCAAACGTTTTACTGTGTGAACTACTGCCAGCTACCTGTGGGTGCTCTGGCTGCTGGCTGTGTGCTGCTGGGCCACCCACAGTTACCTCCAGACAAGGGCTTAAAGACAGGGGTATAACACTGATATGTTTTTTAAGCCCAGATGTGCCAAATATGTAAGTCTGTACATGTCAGACTCATCCCTAAATGTATACAATTAGCACTGACAACTCAACTCTTATACACCTTGATAACACTGAAACTCAAGCACGAATAATACATTTGGTGGAGAGTTAAGCCCCAATTTGACAATGTGTAAAAAAAAAAGTGACACCATGTTAAATCCAGCTGCTGTCTGGCCTTCATTGACGGATCACAGCTAGTGCCCATTTTTGCTGCTCATTAGTCTGTTAGAGCAAGCAGACAGTCAGGCTGTGATGTGATATCTTTCCATTTAATCAAAATAAAATATAAGTGAAGCAGTGGACTTTTCTGCAAATGCCAAAATCTAGACTTTTGAACCATTGTTCTGCTGGTGTCACAGCAAAAAGACTAAAGAGTCAGTGTTTTTGACACTGACACGGTCAATACTTCAGCTAATTGGAAATTCTACCCATTCAGAGGTCTGGAAATAGCAAACTGAAATTAACATGCAAATAAAATTCAAAAATATAATGTAATGTAAGTGATATGTTGCAATCCTGTCATTAAGTCAACAGTTAACTTACCTAAACCATTCAGCATCATAAGCAAAACAAAACTGTTTCTGTCTCTCTCCAGCTGCTAGCTGCTATCCAGCTGCTAGTACAATAAGAGCTTATAAATGTTGGATAACTCTTATCCCCTGCTCTATTTCTCTTGTTCTGTGTCACTTTCTGCTTTCTCCACAATGGTGAATAAGTCATTTGCCTTTTTGCCCTCAGCTCTCTGAACACTAAGAGCAGTGGCAAAGGAATTTATTCCAAAAACAATCACAAAGTCATTCTGCATGTCCAACACAGAACGCTATTTTGGTTTTTGCATGTTCTCCTGTATTTTTGTCTCTTGGCTCTTTTCAATTATTTAGTTCATTTACATTTTTCTAACAAATTCATCTCTAAAAGAAGTCAGTATTTCACAGAGGTTGACATTCATGTTCTTTGTGCAGCAAAGTTGATCACAGCCAAGCGTGAAAACCAAGTGTGTCAACGCTTTACTGTGGAACATTTGTCTGCATCAGAAGTTAAAAATCTGCTCAACTTCAGATGCTTTCTAATGCAAAATCAGCTGCAGTGTGCAGTTAGAGAGAAAGTGCGTGTGTGTGTCTCAGCGGGAGAGGCAGATCTGTATGTGTGTTTTGTCCTTTTTGTTTCATTCAAAGATAGTCAGCACGCACACAGATAGAGTCTCTACATTACATACTGTACGATGTGGAAACGTCTACACTGAAGCACGACACACACGCGCGCGCACACAAACACACACAAACAGTATACTCCCTTATCTTTCCTCTGCTTTGCATGTTAGGAGTTAATTCGTGATTAGATCATACTGAGATTTAATCGCTCTTTGATCCAAGGTTTTAGCTGCGTCAGAAAACGCACTCGCACACACACAGATGCACGCATATATACAAGGGCATTTGCTGGCACTCAATCACCCTGACACACACTGACAAACACACACACACACACTGACAAACACACACACACACACACACACACACACACACACACACACACACAGCAAACCATCTGTATCAGCACATCATGCGGAGACCAGCAGCAAAGAGAGTTTTAAAGACTGTAAAAAATAAAGAGGGAAGTGCAGAAATCTAGAAGACAGAGGGTGGAAAAGCACAAATAAAGTATAGTTAAAGGAATATAAATAAACTATGGAGATAAAAATGATTTAATATATGAGAAATTGTGTTAGGAAAAAAATCAATACTATAGCACACCTTTGCTATGCATTTTAGCATAATTCTCTCTATGTTTCTCTCTGTCTCACACGTTCAGTTTGTTTCCATTAACACATGGAAATATATCTAATTACTAAATAATGAAGAAGACAACGTAGCACGTACATACTGTATATACACAGAGAGTATACAGAGGACCTTCTCTTGCTTTATGTTTTATTTGTTTGTGTCTTATTAAGTCTCTTCCTGTATGAGCATAGCAGGGATCTAGATAAGAGTCGTCATTATCTCTGTGCTCGCCATCTCAGCTAATCTCCTGGTTCTGTCTGCAGCGAAGATGCCGTTAAGATGATGGAGAGAAAGATTGAGAGATGATGAAGTAATAAGTAAGATGAATTTGTAACTATCAGTGTCACAGTTCTCACATTAATAGGTATAATGTGTCTGTATACATGTGTAAATGTGGTGTCGTAGTGTGACTGCAGTCATTTGTATGAATGTATGGCTGTCTAAGCAAATATGCGCAAGAGGCAATGTGTTTGTGAAAAAAGGTGTTATTATTTTGTGTAAAAAGTGTCTACTATGTGTGAGTGTGTGTGCACAAATGTGCCTGTGTGACTTCAAGGCATTATTTTCAGCATTTTCATGCCTGTATAGCAACTGCTGAGCTCATTAGCACTTTCAGTAAAATGGGCTAATCTAAGAAACAGTTCTGTCTGTGTGTAAATGTAGTTACTTCAACATCATTAGCTTCACTATGATTTTTCTTATACAACACAATGTGTCTACAGTCTTTGAGAAAATAATGCCTTATGTAAACAGATACTTTTGGAAATGGGAATACACGTGAAAAAAACACTGAAGACAGGTGCAAAGGTAAAGAAAAAAACTTGAATAAATGAGTGGAGAAACATTAGAAATGTAGATGCTTCCACACGTGCCACAGGAAATCTGAAAGCTCTGAAGAGTATGAAAATGAATCATATTCAACTGCCTTTCCATTCACTAGATCACAGCCCAATTGAACACCTGGGATATATTTGACCGACATGTTCAACAGTGTCCTATATCATCAAAATACCAAATAAGAGAATATGTTTTGGAAGAATCATGAGGTCTACACATCTGCGCAATCTCTATCAATGAATATTGAAGCTGTTCTGCAGAGATGTATTGCCCAACACCTTACTAGAACATTTTGAGGGTGTTTACTGAGGATTTATGGCCCTTCTTTAGATGCTAAACAGACCACATCTCAATTTAACATGAGTAAAATGATAGAAAAGCAGCAGTGGCTTCTACAATATGTATTTCAAGGCATTCCTGGTCAGAGGTGCAATATATGGGAGGAGGAAATGGAAGTTTAAATAAATAGCAGACACTTGATTTGCCACTTCAGCAAATTTACATCTTTCTTTGAAAATTTAGGAAAAGCAGGTGTAAAATCTGTGGCACTGAGCCAGGTCCAAACAGTGAGTGACAAAGACATAAACTGTGAGAGATTTAAAACAGTTCAGACGGTGAAAAACCCCTTAGTGAAAATGATCTGTTAAAGTTACTTTTTCCTGCACCTGCAACTGTAGCAGTACTTTGGAGTGATGCACTGTATATCGGAGAGTATTTAGGAGATCTACTCCAAGGACTATTCCAGAGTCCTTCATTAGCCCTGGGTATATCATAATAAGCTTCTTCTGATATTGCATATGGGACAATAATTAATATTAGACTGATAACAGTTTTGCATATAGAAGAGTCCTTAGCTGTTGAACATGGGGCATTGTCCTTAAATAATGTAAAATACAGCTTATACATTCAAAAACTTGATGTATAACGCTCAGCATAAAGAGAGCAGCAACTATAACAGTATTGTGTAGTTGTTATTCAGTCCTGCTTTATGACAAAATTCATCACGAATTCATCAAAAAGTCATCCTGAAGAATTATAAATGTCATTTTTAATTTCATTTGTATTTGTATGTTTTACTTCATTTAAATAAGATGTTGTATAACACATAAACATGACTGTAACACACAATAAAATACCTGCTGTTTGTAATGGCACTGTTACCACTTGAGTGCCTGTGGCCTCCAAATACAATCCATTGTCCTCATCCAGAGCTTTGACAACACAACTAAACACAGTCAACCTTTTCAAATGAATCAGAACTTTAAACAGAACTTTTACCATGAGGCTGATAGATTTTCACAGAACGCCCTTTCAGATAAACAAAATAGATTGAACTGTAAGATCAGATACTGACATGATTGAGGAGCTGGAACAATAATGGTGAAATATTTCAACCAAATGATGAATTGAATGTACAATGCAGCAAGAAGTAAGACGCATCGAATAATCAGCACACACAGTGTGAAAAGCTTCAGAAAAATCTAAAAACTTCTAACATTAACAAATTCTACATATAATTACTCATTCTCACTGTCTAATTGCAGCACACTACGAGCACATACTGCTTCATATTGAACCTAAAAGCTGCTGTATGTATACTGTATGTATACTGTAGCTGTAGCTTGTTTACTACGAGCTGTAATTCTTTCTTCATGATACAACATCCAGTCTGAGCTGCCACCAAAGATGGCTGTCAACATGTCAGTGCATATTAAGATGTCAATTAAACTGTCATGCACTTTGCTGTGAATTTCTATTAATGTAATGCCAGTGTGAAAAATCCCCTGATCCAACCCAGCTTCAGGACTGATGATAGAGTAACTGACCTCTGACCTCCATGTGCAGGGAGGAGAAGATTCCCCTTTCAGGGATCAGATATAGTATCACACTGCCATTGTATTTTTTCTGTAGCTCACACTTATTTATTGTTTATTAGTTGATCTGTATAAAAATCACCTCAAAGTGTCCCCCCACCTCCCATCATCCTGCTCTCTGCTGTGTCTCATCACAATTTGTCCCCTTGTGCTGCAGCGGATGCTGCATCAAAGCACAGCAGGGAGACTGACACGAGGAAACGGTAAGTCCTATCCATATGGTGTCCAGTTACACACACACACACACACAAACACACACGCGCGCGCACACACACACACAGACGCAAGCAGTGAGAGAGAGAAAGGATCTAACAGCCTATCTTTGGCTGGCTGTAGCAGTCGCCCACATAAATGTTCACTTGGCTCTGCTCTGATCACATAATTGCTCTGTGCATACCTTTCTGACACACACACACACACTCACACACACAAACACACACAAAGAAGAAGAGTATACATCTACAGATTATATACTGAAGCATACTCAGAGAATTCACACACACTTAAAACCTGGATATATACAGCACACACTCATAGACAGTCACTGTTCAATATGGCGTGAGGCAGACCGTTCACACATGCAGGTATGCCTGTGAGCGTACCCGCACACATACACCACCAAACAAAAACTCTCACCAGCTCACCCACACAGTCAGGACACTGAAGAGTGAGCATGATGGAGAGACAGACATGCAGAAACAAAAAGGTGAGAGAAGAGAAAGTATAAGAGGAGACTGAGGAACGAGTGACTGCAGTTAACTGATTCACTTTCAGAAAAAAAAATAGTGTTGTGTTATTTCACTCCTCGTCGTTTTGTCTATTTGTCAGATTAAAATGAAATCAGTTTCCTATTCCATAATGTTGTGAGACATTTTGCCACATAATGTTCATGGACAGGACTTTATGTGGGTGTCTGGTTGTCTGGTTGGCCTGGGAGACATTTGGCAAGTATCTGTTTAACTGTCCTTCATCATATCAATGATTTCCTGCCAGCTGCAGGGCTGCTGCTCTGTCAACGAAACTGACCTTTGACCTCCTTTTAGAAAAAGTCAATAGAGGAATGAATTTCCTTACAAACAAGAATCTTATTACTTGTGTATTGCATAACATGGCTTACTACTGCCAGCAGATCAAGTTATCATAAATGGGCTCTGATGTCTTTGTTTCAATTTTGCATCTTCTGTGAAACGATAAAGCTCCTGAAAACTCCTGAAAAAATAAGTTTTTAAAGATCTTTAGATTTTATTTATTATAGTAACAGTGAGACATTTCGGGAAATCTGGAGACTGTGCTGGTCTTCCATCATGTGAAGCCTCTGTCTTGTTCTTTTCTTCTAATGTTTTGGGTCATTATGTTATACCTGTAGGATGAACTAGCCAGTCTGTCCCCCTTTCTCACCATTATGAGAGCAATATACAGTACTACTTCCTGCTGTGTAATATTAGAAAACACACTTTGTTCTAACACTACCTTTGTACAGACAGAGGGTTTGTAAGTAATCAACAAAAGTCACCTCTAGGAACTGTCTGCATCAACTCTCAAGGATTCACTTACTTCCACTGCTCCTGAAAAGGTGTAGTTTTTTTTTTAACCTGTGGCAGTTAACCACTGTACCATTTAAGGTTATTCACAGGACATGAACAGCTTAAACTTAAGAGTCTTAGAGTCTCCAAAGGTTGCTCAACCAAACCAGGGGGGATTTTGTTCCTTTTGGACAGAGGCAGGCCAACTGCTTTACAGTCATTACGCTAAGCTAAGCTAATTGATTGATCATATAAAAATAAGAGTGTCATTAATCATTTCATCTACGTCTCACCAAGAAAGGGAATATGCATATTTTTCCAAACAACCCATCAAATGTCATCAGATTTTGATTGAAATGTTACTGAATCCTAACTCGTGCATGTGACAACATCTTTTTCCGACTGAGTCTCACCCATTTCAAACCAAGAAGAAGAGAGAAAAACATAAATACAAAAATTTATAATGTGAACTAACCAAAACTGTACTACCCTTGTTTTATTCATCAAGATCCCATCACTCATAGTAAGAATATCACTGAGGAAATAGGTTTTCTAGGCAATTAAAGCCCAACTGTGTTATTCTTACAGTAGTTTATTGAATGTAATTCATAATAATGTAATTCTTCGATGCGGTGTGTGTGTATGTACGTGTGTAATTACGTAGGATCTCTAAAGGATTGTGTAGTTGCCCTCAAATTCCCTCGATTAAACTGCCAGAGCCGACACTCTCGCTTATAAGCAAGCACATTTGTGAGGCAGGATTACATTACAGGCGAATCAATTCTAACTGGATTGTTATAATTAGATGACCTGAGTTTGCTAAAAATCAGTAAGTAATTTTCTGTGTTTTATCACTTTCAAGATTTGGCAAGGGTGCGTGACAATAAAATTACAAAAGCTGTTGGTAATATTTATAATTACAGATCCTCCATTTGTAAAACTGCACATCAAATATTATGGGTATTATGAATTCAAAGACAGCATGAATCTGAAGCACAATGTGTCCATATGTATACACAAGCCAAGCAGAGTGTATAGCTGAGCTCCATGTCACATACTTAACTCACCATACAGTCCCATACAAAGCATTATTGATACCACATGCCAGACATTGATAGCCCAATCAAACTCTCTCTGTCAAGTTGATCAACAAGACACAACAAAATCGATCAGGAATAAAAGACCATCAGCAGATCTGTCATCAGCTGGCTGCTGATACACAAATGAGCACAAAAGCAGCAACAATGACAGCACCAGTCAGACAAGCTGATCATTCCACACTCTCAGCAGAAAAAATGAAAGGCAAGGAAACACACAGTCAAACAGCTATCTCAGCTCTAAGATAGAGTTTGGAGAGGAGTGTTATCTGAGAAAGGCAGAGGTGATGATTATGAAAGAAAGAAATGGCTACAACAGAGTACACGTACATATCCATTGCATCAAATTAAGAGATATCAATGCATCAGAAAGGAAAGAGTGAAGACAGGGAGCATGTATGAGAGAAAAAGAGTGAGGAGGAAAAGTATTAGAAAAGACAAGAGGTAGCATTATCGAGGGAAGGCTAAAGAGTGTTTGCAGTGAAAAAGTATGACAGTGAAACAAAAAAACAAAGAGAATATAAGCATAATACAAAAACCTCATAAAAGACAACGCCTGGGAACTTTCGAGAAGAGAAAGGCTCATTTTCGGCAAAGTGGAGACAACAAACACCAACGTTATTCATCCTACCTGAGTTCCTCTTGGAGATGTACTTGACGTCGTCACAGGCTCCTGAGGCGAGGAGGAGGAGGAGGAGGAGGAGGAAGAGGGGGGATATAGTCTTCATCTCTCTATTCTCCACTGGCACCTTGAGAAAACAGGACAGAGTGAAGATGTTAGATGTTAGATAACTAGGATGTATGATTCTGATTCTCATTTAAACCTGGCAATAAGAAGAAAACAACAGTTACAATGACAGCAAGCATTAAAGTGTGTTGAAATCATAATTCTGTCCCCCTCACAAGATTTTCACAAGTTTTGGAGAAACTGTGACACCAAAAATTCTTCATAGCTGCAAGCAGAGTTTCCATGGTATTCCAAGCCCAGCAGGCCTTAGCATTAGTACATTAGGAGCTGCTCAATTAGAAACCAAAATACAATGGTTGGAAAGCTCATGAGTTAGTTAAAACTGCTTCTCAACCTGAGGCTGACAGGATGAAGTGCAGCTGGTAAGCTCACCATCCTTGATAACGCCATTAGAACGGCAAGCTTCATGCTAATAGCATAGACCATTAATGAGCACAGTAAGCAATGTTATGCTAAAAAGGAAATTAGCCAATGATGATTGAGGAAAAAATAGGACATGGAATATTATAAGATATATGGCCAAGTATTACAGTTTAAAAATGCCATGCTAACCACACAAGAAATACCACCTCATCTACCAAAAGTACTGTGTATTTTTCTATTTTCTCCTGACACATGTTAGCCAGGATTCATGTTACTGCCACTTGGAAGTGGTGTCAAAAGGTCAGATGGTGGTTTCATTTAGAGAGAAAAACAGTAGAAAGTCCACTCCTTTCCCCATTGGAACAACACTGAGACCAATATGTATAAGACTTTTTGAGAGTTGTTTTTTGGATTTGATATGATTCCAAATGAATGTTAAAATTTCTGTTTGTATCTCGCAGCCTTCACAAGCTACAAATGAAAAGAAAAAAGAAAATAGGGTAACCCCAAATCTTGTTGTGTGTGGGACAATAAGCTGTAAAATGTGAAAAATGAAACACTTTATTAGAGCTATAGCAACAAGACTAGCAGAAAAAAAATATTAATATTGATCTGAAACACGGGTTTGGTGGTGTTTTGAAAAGATTATTGTTATTTTATTTTTTTTCAACTGATTAAAATCAAAATCCTGAAACCAAATTAGATTTGACCATAGACTATGAATACAAAGGCTTCAGAAGGTTTGGGAACGCACACTTTCTGAGCCAGCGATGTGAAATCACATTGATAGAACACAATCAGATTTTCTCATGCTCTCTGTGTACAAGCTGCAGTGTATGGCTGCGCGCGCACGCACGCACACACACACACGCACGCACACACACACACACACACACGCACGCACACACACACACAGTCACATACAGAGGAACCAGGGAAAGATCAAAGAAGAAGATTAGCCATGCCAGCAGTCATTTCATTGTATTTTTCGTACACATGACAATAAAAGAGAACTCAAACTCCAGCTTGAGTGCTGATTGAAATCACATTTCATTCACATGAACAGTGGGATAGCTGATGACAGAACCTGGGATGGTGTTGATATGTGAGCCACAGTTATTTGCCTTTCAAGATGGGCACTGATGGGATGGGCATCTAAAACTGGGACCAAATCAGTGTGGAGAACAAAGCCAAAAGAACAAAATATGATGAAGAATGCTGCATGTTGTTGCCACTTGCAGTTGGAAATTATTCATCTCTGCAGGCTTTCAAGGCATCCTGCCTGCCACCACTTGTAGATGAAAGTACAGTATATTTCTCAAAATTTCAACACTTGATTTAAGATTCAAAGGCAAACATAGTTTTCACTATTTAGGAATCGTCTTTTACCAAAAAAGCCTAAAAATGCATAATCATGTAAAAGAATATCAAGCACATAGTGTGTTTTACCATGAAGGCTCATAATAGCATCTCAGATCTCAGCCATTTCAATCAGCCTTATAATTTCTTTACCACAATCCAGATTGGCTGATTGATAGTCAAAGCCACACACTACACAAAATCACATACAATAAACATTTTCCCAGCAAACATTTTGACTTGTTACAACTAAAAAAGGACAGGTGCAACTGATAACATTAATTATGGCTCCATATTACAGTGTCCCAATAAGCCACCATGCACAATACTAGGGCACTGCCACTGAAACACTTAATTTAAACACTGCCTTAATTATGATTATTGGTTGCACCTGTGTTTGATGAGTCAAAATGTCTGCTGCTTGTTTTTCATTTGTTAACAGCTCTGTTTGCTTTTTGCCAGAGAACTGTAATGAATGTCGGAAGTAAAGCATTTATTTTTAAATAATTTAATAGCCAAAAGTAAAACTTAATGAATATTTTTCTTTCTATGCGAATGTAATACTGTTTTGCTATTTTAAAAGGAACACCCTCTGTTGATACTGTATTTATTCAGAGTGGCATTTTCCTAATACCAATATTTAATATCATGTTTTCTGGTGGTTTTAGAACTAGCTAACAACACTCTCAACTTGTCTCCATTCAGCCAATCAAATCGCTTCATTTTAAACTGGATTAGCAGTAATGTTGGCCGTTGCAACCCGACAGCAGCCAGCTAACATTAGGCTACACAAAGCAACAACTCTCATAAGTTCTCCAGCTAAAGTCTCCTCGTGACCTTAACACACGTCTTCTCCTGCAACTTGTTGAAGGAGCCACGAAGCATTCACCGGAGAAACGTGCGCTGCTAGCATAAATTTGTGCGTTAGTTAGCTAATTAGCTAGTCAGCTTCAGCACATACAACAGCATGCACACATACCTGCACCGGTCGGGTCGGCCGGAAAGATCCTGTGGTCCGTATTCATCATTACCACTGCTAACAACAAACTGACAACTCATATAAGGCACAACAACATGCTTGTCTGTCTGTCTGTCTGTCTCTCAGTCAGTGACCTGACTGCAGCCTGTCGACTTCTGACGCGCCCCTCCTGCCAGCTGAGAGCAAAACGAAAAGTTTTTTTTTTTTTTTTTTTTTTTTTTTTTTTTTTTTATTTTGTTCAATTTTTAATAATTTAAAAACTATGACCAATACATTTAAATCAATGTTGTTTAATTATTGAAATAACATTTTTGTCTTATTTTTTCCTCTAATGGTTGTGTTGACGAATAGAACGTTTTCCTTCCTGTCTTAGTGCAGTCAGTTCAAATACTGGTTGCATAAAAAGTTTGTCTAGGGCTGCACGGTGGTGCAGTGGTTAGCGCTGTCGCCTCACAGCAAGAAGGTTCCGCGTTCAAGTCCTGGCTCGGACGTGGGATCTTCCTGTGTGGAGTTTGCATGTTCTCCCCGTGCCGTGTGGGTTCTCTCCGGGTACTCCGGCTTCCTCCCACAGTCCAAAGACTAGGGACTAGGCTGATTGGAGTGGCTGTGAGTGTGAATGGTTGTCTGTCTCTATGTGTTTGCCCTGCGATGGACTGGCGACCTGTTCGGGTTGTACCCTGCCTCTCGCCCGAAAAGATGCTGGGATAGGCTCCAGCCCCCCTGCGACCCTACTAGAGGATAAGCGGAAGAAAATGGATGGATGGATAAAAAGTTTGTTAGTTTAATTTATCTCCCACAGTGATGCCTATAGTGCCAGTTTAGTGGCTATAGTGTGTTCTGATGAAAAAATGACCATTATATAAGATAGAACAGCAAGCCAGAACTGTGCTTTTTCCATTTGCAGGATTGCCTGCTGCAAGATTCATATCTCTTGGTTTTACAAGACAGTTACAACATGAGACCTGCCAATAAAATCCAGCAATACCTGGTTATTGCACATACTGACTACCAGAGGCCAATAACCTCCATCATTGTTTTCTCCTCAAGGAACAGTTGACTTCATTTTTACCAGACTCATTTGTTTTCAGGAACAACTTAAACCTAGACATTAATAGAAATCAAAAGTAACAGGGTCTCAAGTTGAAGTTACAATATGGTAAAAATATTTTTGTGATAATAGAGCAAATTGGTCAGAGATTAGTGTTAAGAAAATAAGAGATAAAAGGCATTATTCTTTCTGTAGAACTTTCAGTTGGGCGAGTTGAAGCCAAGAACTTCGTGGACTTTCCATAGAGGGCATCAAGACAAAAAATGTTTATTTTTGGATGAATTCCATTTTTTTTCATTGTTTTTCATTTGAAGAAACATTTCACAAGTTGAAATTAATCTATGAGTTTTGGTGGTAGAGCCTGGCATAGTTAGACCCTCATGACTTTCACTGCAGTGAGCTATTTAGAACCTCTTAGAACCACTGCAGTGCAAAACAAGAAATCCAAAACTAAAGAAAAAAGTGGTCAGAGCTATATTTTTTCTTTTAAAAAGTACTAACAATACAAGTCAAAAGAGGCACATGGGACAAACCAGACAAAGCAGAACTTGGAGATGCAAGCCCTTTTTTGTTTTTGTTTTGCCTCTTCCTGGCCTCACAGGCTGCAGTCAGTCTCCAGTACTCAGGGGAGGAAAAGAAGGTTGTGTCAGGTCATGCTATACTGTAGCAGAAAAAGCTAAATTGAGCTGTTGTCTTTAGGCAAAGATAGTGAGACAGGAATTCTCTGATGAGCAACAGTGAGAGAAATTAAGTGTGAGTCAGTCATGTGGGAAGTGTTTACCTGGGTTATTTTGGAAAAGTCAAACATAAATGGACAGAAAAATCCTGCATTTTTTCAGGCATAAACACCTAGAAATAGTAATAGGATACTTAATCAAACATTGTAAGGAAATGTATATTTTCCTGTCTTCCTCCAGAGTCAGAGCAGACGCCATGGAGCCGGTAGGGATAGGTGTCTTGCTAAAAGACACTTAAGCAGAAAGAAGGCTTCCTGAATCCAAGACAAGCCCTGTCCATCAACCATTCTCGCAACCAAAACTATTATCAAGGCTTAATTTGACAATTTATTGAACATTTAATTTAATTTGAATTAAATTTAAATTTTGGAGGCATCATTATGTCACAGTTGTTGTCTTATATTGCGAAAAACTTCCCATGCTTTGCCTTCATGGACAACTTAACAGAGGCCACAGAGTCAATGCCTGGAGTCAGATGGATCCTGAGGGGACTGGGGAGATGGGCCAGGATGTCTTTCAGGCTAGAGAAATTGAGGTTTTTGGTTTTGAAGAAAGGCAGAGTCATGCATAAGTTCCATTTCTCCATCTCAGGAACACCAATCCCTACCATTTCGGAGAAGCCTTTGAAAAGACTAGGGAAAATATTTAACATCAGCCTCAGAGATACAGCATGCAGTAAGGACACCTGCAAAGAGTTGGAGAGGTGGCTGAGAGAAGTCAACAGGACGGGCCTTCCAGGAAAATTCAAGGTGTGCGTTTACCAACATGGGATTCTGCCAAGTAGCTTGTGGCCACTGCTCCTCTAAGAGTTCCAAATCTCTACCATCTCAGAACTGGAAATGAGAGTCATGAGAAGGAATTCAAGGTCTTGCACGCAAGGTAGGTGCTGCAGTTCCAAGAGTCAAGCGACCCTTAATTCTCAGGGGCACTGGTAGCAATCAAGACCAGCAGGAAGTGGAGAGTGGAGGCTGCCTGGACAAGACAGGAGCTTGTTGTGGAGAGGAAGATCTGACCTATGGAGGTCAGAGCCACACTACAACAGGCTTTTGGTCTAGGCAGTCTATGATGCCCTCCTCAGACCGTCCAACCTGCACTGCTGGGCTTTGTGTTCTCCCTTTACCAGAAAAAGGGAACCATTGAACACATCTTGAGCTACTATTGATGACAGCATGACCACGTGCTTCAAAATCTGGACCAATTCTGGCACATACACAGAAAAACTTCCAGATGTCAGGCAACAACAGAGAATAACAGCCAGAATCTACACAGATGTGGAAGTATATGAGCCAGATTCTGGCCATGGAATCAGGGCATATACTGGCTCAGGAGTTTCATTTTTTCAGCTAGGGTGCAAGCTAAGACTTGATCAACCTCAGCTGGGTCGCCTGAATGAGGGTGACAGATGTTCGTAAGACCCGAAACACCCGACGACCTCAGAATATATCACTGACGATGTCCTCTAGCTAAGCATCAGTAGATGTTTCATTACGACCCCAAGGAAGATGTAATGAAAGACTAAATTGAAAAAGCAAGGCCTATTAAACTGACACAGTACAAAGAGCTGAAGACTTTTATTACACACATATAGTCACACACATGCCCTATAGCATTACGGAGATAGAAGAGGGTATTAGGGTGTTCTTTTGATCCACTTTCTGAACCTTTTAGTCTGAAACATAGAGAAGCCTAATGCAACTGCTAAAGGCTGTGTATTTGAGTGTGTGTGTGTGTGTGTGTGTGTGTGTGTGTGTGTGTGTGTGTGTGTGTGTGTGTGTGTGTGTGTCCTTGTAATCTGTAGATGGTTTTCTAACAAAAACAAAGTTTGTAGGAGCTAAGGTTTGTGAGAGGTGAGAAAATCTGCCTAAAGAGGGCTTATACAGCAGCTTGAATCTCTAGACCTCTGCCCCAAACAGTGTGTAACTGTCAGAGCTTAGCAACCATGAGTAGGAGCAGGAGTTCTGTTAAGTTTAGGATTTCTCCACATTAGCAATGTGCATTGGGCAGCTAGTAGGGTTGCCACCCTACTGAAAAAGCAAAGAACAAAACAACAAAATTACAAGAAATGGATGACACAGGTTTTGCTCTAACCTGCTAATGTAAGCATAGATAAGCTTACTATAACAGTGTAGTAACCTAACATTACTTGTGAGGCCAAAAGCGTATCAGTTTCTAGGTACGTCAATTTGTGGGGTTACAGGCAATTTTCCCCTTCAGGCCTGGAGCATTTACTACAGGGGAACCAAAATGCTAACTGTAATTTAGAGTAATGATAGGAGGAGAGAAATTTAAATCCCAGCCAGAACTCGACATAGCATTGCAAATCTCATTGGTTAGTCCACATTCTCAAATCCTATGCTGTTACTAAATACTAACAGTAAAGCATAAATCTAACGTCTGTGTTGCTGTCCTCGCTTTACTCACAAAGTTCACATTAATTGGCTAGCTACAGCTGATAAAATCTGCTAATAGCATTACACTTGTCATTTTGTTGGCTAAATAGAAAAGCTTGTTTTTGTTTAAGTTTGAACCAACGACCCATAAATTAAAAAACTTACAATGAATTTTGAATAGTTTGTGCTAGATGTTTTAAAGGTTCAGCAACATTAACAAACTTGGAGGGTTTAGCAAAGTGGTAGTCAGTGGTAGTCATTTTTGTATCACATTGTATAAAACATAGAGTTTACAATTGTCTATCTTCATTTCATATACATGACGGTACCTTTTAAAGCTAGAGAGAAAATTGTCATTTTAAAATGCTAAAATATGTTGTCAAAACAGAAACACAACAAGGTTGCTGCTGGTATCTATGCTAGCATAGAAACAAATGGTAGTTTCAAAAATGGGACAATGTCTGTGCTAAGATATAATCTTGGGGCTATGTTTGCTCTTTAGCATAGTGGATTGTAAACTAAGCCACATGATGCTAGGTGTTAGCAAGGAGCAGCAAAGCCAATGATCTACCACGTAGGTTTGTTAGTTCACTTGAGGTGACCCTGGAATAGTTATAGTTTACTGATTTAAGGAACATTTGTAAATCCATGAGAAAGACAGACAGACACAGAGAGCAGGAGCTGTGCTGATTTTGTAATGCGTAATTTCATAACTCACTTTAGCTTGAGGATACTACAAGTCCTTTTATTACTCTCACACACACTTATTTTTTTTTTCTTCAGTCTTATACTCTCATACCCTCATACGCACATTAAGCTATCCCTCTCTTACACAAGCTCACTCATAGTGGCAGCAGTCTTCCTCTTACACTCTGATTCACACATAGGCCCCCTCATCACCAAATACTGAGCTCTCTTTATCCTGTCCTCTCTGTCGCCCCTTCTGCACTGCCTCATACACACACACACACATGCAAGCACAAGCGCACACACACACACACACACACACACACACACACACACAGACACACCAAGGTCAGTCTCCCTCGCTCCTCTTTTCCACACATGAACACGACACACTTGCTAAGACAGCAGCAGCAGCTTGTTTGATGTTTGATCCACCATGAATGCAAGCATGAAAATGGAAGCTCACGCCATGTATGTGTGTTTGTGTGTGTGTGTATGTGTGTGTGTATATGTGCTCTGTGTGTGTGTGAGTATAGAGGTGGAGGGATAGAATGAGGGTGCAGGGATTTAACTAATGACAGAATAATTATATCTTATACAGAGAAAGAAAATATCAAAAGCAATAAAAAAAGGAAGTGGACATTGGCTTTGGGTGACGGATGTCTGAGGGGCTTCATTGCACACACACATGCAAACACACAGTGAGAGAGAGAGAGAGAGAGAGAGTGCGAGAGAGAGAGTGAGAGTGCGGGACACAACAAACACTATTAGAGCATTAGAATCCCCCATATCTTTCATCCTCTCTGTTGCTTTGCTTTTCTGTCTGTCTGTCTGTCTCTGATAATGATATCCCAACACCAGAGCACAGGGAGATCTAAGCAAGGTCAGACTGTGTATAATGCAAAGTGTCACACATTACTTGCACTCAGAAAGGTTGGGCTATGCAGAAAAATATGCTTTTATATGGATGTGAGTGCATGTGTGTGTCTGCTGGGTCTTCAGTCAATCAAATCCTCCCATTGTGAGGTCCCAAGGACATAATCTTAACAAATTGGGGTCAACCAAGGCCCGTATTCTGTGTCTGTTTAAGGGTCTGTGATGTGAATATTGTGTGCAGAGGCAAGGCGGGTTGAATCATGAAAATACATATCTTATTGCTGCTGATTACATTTCCCTTTTGACACTAAAACGCTGTGGTATTTCCATGTGATATTTCAGGAAAGAAAAACCATAATCAAGCTGTTAATCCTCCAAATTTGGTCTGCGCTCGAAAGGTCAAAAGTTCAAATGATAATTATAAACAAAATGCAGATTTTAATAACGGGTTTCATTCAAACACTTGGGAAAACATGCACGAACACACACATACTGTACAGTACATACTCAGACACCAAAACACACACACACACACACACACACACACACACACAAACGCATGCACACACAGATAGCAAGCTATTCTTGTCCCAAACAGACCAGTGTTAAGCCATTAGGCCGCTTCAGCCACACATCCAATATTAAAGACAGCCTCCAGGCTTATTCTGTCACACTATCTGTCTCTCCCAAACTGCATGAGTCATGCTGTTTTGGTTACAGAGGCAGTCTGTGTTTTACATGGAAACATAAGCCGCCTCGTCATCATTATCAAAGATCTGGTCCTTTTAATCTCTGCAAGAGGAGGTGTAATTGGTTTCAGCCTGGTGTCATAGACTCTTGTTGTAGCTACACCTAAAATGGAGACATATTTGTATATTATATTTGGAGACATAAGGTTTAGCGCTTAGTGAGCACCTTTTCATTCTGCAGCTAAATGGTTCCATAGTCCTCTCAATACAAGAAATTATGCAAAGATGGTTTAGGACAGAACAACCACAAAAAATAAACACGATAAAACAACCAGTGTATTTCAGTTTCACTTTCTGTGTCATATGATCTCTGGTGTAGCAGTGGACCTCTTGTGTCTCCTTCAACTGGACAACCCGAATTCAACAATCCATCCCAATTAAAGTGCAACACAGTGGATTCTCCACCACACCAGCTTTAGGGTCGCATTTCTGCTGGTGATTGCAACTGAGAGTCACTATGAAACTTTGAGCTGGTCCTGGAAATCAGTAAAAGCAGCAGCAGCAGCACAGATGAACAAAGGCAACTAAATATAATGAATGTGATAACAAAACAAGCAATACACAGACTCGCTACTGATATTATTTCCCAGCAATGATGTATTATTATTTGTAAGGATTACATGGCTGCAGATCCATGACTTCATTAAGTGCTGGTGTCTTACTTTTGAAAAAATGCACAGTAATAATAATATCTCAGATTTTTATAGTGCCTTTCAAGATGCGCTTTAAAAAGAGGCTTATTTTAACATTTACCACACTTATAAGTTGATCTGGTGAACGTGTCAATGAACAGTTGTTAAGTTAATGTAGCGGTAACATTATCATTCTTTCTCTTTAAGCTTTCTTTTTGGTCTATACCAACTCCTGAGGGAAATATTTGTCTCTTTAACTGCTGAATGGTCGACCATGTTCACCAGCTAGTCTCTAATTGCGTCTGTCTGCTGTTTCGTGCTGGGCAGGTAGTGGACAGTGGGTTTTTAGAGCTTTCTGGCTGAAAGCAGCTGCCAGCTGTGGTTGACAACAACATTAAAAGAGCAGTCAGAGTGAACCTAAACAGTACAATTGTGGGTCAGACAGTTAAACAGGAGCAGCAGATTCAAGTGATAGTGTACGGTAGGTTCATCACTGAGAGTGATCCAAATTGCCAAATTGTTTTCACATTGTAATTTGATACATTATTATATGATTATATTATTATGTCATTCTACTCAGTTTTTGTGTGTAGGAAAATATAGACTCTAATGATACTGCATCTATTGTGTATAATTTTCCATTTTCAAAATGATTACGTCGATTTTCGTGTTGCACTTCTGACTAGAGTCATTACTAAGCTGGTGTGAAGAGAAATTCTGGATCCGGACTGAAGTTAAATGGTAAAATGCTCTGCACTTACATAGCACTTTTCTAGTCTTATCGACCACTCAAAGCACTTTACACTACAAGCCACATTCACCCATTCACTCACATTCATACAGCACTTCTTCTATGCATACTGTGCTTTTCTATCACACACACACACACGCACACACACATGCACACGCACACACACGAGCACATGCACATGCACAGATAACATATGAGGGGCAACTTGGGGATCAGTATCTTGCCAAAAGATACGCCAACACACGGACTGGAGGAGCTGGGAATCGAACCGCTAGGCTTCTGATTACCCTCCTGCGCCCCAAGTTGTGTTTATATGCAAATTGAATACTGTATGTGATTATGAGATAATTAAAGCAATAATATTAGTACAGCAGAACCAATGAAAACACAATACTGTGATTATGCTAATGTTACGAAAACCTTTAACTGTATTAAGTTCTACTGCTTACTATAATTAAAAGCATCATGAACATATAATCAACACAGGTTTAGAGATAAACCACAAACAGTAGGGTGTATCATTACGCACAAATTAAATTGTGTTTCAATCTCCTGTCGTATGGAGAGAGAGGTGAACTACAGACTGCACCGGGTTAGCTCAAGCACAGAGTTTGTCCACCGTGTGTGACTCACGAATGCTTCTAGAATACATTTAAGTCCCTACATCTCTGCGATTGCAGCAGGACGAGGTGTGAAAGCTATGAATGCTCCATCTGCAGTCTCTAATTTGAAAGATGTGGTGAACACTCATCAAGCCCTGTGCAATTATGCACGCCTTCTCTAATGTGAATACCTTGATTAAATCTTGCACAACCAGCACCAGGCTCTCACCAAGTTAGTGAAGCAACATCTGTGGCAAACCGGTTTGTTATAACACAGCAGGCTTTTCCTAACTCAGAACTTTGAGTTGGAGTGTAATGATATGATCATATTGTGGTGAAGATTTATAAAACTCTGCTGTTCAACTTAATGATTACAATCAATTATTGTAAATACACACAAAATAAGCCGTTAAAGTTTTTGTTTTACACGTTAAGAGATTTTTCTGATGGAAATTGTGGTACAACTCATCGCATTAAACATCAGTTTGATTATTTCATGTGATTTCATTTACATTTGTTATGTGGCTCCAATATAAAAAATAGAAATATATAATATAATTATCAGTACTTTTTTTAGGTTTAAAAAAAGGTTTAAAGGTACCTTTTGTAAATTTTGTCAACAAAAGTGATTTACTTTTTCTTTGTTTTCTTTTTTCTTTTTTAAAAACCTCCATTGCTTCTTTTCATATCTACTTGCTCGAAGTCTTCTTCCTTGCTGGTGTATGGCTACTTACATTATGTTTGTTGTCACATTACAGTCATCAACTGCTGATCAGGGGAATGGTGTGAAAGTGATGGCAAGACGTACCTCACACCGCACAGATGCTCGTACATGTGTGCCAATGTGCATTTGTGATTTACAAACAATGGGGACCCACTTGTAAAATCATTGCTCCAGTGTGACGTCAACAACACAGCATGGTATTTTCACTATAATGATTCATGTCAACCCTATACGCACTACACAGGATCACAGGTATACTATTATTATTAATTGCGCTGAAGTCTTTACATGTTTTTCTTTATCAAACAAATCCATGATCTACACTTCATTTTGGATCGCAAGGAAAAGAAGCCTACTTTAGTTTATGAAAGGGAGTTTATACAAATGCAATTACTTAGCAATAATCGCCTTAATTACAGTATCAGTCACACATGAAATAAGCATGGCCATGACAGATTCCACTCTGGGACAGTGATGGATTTACCCGCTTACCTTTATAAAGGTTTATAAAGAACTGTGGCCAAGACGAGGACGCACCTGGTCAGCAATAATATGTGAGGACTTCCAGAGAGCACAGTGAAACAGTACTGTTAGTGCTAATCGGCTCTGATGTAAGCCAAGAAAACATTTCCCACATCATTACCCCACCAGCAGCCTGTGCTTTTGACAGCAGGAAGGTTGGAACCGTTTATGCTGTTTATGCCAATTTCTGACCCTCTCATCAGCATGTAGCCGCAGAAAGACCGGGCAGCATCACTCCTGTCTACTGTCAAGTGCTGAGGATCATGTGCTCCGCTTCACTCTGTTCTTATTAAGTGACAGGACCAGAGGCCGGTTTGGTCTTCCGCTGCTGGAACCCATTCACTTCAAGGTCTGACAACTGTAGTTTAAGCTGCCCTTTTTGCACATCACTGTCGGGATGTTTTACTTGCATACTTGTTAACTTGACTGAGCCTTGCCACTCTCTCTGACATCCTTCATCAAAATGGCATGTTGTGACCTCAGGACTGCAGCTGCTTATCATACCAATCTCTGGAAATTCTAGATATTATAGTGGAGCAAGAATGGCAGCTATTTTCAAGAGGCTGAAACTGGTGTGTCTGACACCAGTGTTCACATTCAAAATCCATCATTTCTTATTAAATGACACTCTTGCAGAAGGCAAAGGGAAAAAAACAGAGAAACAGAGAGTGTGAAGGAGTAATAATGCATGGTTATTTGAACGAAAACACTGGTTTGAGTTGATTTCCTCGAGTGTGGTTGATTGTATCATATAGCTGGTGTCACAGACAGATTTCAAGGTCAGGTGGGTGAGGCTGCTGGGTAAATGAATGAGTAAATCCAGCTGAGCTCCAATGACAATCCTTGGTCAATTGATTCCCGGATCTGTGCTGAATAGATTCTAACTCCCATGTGGAATGCATTGTAGGGAAGCAAAGCTATAATACATCAAACATCTGTGTCTCCATACACATCGCTCATGTCTCACACATGGATTCTCCCATGCATGTCCCCCCACACATCCTGACCTTGGATGAGGCCCTACCTGTCCAACAGATGCTGTCAGTGATTTTGCCCCTCATGCAATTTGGCCTCTCTCTCCAATCATGAAGCCATGTGCTTCCAGTCCAGCTCCCTGTGCTTGTGTCAGCAGTCAGCTTTCCTCACTTTACTATGTTCGGACCTTTTGTCATCTCCTCAGTAAATACTTGAGTTCATTTGGTCTTGCTTCATTAAGCCAATCGTTTTTTTTAAGAAGAAATAAGAAGAAAGTAGAAAAAGGATTGTCGAGTCATCATTTCCCAAAAGAATTGAATGAAATTAAATGAAAAATTAAAAAAAAAAAAGAAAGGAAAGTTAATTACATAATATTTCAGTCAGCTCAGATTTCATCACATTGTTGATGAGCAAGACGGTGTTAAACATATCCAGGATTTTTTTTCTTCACTTTTTTTTTTTAAACAAATGTTAAACAATAAATAAATAAATAAAATAAATGACCAAAAAAGTTTCCAAACTCGTAATGTAAACCTACAGCATGTGACATGTACAAAGCACCTACTGTAACATTTAGATTAAATTACAACCAGGACTAAAGCCTACTGCAACAGTAACCTAAACCTTTTTTTTTTGGCACTCAGGTTCTCCGGAGAGTTGAGGGGAACTGCAGTCAGGTGGGTTACACTACCAGTGAGCCCTTTCACATTGCACATAGATATTTCATCCATTGTTAATATAAGAATATTGATGAATGCAGCTTTAAATTTTAGGTTTAAGGAGTGACAGAGATACACTCCGATTGAGAATGTGATTAATTTAAATGTCAATTAAAAACACTTTAAGTTGTGGATTAGATTGAAAACAACATTTACAGTCTTCCCCATAAGTGTCACATTTGTGTGTTCCTTATTGATAGAAACAACAACAAAGGTATTCAGTTATGATTTTTGGGGATAATACTGTCCACAAATTCTTTCTGGCTGCTGTTATCCACCGTCCACGAAGTCACAAAGCAGAGATGAGGTTTTTACTGTATCTTCTCAGCCAGAAAACCAGAACATCTCTCCTCACATAATAAATACACTTCAAGTCTGAGTTGTAGTTTCATTCTCGCACGTTAAACTATTACTGCAAATTTTTGTAATTAAAATTAGTGAATAATTTGTGCCGGGAGTATCATGAGACCAACTTGATGAATCAATTAAATCTGACTGTTGCCTAGAATTTATGTAAACATGAGGCTCAGTGAACTTCTCATGGATATTAAAACTGAGCTGAGCTGGTGCTACCAGAGGAGGCAGCTGCCTTCCAGTCAACACGCAGGGAGCTGCAGTCTCCTGTGGCCACCCTGTTTTGGTGAAAAAGGGACACTAAATAATAAATTAGTGTAAATATTTACAAAATTATTTGCACTGGGGAGCAGAACGGGGGTGTTTATTAGACTCAGAGGAATATAAAATTCTTCGAAAAGCAAAAAATGAAAACAACAAACGTCGGCTACAGCGGCTGCTTTTTCTCTTGCAGACACAAGGTTGCAGGACACTGATAAAAATACACATGCACGCACACACACACACACATTCACAGCACGGGTTTGGTGCTAATGAATACAGTACCACCTGTTCAGTGAATTATCTAATTGCTCTCAGCAGATCCCCATCTCCTCACTATTACGCTGTTTAACAGCATCATTTAACAGGTAAGAAAGGTTGCTGCAGAGAGCTATCCTCTCCCTCACACCTCCACTAATTTAACATTTAACAGCATTTCCTGTCACGTCAGGGCGCACCGGTTGCTTTTTTCAAGTAGAGGAGGAAGCAGGGGAATAAGAAACAAGGTAACAGTAAGTAAAAGGCGTGAAAGAAAAAAGGAGGATTTGAAAAGGGAAAATGAAAGGATGAAGAAATTAGGTTAGATTGGAGAGGGAAGCAGTGGCTCCATCGAATCGATTAAACACCATTCTCATGTGCCTGCCCATTTCTTAACACACACACAGACACGCACCTATACACACACACACACACACACACACACACACAAGTAAACAAAAAACATGCATACCTATGCCCCAAGCCACAGGCCAGCACACACAAACAGGGCCATTGGAAACAAATGGACACACACGCAATGGTGTAATTATAAAATATGAATGCAAAACACACACACACACACACACACACACACCAATATATTAAAAGATGGAGGTGAATGTCATTGTTACAAGGACATTTCTTCTTCTTTTCTTTCTTCATTGCACTTGAAGACATTTCAGCTTATTTATGCGAAAACAAAAACTTATGTGCAACTGTCTCACTGTTCTGTGTGTGTGTGTGTGTGTGTGTGTGTGTGTGTGTGTGTGTGTGTGTGTGTGTGTGTGTGTGTTGCTGTTCTATATATGCAAAATTAACACGTCATGCTTCAAACAGTAAATCTGCCATTGAAGTAAATAAAAGGCAAATTTTCAGGTAGATAATCGACCCATTCGTCTCATTGATGCTGTCGCCTCAAAATAATGAAACTAACTTATTTTCACTTATATATTCGTTTCTTTTTGATCAATACAACATGAAAACAGTTTTATTCATCATATCAGGAAACTGCCCATGCAAAATGTTCATTCTCAACATATCTGCAAAACACTCAATGACAACATATTTCACTTGGGTGAATGTGTGTGTGTGTGTGTGTGTGCAGCATACAAACACTGTGCATAGGGTGACGCTGCACCCACAGGTGAGTTTAATTTGATATATTTCTCTTTCTTTCTTCTTTCCTTTTTTTTTCTTGAATCAGATATGCTATATTGGTTTTCCTCCACTATGGCACATTACACATGAGGGAGCAAGGAATTTTTCATGCCCACTGCCAGTCAGGACATTATCAGGAGGTGGACGTCATGTGTTTCAGGAATAAAAAGCTTTTAATATGTATGGCTTCCATGCTGATTGCAATATTGTATGCAACCTATTTTCTCTGGTGTTGGCCCCCTTACAGTCTGCTGGGACACTAGAGTGAACTGAAACCACATGGACTCCACTGCTCAGAATTACAGTCGTCACGCTTGGTGCTGGCATATTCCTCTGCAGCCACATGCACAATCCCATTTTCAGGAGTGACTCATTGTGTCTATAGAAAGTAAAGTGACAGAGATGAGCTGTGATGGGGTTTGCTTTTCTTCATGGTACAGACAGGCTTGTACATGTACACAAATATCGCTGGAGCTGTCCGAGACTGTAGGAATGACATACTGCTGCTTCGTGCTAACCTTCCCTGATAACTCTGACATTTGGAAATTTGACATTTTTCACTTTCTAACCAAACTGAAGACGCACACATCGACCTTTGTGTGCCAGGTTTCAGTCTTCGTGGCTCAAAAACTACTCACGACACGGTGTTTAATGTCATAAATACATGCAGCTGTGTCAAGTTAGAGTTTAAGTCAAAGTATATATGACATGTAACCTCAACATTATCTGTCAGACCTTTGATATAGTTTGTCACCATGGCCTGGCTCCTTCTCTTTTAAAAATTACATGTGCAAAAGAAAATGGCAGAAAATTATTTGAAATTTGAAATTTCTGCTTTGAAAATACAACTTTCAGGTATTTTACAGGTAGAAGAGAAATAAAAATGTCATCATGAAGAGTTTCTTCCTTCAAAGTAAAACCCAGGTTGACATGATGACGGCAGACAAAAACACCAAACAACAATACACGGGATCCTCCAATGTTTTGACGTGAGATGTCTCAGCAAAATGCCAGTGATCATGAAAATGCCAAACATTCTCCAGCGTAACCTAGGAAACAGTCCATGTGCTCATCTCATGTACACATACTGAATAATTACATGATCACTTCCAATCTCCTCTTCCAAACTACACTACAGTTTCCAGAATGGCGGTCATATGTAAACAGGAAGTGCCTCTTTACAGTACTCCGGCTGCAGTGGCGAGCTTTATGAAGTGCTTGGGGGTCACGTGTTGAGAGAAAAGTATTTGGCTGTGAATAATTGTGGCTGCCTTATGTAAATATCTCATATCCATATTGTAATTATGCCATCAATCAGAGCCAAGCTGGGATCAGAGTGATACAATATGGGCTGTCAAGACAGAAAGCAGCCTCTTACTCCCTCCCCCCACCCCCCCTCCTCTTCACTCTGTCTTTCCATCTTTCCCTCCCACTCCCTCTCTCCGTCCATGAAAAACCATACGCTCTCACTCTTTCCCGCTTTTCTTTCCATACAAGTCACACCAATAACACCATACACAGAGAGATCAAAAATAATATAAATTCTCAAATAAAAACTGGATTTCATATAGTGGCCAAGTCTCAAATAATAGTGAGCAAGAACAAAAACACCCATGTACTAATTATCTCCAATTACTTCTATTTTGCTGTTTTTTTCTGTCGTTAAGCTACTGACAATGAAATAATATCCTTTCTAAAGATATTTCATATTAAAGGCTTAAAAAAATATCTGCATTCTGTGCTTATATCTCTTGTTGGTCAAAGAAGCAGTGTGTAGACATAACAGTGACCTGTTAGGCATTGTCATGTGAAACCTGGAACTATTTGAGAGGTTTACTCACTACTTTTTTTTACAGATTGTGGTTTAACATACAAAAAATTGAGTTTATGAAACATAATGAATCACTACCCGACCATATGTAAAATAGTTCAGCATGAATTTATGATTTAGTAATAATAACTTAATAAAATGATATATAATAGTAAAACAATTACAGGGGCCATTTTTCTGCATTATAAATACTTTTGATACTTTAAGTACATTTTGCTAAATATACTGACATGTTCTTTTAGTAGTAAGTGACATTTTTATTGCAATGAAATGCAACTGCAATACAATTTTTTTTCCACTGATTTCTGATTGTTAATTTTTACTCCAGGATTAAGTTAAGAATCCAGCAGGTGGATCTTTCGTCTGACTTCTGCCCACAGTTTGTTTTTGATCCAACACCTGTAAAACTGATTTGAATTCAGCGCTCTGTATTTTGCTTTCACATTAAATAGATCATTGTATTTAAGACTCACGATGGATTTTAATCTCAAATCTGTGCAGGAAGTGTTTCATTTCACTGTTGGTATATACGTAATGATTAAAAATACGTCAAAGTAGAGGTAGCTGAACATAATCAGTGAATGGAAGAAGTATTTCTGTTGGAGAAGAGAGACTATGTTGTACTGTAAATTTATCAAGAGGAAAATGAGTTTGTATCAATGGCATCAAAAGTATTAAAATGAGAGGTCAGATCAGAAAATAAGGTTTCTTACTAATACCTGATCAAACAGAAATTAAAAAGGGGAACAAAGGCTGCAGCTACTACTTTAGAATTAGAGATTGTACAGTACAATAAAACATTTTTGTAGAGTTTGGAGAAGAATCGAAACCACTGCATCTCTCCCTCCATCCTCCTATCACTCTCTCTCTCCATCCCTGCCCTCTTTATCTCGCCCTCTCTCTCTGTGGAAAGTTGCTGTCAGGTTGGCAGGGCGCTGTCTGCCTGTCCGCCCACACAAGGCACAAGCCATGCTGTTTTCGACCCACCACTGACAAACACACACACACAAAGACATATATACATGTCACACACATCACACAAACACTCACACACAGGAATAAGCATGGAAGAACGCAGTCAGCACAGACACAATCGTCTCAAAAGTTTGTGTGAATATACAGAAGACACATTTGGACATTCAGTACCGTGGTTGTGTAGGTAGATGTGAAAAGAAAAGTTTTCCTATAAAAAAAGAAAAAAAAAAGAAAAAAAAGCAGAGGTCAGAGATATTTTTTCAGAGGCACAGGGGCTTGTACACTGTGTATATAAGTATTGATTTTGTGGCTTTAGATCAGATAAATACATTTAATCTTACAGATTCCTATGCTGTAGTTGAATTTGAAAAGGAAAACATGACATTACTCTGAACCAGCAGGCATGTGTTTTTTATTTAAATAATGTATTCTGGTATGACCCCTATTCACCATGTAAAATCTATTTGTATATGAACAGACATGAAATTCATGAGGAGCATTAAATAAAATGATTGATTACTTTTGAAGTAATAAAATACAGTACAATTTCCTTCACAATTCAAACTTTGAGGATACTTTTCATGTCATTAACAAGCAGGGTTCAACAAAGCTTCAGCTTTCTGAAACTGGTAGTCTGACTCTGACGGCGACTTTACGCAGCTGTTTGCAGCTGTGTGGAGGCGAGAAAGAAAGCAAGGTGTGAATTTCTACTTAAGGTCTCTTTCATATTTTTTTCCCCACAAGTTACCTCTGTCATTTTTTGTGAATGCCTTTGAGGAAAAGATTGTCCAATGGTGTGAGATGTTATCCCCATATTTAAACAAGTATCGCATGTCGTTGCGCTCTACAACAGCACATGTCCACTTTGAGTGTGGCCGTGCTGTTGCTTTCCACTGGGCACATTGTACGAACTAGTTCGTTTTGATACTTTATTATGTAGTTATGTGGCCCATTACACACAATCCTGATATAAAACCTTTAAAGTTTATATAATTCTCACATGGTGCATATTCTTGAATAAAATTGTGTTTACAATCAAATTACCAAAATTAACTCACATACAGAAAACCTGTGGCCAGGTCTGTTGATTTCTAGGTCTCTGAGCATCTAATAAAACTGCCATCTCTTGTGTGCTGTGTGTATTGGAAACTTGGTTCGCCTCTGGGCTCCCAGGTTAATTTGGTGATAGTGGTAGCAGTATGCACTGTACTGAGCAAAGCTCAGACGTGGCAGTACTCCACTATGATCCAAAGACTGATCAAAGACTATCCCATCAAACAGGTTCTTGGTCTCCATGTCAACAAAAATAACCTTTATCAAACAAATGACAGAATTTTATTTCAAAATTAAAGGGACTTGGGCAATAAGGTAAAACATTTGAAAAGATTTATCAGTGTAAGTTTTTAATAAAGCCACACTCAGAGGTTTATGCTAGATAAGGTCGTGACAACACTTCCAGGCCTGATGTTTGACATTTTGACATTATTGGAGGTTCCCCTGTCCTGACATCCGAGATGGGACACCATTACATTGGTGCACCTGCACCAACTGCAGGGATATGTCAACAGACAGTAAGAGGCTCTGCTATTGCTGCCAGACCCATGAAAACTGTATAAGCAATATGGCAGATATGCAGCATTAGATGAGGGGGCTTTGCAGCTGGCCTCTCCTACATGCATCAACATATTTGCAATCGATAATGACCAGCAGCCAGGAGTGGAGAAGCAATATAAGCATGTGGCATACAGACAGTTTGTGTTATAGCAGCATGACCGCCTGGGTGAGTGGTTATTCCAAGCTGCTGCATTTGGAAAATTCATAATGCATTTCCTGATCCAAGGCATCAATATCCTGGCTTCAGGGTGCACTGCCTTATGTAAACCAGTTTCTTATAGCCTGCTATTGTAAATCGTTTTTTATCGTTACATTTGCTTTTCATGTGATGTTGACTTTGATGGTCCATTGTGTATTTATTAACATATAAAAACAAACACTTATTTTAACAGCTCTTGAATTATTTACATATATACAGCTATGAAAGTTTAGTTGACAGTTTAACATTCACTTTGGGGACCCTCCTCTCCCTGTGAAACTTGAGTCCTGACAAGTGCAGATGTGGGTGGTGGCTGTGTCACGGTAAGCAAAACCAAACAATCATTAGGTCTTAGACTCTGTTTACTGTTCTACTTCCCAGCCTCTTGGCAAGAATGGCCTTCTGCAGGTTGGGGATGTAGCTGTTGTCCTTTGACTCCTTCAAGGTGAAGACACTCAAGTGCTCGGATTACTTACTGTAGTACCGTCGTACACGCAGGAAGGTGGTGGTTGTGGCCATTGTCCATGCCATGATTGAAGATTGATCCTTTACTATGTCAGCTTGATACATGAGCATTAAACAGGCACTGTCAATGTTCTGCTGTAAAAGGTTCTTATTATTACCAAGATAGTAAGGTGATGTGAAAATCTAATCTTTAAACATTTGTAAAAATGGCATACTGGTCATAGCTTTTTGCCCAAATTCTTTACAGCATGCCAGATGTCAAGAGAGCATTTGAAACCCTAAGTCTTATATTTGCTACACTCTGAACCTGTAAGAAACAGTATAGCAGTACAACGGTGTGTTTGTAGCCACAGTCGTATACGATGTGATATTTAGCATACAACAAAAACATGAGGGTGAAACTAGACTGGTAAAATGGAATCCAAGGTTTCTGTAACAATCTTGTCAATCGTAATTTGGTGACATGTTTTGAAAATGTACATATGTCTGATTTAATCATGCATACTCAGAAATGTTTTGCTACATGGCATTCAAAAGTTTGCACAACCAAACACTTGGCTATAACATGTAGGAAGGTCAAATTAACCTTACAAAACTTTTCCCTGACACAAAGTCATGCAAAGTCAGTTGGCAAACTAGCCAATATAGACGGCAACACTTACCAGTACCAATGTCCGAGTGTTATCTAGCAAGTTTGCTAACATCGCCTCAAGATGTCTTGCTAGCGGCTAAACCTCTGTCAAAATGGGCTGACTTGGCTTATGATCAAAAACTGATTTGACAACTGTAATTGTAAATTCAACTTCTTTGTAAGATATCCAACCTCCCACCTTCTCACCAAGATATCAGACTTTTAATTGTATTAGTAAATTGAATTCCTCTGCATTTCAACTACCTGAGACACCCAACCTCTCACTTTCCCATCAATATTCAAACCCTTTTGTATTTTAAATTGTGTTGGCTAGACCTCTTAACTTCACACTTCAAGGGGGTCGGTGCCAATACCTGCGACAGACAAAAGGTAAGACGCCGACCCCACAACAGACAAAGGATGTGAAACACACAACAGGGGTGGGCCTTTCCCTCAGGTATAAATGTTCAAGTTTCCCCATGCTCGGGGTCTTTCTTCATTTTGAACCGCTCGCACGTTGATTGACCTTTTCTTTGCAAAGAAAATAAAAGATTGTTGGCCGACGGAAGTCTCTATTTCATTCTTCACCAAGAGCAGAAAATTTCCACGACACAACACACCCAAATATAAATCAACAAATATTACTTATTAGCAAAGCCATCTCTGCATCTATCTTGCGGCCTTTCGCAAAGTTCTTGTCAACAACTAAAAACCAAGAAACAGTGTGAGATTTACTCACGTCCGGCCTTTTGCTTGGTCACTCTCTCTTTTTCTCTTTTTAGCATCCACTAGCAGCGCCTTCTGTAGTCTCCTCGCCTCTGCCATGATGTCTGTACTAAGAATAACAAGCCAGCTTCTTCTCATAGCTAGCTGACGACCCAGTGGGAGATCGCTCAGTTACATAGTGCAAGAACAGGCGTTAGGGTGTGAGGTGGGAATGAAAGAGGCGCCATTCTGTTCACCATCAAAATTATTTGGAGGCTGTTATTTTAATATTAACTAGTTGCATAATGTAGCTTAAAGATGAATATATTGGTGTGTTTAGAAACACTAAGACATCTCTTCCAGTCTCTGTCTCTCTGTCTCTGTCTGTCCCTCTTTTCCTTGATCATTACACATGTAACACCAGTCACTGATATCAAACCATACACAACAAATGAGAACAACCCTCTTGACACAAAATCTTCCCTTTTCCCTTCATACCAAGATGAAATAACAAAACAAAAATGAATGAGAAACTCAGAGTGATGTCTGGGGAAATTACTCATTACTGACTGTGGTTTTATGCTGCAAAAATTAGCATAAGCCAATACAATGTGACCAGAGAAAGTATGTCTCAGACGTGAAAGACTGCAGCACTCACACGTTTCTGTACACACACTGTGTTAATGGTGGGAGAGCCATGCCACAAACAGATCTGCTAAAACTGGATACTGAAAGTATATGTATGCTGCCCATATTCATTATGCTGCATTTACCCTCACCTTGGACAGATGATACAATAAATAGAAGCATCAATCATTCCTGAAGTGATGTCTGAAGTCAATTTTTCATCCTCACATCAAGTTCTTGCATTTGTTTCATCACTGTCTGTCTCTTAAACATTCATACATTGCTGTTTGAGCCCCTGTATCTGCAATCCCCAAGTTTGCAGAAGCCTCTGTCCCAAGAAAATTGGTGACACAGTGTGATACAAAAAATGATGAATACCTACACTGAAAAAAACAAACAAATGATGCTCTGGAGCTACGTTTATTACTTCAGTGCTCCCCAAAACCAGACCAGCTAGTACCTTCTTAAAGAAAACTACTGTTCACAACTCAAACACAAACTGAATCCTAAAACCAAAATGATGAAAACTGTTGATTGTGTTTCTATTTTTAAAAGTGATCCAGGTAACTGTTTCAAAAATGACTCAAAAATAGCTTTTTCGTCATCTCCTAGCACTGTATGAAATGGTTAAAGTCAAGCAAGTGAAAGTATTTGTCGGGTTTCAGGGGTTAATCTTGCCAGTATATTTCATCAGAGGTGCTTGTCGGATCGTTAAAAGACTTCGAAACTCCCTCCACCCTCACCATCCAAGTGGCAGAATTGGAGGGGCTGCATCCCACAATTTCAATAATTTTTCAAAACTGACAATCTGAGATTCACACACAGTTCATGCCGTGACTGGTTAGGTATGCAAAGGGGAGAAAGTCAGGTTTGAACTTCTCTCCCAAATTCTATTTTTATTCGCAACACAACTATCTCTGTCACTTTTCATGTTTACAACCAAGTGGAAAATTACACACGTCTCCCAGGAGAGACTGTCGCTCTCATATTTAAACGACTATCACTTCCCCACCACCCTTTCCTTGTGGCAGTTTGGAAAAGCAACCAACGCTGATTGTTGGTAGGAGATGGGACATAAAATAAGGTCTTCCCGTGTCAGTCACATGCTTTGTTGACCCAACCGCCTGACATGACATTTGTGTGACATTTTCGGACCACATAACAATGTCACACTACTACCACTTTACTTTTGCTACTTGGAGAGATTCGTAATTATTCACAAGAGATCACTGGTCAGGGATGCGTAAACAGAGGTTATTTTTTTTATGATGTGTCCGCACAGGCAGTGTAGTGTGAGGAGAACATCAGCAGAGCAGCAGCTGTAGCTCCTCTGCTCCGTGTGTGGCTACACAGGAGGTGTTCAGGCACAGTGTTGAGCTGTAGATCACCCGCGTTTTTGTCTTTAAATGCATGAAATCTAGGAAAATAGTTTTCAACTGTAAAGATACGCTTTTGGATGCACTGGTGGACGTTTAGCGCAAGTACGTCACATGCTGTCGCGTGACCTTGAGTGGCCCTGTGCAGACAGCTGGACTGATTATAACAGGAGCGTATCTGTTCAGTCAGACAGGCAGCAGAGGGACTAGTGAAAAATACAGCTGAAATGGCTTCTGGGTAGACACAGTATTAGATGTACCCTGTCGAGTTTTCCTCTAAAACAAAAGAACTTATCCCCACTGATAGACAAACAGCTTCATGGTGCTACTAGAGATCAAAAACTCCACAGGGAAGCTGTAAGTCTTTCCTCTCTCTCATCTCTCCTTTGAAGAAACAGCACAAAACTCATGATTAATAAGGATTAGTCCCGATTTCATCAAAGTTTGTCATTAATTAATCACTTTTTTTGAAAGTGATTTTTAACTCCCATATAGACTTAATATCACTTTCACTTTGAATTTTTTTTTTTTTTTTAACATCCAGGGTCTGGAAAAGGAGAATTAAGCATATGTTCATGGCAAACGCTCGTGCAGAGTTCATGTCATATCGCAGTAATCTAGTTAAAGATTTACAGACGTATAAATTGCGTTCAGGTTAACATCCTAGCAAACATGGACGCCTCCCATCAAACTCCACTGTTCAAAGGAATTAAACCCAAATTGAATGGATATGATGAAATTTTGTCAATGCACAGTGTTTTGTCATACAACCTCCTCAAGTTGTTAGATGGCATGAGTGCTCACAAGTCAAATCCAAGAAATTTGCAGATATGTTCGTATAGTGTGAACCGTTATGAACTGAGTGAACAGCAAGTCTCCATGCTGCTTCTTTTTGATGGCAGTCTCCTGCTTTGAAACCTGTCAAAGTTGTATTTACCACAAAAGAGAAATTTGAACAGCTGTGCAGTAACTCTGCTGACTTTCTAATCATCCCTCTTTCAGTGTTCCTGTCTCTTCTCCTTATTTCTCCTGCTTCGTCTTTCTTGTCTACCCTCTTGAGTGTGCATACAGAAAAGTGAACAAATGAGAACAGAGTAAATTTTTCATCTTCCTCTTCTGTCTTATTTTCCTGTCAACAACAAAACAAACTAGAAGCTGGAAAAGGCCTTTCTGTGAGCTCCACTAAATTCAGAGGACAGAACAGTTTGCATGACAGTTTCTGAAAGTGCTCACTTTTCCTTTCAAGCGAGCAAAAACTAAAATAGGAGTGTACTTTGAGTAGGGAAAACCCCCATTTATTGCTTTTGCTTTCAGCACATTTTCCTTAACATGGAGAATCTGAAATCACCAAAATGCCACAAATGCCACAGTGTGTCGGCTGACGTCTGAATGGCCCCCAACATTTGAAGCTGTTGTGCTGACGCTTGCTCATCCAATATTTATCTGAGGCCTTTTTCAAACACCTGAGAGTAGAATAGAGAGTGAAATCACAACAGAGTAACATGCCACCTCTTGTGAACTGCTGAGTTGGGCTTGTTTTGGAAGGAACAAGCAAACAAAAGTGTGCTCTGAAGCGTTTCCAGGTGAGCTCTTTCACCATCTTTCTATTCGAGGCTGCAGCTTGTGGCGGTCATTTTACACTCTCTTTTTTATTCATGTAATTTCATTTAGCATGCAGGAGAAACACACACACACACAGTATGCGGTGAGCTTCGCATATTAGAGGCTAACTCAGCAGTCAATATTCTTCTTCAGAGCATTAAAACACGATCAATAAAGAAATGATGGCGAAGGGCTGCTTATGCAGAAGTAAAAGGGGAATGCTGCTCAATTCCAGTTCCCTAATACATCTTTCCTGTGCCTTAGAACAACACAAATACTATTATAGGAATAAACCACTCAGGGTTACCCTTCCAACCACCAAAACCACCCTCCAGAAACCCGCTGAGAAGTCCCACGTGAGGCTTCACCGCACATAAGCTGCAGCAGAGGCACTGAGCCAACCAACCATCGAACACCCAAATCCCAGCCACAGGAAAAACACAGCGGCTATATCCCAAGTCCTAAATACATACTAATTGTGTTCAGGTTTTGAGAATGTAGTGCTCTCACACTGGAAAAATAACTAAAGTATAAGTATAAAAGTCAGGACTGTTGAATTTTGAAATTTGCTACTGTCAGGACTCTACACACCAGAAAAACAACAGCATGGATCATTCTTTTAAATACTTTCATTTTTTTAATCTTTCTTTTCATCTTGTTGTGCAAATGCAGAACTAGTGTTATGTGATTATACTGCCGAGGTGAGTAAACAAATGGTTCCTGTCTCCGACCAACTACCAACTCTCAAGTGTTTCCTTTCACCACGACCATGACCATCATTAACCCAGTAAAGCATGTCTAAGTGTGATATGAGGACCTTGAGGTGGGGATTGTGTTTTGTGTTTTAAGGGAACATGGATGATTGGGCTACAGTGTGGGTAAAATCATAACAGCTATTAAGTTTGTCTGTCTGTCTCTTGACAGATTCATCTCCATAACAACTAAGCAAACTCTATGTTCTGATAAAGACCATGCAATGCAACTGAAAGCTATAGAGAACTAGTAAATGGGTCGTTTTGAATGGCAAAGACAAGTCCCACTGTAGGAGTCACTTGCAGTTGCAATACTGCTCACGGTGGACGCTGTCATTACAGCATGGTTACGTCTATATGGTTTTTCCAGTGTTCTATTGCATTAACATATGATCTGTCTACAGCAATACAAGGACAAAAGGCGAGGCGAACCTGAAGCACTTTGTGTTCCCAATGCACAGGTTAAACAAACCGTTATGCCTCGAGGGGAGCTCTCAGCAAACCAAACTGAGTGGCTTCAAATGTGCTATGTTGGCAACACTGCAGGCTGTATATGCCCCCCTAATAGAAAGTGTTTGCACCAATTCATTTTGAAAGAGCAACGGCCAATGGGGAAACTACAACTCAGTCACGTGGCATTCAGCTGAATAATGGTGGAATTATGATCACTCAGTCAGTCAGAGACATTTGAGCAATATCACATGAGAGGGAATGCCTGGGGCCTTGTACCTACAACTGAATCACACCCGTGCTGATATTCAGTACAACATGAAGACCTCAAGTGTGATATTGCTTTTGAACAACAGTTCTACGAGCGCCATATTAGTTAAATAAGCAACAACAGATTATGATTTCTTTGTTATTTTACCATTTATTTGGCTACGTCAAAACATTTAGTTCCGCAACTGGACTGGTAATGAACTGTTGCTAAGCAACACATTTTCAACAAACATTTCCCGACCTGCACAGTGCACACTAACTTGCTACATTGTCTACACGTTACCTCAGGTATGCGCTGAAGTATCCAGCCTTCTTCCCTTCATCCTCTTCTGACGACCAGAAATTATTTAATTCAATTATTTAATTTCTGGAAATATATTCATCTTTGCAAAGTTTGTTACAAGATAGATAATGACCGTTAATGTAACGCTGATTAGTTAAAAGTCTCAGTGCTGTTGTACTCCAACTGTTGTTGTTTCAAAGTGACAGCATGATTGACATCTGTGGCCACATCCATATTGCATGATTTTGTCTATATTAACTCCAAACACAGCAAACTATAATGATTAGTGTATATAATTTGTATATAATGTCTAATTAGTATGTAGTATGGAAATGGCTGCCCATCCACCAAGGGCACCTAGAACAGCACTATATTTGCACGTCATATTAAGATTTATGACAGCAAAGGAGAGGATTTACTTCGTAACAAGTACATCTTATGCTCTCATGAATAATAATAAAATACAAACAGTTAGTTAATATTTTTTGTCAGCAACAGACATAAAAATAGCCGACAGTTTGTATGACAAAGTCAGTGGCACTGCATTTCATTTACTACTGCTTGTTTCCATTTCCCTCTCTGTTACACTGTAAAGTCATGGTCCAGTGCCCCTCTCACCCCCCCCCCCTCAGCCCGACCCCCAAGTTATGGCATGAATATACAAATCAGCTGCTATGCGGTCCGAGTTGTGCATTTAGCAGGTGTTTTACAACAGCTCCCTGCATGACTCCACCAGTCAGATTTGATAATGCTGAACATTTACCGCTGTCTCCCCCGGCCATGAACAAGAGGGGAGATTTGTCTCCTCCCTTTATCTGTAATGTCACGTCAATGTAGAGCCTCCTAGTGACTGAACTGGAAAAGATGGTGGAGCGGACTGTATGGGAGAACCCATGGGGATTTTCTGGGGAACAGGGTACATTGTCATGACAGATCGAGCCAAAAAAGACCAGCTTCAGCTCACGGTGCCAATCCGGAGGTTTTTGAATTGTGTCTCCTGAAGACTGAGAGCGAATTCACATTTGGTTCAATTGGGATTGGAGGCCATCTGGGTTCCCTGAATGTAATTCTTCCAGCTTTGCACACACATGCACACACATGGAAAAACACACAGAGGCGATATACAGAAAGAGGCACAAATTCAGAAATGCACACACAGGGCTTCTATGTCAGGTTGAGAGTATTATGTTGTGTGGCTGCAGGTAAAAAGTGACCTTCTGGTCGACGATGAGAGGGAAAGAAACAGACCAACTGACAAAGAAAAGAGCGAGAGAGAGAGATTTCATTTAAGCTAAAGGGCAGAATATCATCATTTCACACAAATGCACAACCAGGGGTAGACAAAATACCAGACTATCATTGCTCTTGTACAAGGTTTTGGCAGTAGGGCTAGACAGTGTTACCAAAGACATATGAATTGACCCAATTTACAGTAGCTTGACATTAATAAACGTTTTCTAACACATCAGTGCTTAATATTCTCTTCTTATTGGCCCATTTCTGATTTGTTTGTCCTGATTAATCATAGTCTGAGCAGTTAGATTCTGGGCTACTAGATAATGAATGATGTCATTGTTTATTGTAGCTTTTCCCAGCTAATTTCTTGTATGTGAATCTGGCAATGTTTGACCTTTTATTTTCCTTTTACAGTGGTGAGAGGAAAGGTCATGGTTGTGATCACCTGTTTGGTATCTTATATCCCTACAGGAGGGCTAGGTGATGAATCACAGTAGCTTGTGAGCTAACGGCTAACGTGCTAGCAAGCCAGGAGCATGCTAGTGCTAGTCAGTCACTCTATTTCCTGGGCAGTTTAGCCTTACTTGGGATTTTTCTGTCACTATTTTCTGAATGATTGTGCATCATTATATTGAATAAAACATTATTGAAGAGGTGCCCATTGTCACATAACTATCTAAAAATGAGCAGTTTATGCTCCAAATGAGGAGGTTAAATTAAACCTAATGATGCAACATAGCTGATAAACAATAGCTTCCTCTATTTTGGAGTGCTCAGCTCTCACTCAAAAGGTCAACACTGTCAACATGCTTTTCTATCAATGGTACAATTTGAGTCAAAGTTCACCAAAAATGAACTTAATGCAAAAAGATTTGCGTAGATTCAGCCCTGACTAGGGAATGTGCTGAACACTGTGAGACATCTTGTCAGAGATTTGACATTTTGCTGTATTGTGTCTTCTGAGGCTTTCACCATAATATATCTGACTGTATCAAGCCATTTTAGGTAGTGCTGCAGATTAATGAACAAAACGGCTTTATGGCAATATAGGAATTACAGGATATATGTGCATCAGTGTGATTAGGTACACACATTTTTTTTTTTTTTTTACCATGATTACCATCAGGAGATTTTATCTAGACAATAGTTCATGATCCAATTTACCAAACCTTACTAAACAACAGCATTGCTGTATAAAGTTATATGTACCATGGGAGATTATTTATCGATATCACCAACCTGTCATACAATACACAGTAAAAAGAACAATTTTATCATCGCTAATGCTTTCTGTCTCCTCCTGCTCAATTTTTCCTTACTTTTTCTCTGCCCTCATGTGTTTTTCCTTCAAAATGCACATATCAACTGATTATATCACACGCAATGAATGATGGTGAGCTCTTATTGTCACACTTGCCTCTGCCGCTCCATGACAACAATGACAACACATGACACTAAGTAAGCATTTGTTATGATGTTTCCTGTTTTCCTTATGCAGACATAAATTAATTCTGGAGGTATAGACACACCATACTCAGATGGAGCATGTTCTGACTATAGCACAGCCAAGAGCTTTAGGACATTTAGCTTGGCATGCTAAACATAAATGAACTCTGAGGGCGCACACACACTGAGAGCTGCTATGTTTACAGAACCGATGGGCCCGAAGATATTCCTGTTAACATGACATGAGCATATGACATACTAACCACACACACAGCAAATTTACACAAACACAGCTGCGAAGAACACACTTAAACACACAAGCCTACATATGTCAGATCAAATGTTATCTGATCAAACTTCATCCTCCAGTATTTCCTGGAGTGTGTTTAGTGGACTCAGGCCAGACACACATGCAGACACACGCACAAAAGGTCACATAGGAGCAGGCACGCATGCACGTTCACACAATTAAGCGTGGACATGAGGCTATTCATACATACACACACACACACACACACACACACACACACACACACACACACACACACACACACACACACACACAAACACACATACTCAGTGGTTAAGCGCTGACTGTAATGAGATGAGCAATCAGTTGTGTCAGACGGCTTGCCTGCCAGGAGGAGGAGAGGGGAGGAGTGTGTGCTGAGAACGCACACCTCCTCCTCTTCCTCCTCCTGCTCCTCTCCTTCATTTTCCTAGCCTTACTTCTTCTCCTTCAATATCTATCGCTTCTTTGGCCAAAGGAGGAGAGGCGAGTGGGACATTGTTTCCCCTCAGGGCGACAGAGCAGAGAGGAGCTTTTTGCCAGGGTATCACGCCTCCTCTCCACCCTCGCCTCCTCTCTCTGAGGTTACATCTGAGGGAGAGGAGCATATGGCCGCTCGCCTCCTCATCTGGATCCAGAAGAGACAGATGAGGGGAGAGAGACGAAGCGGCTCAGTGCGCATTTGACAGACGGCAGCGTGCATGAGGCGGCCACGTCCAAACTCTTCTGGGTTAACATGATGTGCAGGTTCAAGGTTGAGCCAGACAAGCAGAAAATGTCCACAATGTGATATTATGGTAAAAAGTCACGTTCAAACGAAGGAAACAACTGGAGACTGAAATTCTAGCTTCAAATAATCACAAGAAAAGACACTAAGAGCCTTTAGTCCTCAAAAGCTGCTTCTTTGTCACACATCTTCTAAATATCCTGGGTGAGTCCTGTTTCAGTGAGGCAGGTAGCAGCTGTAGTTAACTTCTCATATGGTCTCAATTTAATTTGAATGTTATATTTACTGTGTAGGGGTTTTCAGTGTTGGAGCAGGCTGACAAATTAACATCTATTCAGTCCCTGCAGGATTACTGGATTTGCTGCAGCTTAAAAAAAAAAAAAGCACAACAACTTGCCATTTTGGGCTACAATATTTAAAGGGGTTTTCTCAGCCACTGAACTTGGTTTAATGCTGGGAGCAGGTGGTGGCGATTGTGGCTTGACAAGAGCTTCGGCCTTTGTTGCTTTTAAAGACAAGACGTATAATACGTCTTCAGGGCAGATTGGAGGCTGCAGTGCGCTGCAATTGGAAAGTGATGAGACGGGCCTGGGCTAGCTGGTTAGCATGCTAACTTCTTTAGAAGAAATGACAAGACTTACTAGTAAAGTTTACAAACTTACAAATTGTTTTGGTTTTCCACCATGCAGCCTTATCATTTTGGTTCACTATCACCACTATCATCAGCGTTGTTTCCCAGCAGGCAGCTGTTTTCAGCAAAAGAAGCCTCACCCACTGTACCCACCATTACCTCCTCAGTACCACAAAAGCAATGTTAGCAATTAGCTGGTGAACATAACTCAGCATTTAGCAGCTAAAGAACCAGATATGTTGCTCAGGTGTTGGTGTAGACCAAAACAAAGCTAAGAGTACAGTAAATACTGCACTTGCATTAGCCAGGTGCCAGGAACACAACTCCAGAAGAATGATAATGTTGCTCCGTGTCTGCTGAGTGTGTAAATAGGCAGCTGTTTGCTAACACAATCAGCAACAACTATAGAGTGATAAAAATGGGTTTCTCATTTGCTGTTGTGAGTAAGTGGACAAAAAATATTGTTTAACGAATCAAACAATTATGATATGTAATAAGTTCCCACGAGAGTCCAAATGAACTGAATGAAATTAAATCAAATGTTTACGGACAGAATTTGAAAGATTTACATATTAAAAATATTGAGCAGGGTTGATTGGATTAGCAGTATTTTTTCTGAGAAAATAATCCAAATTTCTGGATGGACCTTCTTCAGTGTCAAAATGTTTGCTCAGAGCCGTTCAGCAAAAGACGAGTGAAGAATAATGTCTCCCACTCTCTCACTTTCTCACCCCATCAAGGAGGTGAGATGGACTCTTGTTTTTTTTTCTCCACTCTCTCCACTCTGTCAGATATATTTAATCAACCTTTCATATATTATGCTGCTTGTAGCTACAGGTTGAGAACATTATAAGGCTCCCTCTCAAAACGATAGTGTTTCTGACTCTCGGCCAGCAGAAGACAACTGCAGATTACTCATATAATTTAATATATTTTGAAAGTTAGACCTGAAAACATTTACTTAGGGGGTTGAAATGTTTGACTATAAGTGGCTCTAATACTTCATTCAGATTCAATAAGAACCCTAAAGCTAATCTAATTCATCATTTATCATCATGAAATGTTATTGCTCTAAAAAAAAATAAAAACATATACTGAAGACAGGAAGGAAGAACAGTCACTTGATTTGAGAAAAAAAAAAACCCTCCAGCAAATTTTTTTCAACTGATGAATATGAAGTTAAAAAATATGAAATTCATAAAATTAAAACTCTACTATACTAAATCTCTTGTCAGTTAGATGGGTGTTTTCTCTCAGCTCCCCTTTCTAACTACATTCAGAATGTTCTGATGCACACCTCCCAGTCATTTAAGCTTCCTTGTCAGTTTCTTCACATCCCTCATCATATTCTTTCAGAGGGAGGTTGGTGGGGAAGATCTGAAGGAGAGGGCGAAAAGGGGAGAGGCAGAGATTATAGCGTGAGGGAAGGTTGGGACACTGGAGTCCGATGGAGGGAAGAGAGAGGAGGAGAAGGAAGGAGGAAGAAAAATGGGAAAGCAGAGTGTTTTGTATTTTTATCGCTTGCACTCTCCCTCTCGCCCCTTAAAATTTCCCCCGCATGTATTTTTAATTCCTACAGATGGCAATAAAATGAACATAAAGGTTCAGTTGAGTTGATCTTATTTAAAGAAAGAAAGAAAGAAAGAAAGAGATTGAGAGAAAATGGGGCAAGGGATGGATATAGGTTGAGGAGAACAAAGAGGGATTACAGTCCAGCATAGTGTTGACAACTGCCTCACCATGACAGGCCAAATAGAAAGAGAGAGAAAAAAGGGACGGAAAGAGGTAGAAAAACCTCATGTACAGCAACAGCAAAAGGACAGTGGGAAGAAGAAGAACGTGAAAAAGCATGGATCAAAAGAGGATAAGAGAGAAAGTGTGTATTGATGGGGGAAGAGAAAGAGAGAGATTTTTCTGTCAGAGTAATTAGCAGCTGCCGAGTTGGTCTGGAGTCCAACTTGACACGTGCATGTACACACACACACACACACACACACACACACACACACACACACACACACACACACACACCATGTGTGTTAAACACAGGCAGGCAAATGCCCACATTTTTTGTGCACAAAAACACACAACCAGGGTCTCCCCTGGATGATTTTCAGCCACTGCGTCCCTTGTCTCTGTGGTGCACAACCACCCCTGCTGACACACACTTCTGAAAATGAGACATTTTCAAGCACAGGGGTCACCATCACACACAACACATTTCCCTCTCTGCTTGTAAGTAGGAGAAATGAATGTAGGAAAAAAATGAACTCAAAATATCCTGGCTGTGAAAAGGCACCGCTGCAGAGAGACAAGACATGGAGATTTATTGTATGATAAATACTGCATTTAGCAAAATAGGTGTGAGAAATGCTGTAGAGCATATCTAGTAAAGCAGCCAATTACAGAAACAGCCATGACTTAGTTGTAAAAGTCATGGGTGACTTTTACAGTTGCGGCAGCAGCTTCTCCTGGAACAGAAGCCTTTTACCTTGCTCTTATTAAAGCAGACTCATGTTTAAAAAGCAGATTCTTGTTAAACAACGTGCATGTTGCTTAGCACGGCCTCATGACCACAGCATCTGATACAGCCCAAAACTCATCAGACATTTTTCAGGAAGGCAAAAGCTTCAGAGGGAACCCAGATCAGGGAAACTTATTTTCTCTTGAGGCCTTGTTAAAAATCGGAGTAATGTGTTTTTTACAACACAGTACAACACCCAGACAGTTTTAGTGCAACCTCTGGCTATCCATGATACACCACTGCTCCATCCAGCAGCGTATTGTATTCCAATACAACCCTATTGACTAGGCAGCCCACTTCAATTACTAAGAAGAGCGATGTGATAATCTGGGTAAAGAGAAATGGATTTTGCCTTAAAATGGTTACTGCTCTGTGGGGGGGTGTTATAGGGAGCGAGCAGGGAAAAAGAGACAGAATGAGGAGGACCAGCCACAGACAAATGAAAGAAAAGGGATGAGTGAGTATGGGAGGTAATATAAGAAAAGAGAGAGGGAAATAAAGTGGAGAGTAAGAGAAAGACATACAAGGGTGGCGAGGCATGGATGAGACACATTTACACTCATGCCAGAGGAAAAAAGGGAGCAAATCGATGTCTATTGCTCAGCATTCAGCGCAGCATCAATCACTTGATTGCTAGTCAGCCTGGATTACAGAGCAGAGTTTACAATTACCTCACTATAGACTAGACTGGACTCACACACAGGCACACACACTGCCAATGAGAGACTCAGTCAGACATTCATCTATCCAGTCACCTTGTCACCTGGTCAATTCAAGTCACCACCTTTCATCTAGTCACCTAGTTGGTTGCCTAGTCATTAAGTCAGTAATCACCTCACTTTGTGAGTCATCTAGTAACCCTCACAGTCTGGTCAGACATTCAGCCACTCACCTTGGTACCTAGTCAGTCACCTTGTCATCTAATGAATTAGTTTTAAGTCACAACTCAGTCATCTTATTAGCTACTCTAGTCTCTAACTTATCTAGTCATTGTGTCACTTGGTCAGTCATCAGGTCACCCACTCAGTCATCTTCTCACCTAGTCAGACAGTCATGTAGCCACTTAGCAAGTCACCTTGTTATTCATCTCTTTAGTGACATTGCAATTCACTTGGTTAATTCTGTCTTCACCCAGTCAGTCATCCTCTCAACAGGTTACACAGTTAAATATACAGCGTCTTGTCACACAGTCAATCATGTCAGCACCTACTCACACATTCACATATCCGGTCATCGTATCACCTTGTCATTCACTAAGTCCGCTAACCTACCATTAATAGAGAACAAACCTTTTCATGGTGGTTTGATGAACTTCCAGCCATATAATCTTATCGTGAAACCTTCCAATCTTATCACTTATATCAGTTTATTAACATCTGGCAAATTTAAACAAATTAAATTGAATGCCATTTTTAATATGTAACATTGTTTTGTATCCTGCATATGATGAATAGTTGTGTGTTTGTTAAGTCTTGATCGTGCATGTGAGTTTTACATCCACTGTACAATATATTTGGGGTGTTATATGTCTGATGGGAGGAAGACGGATTTCCTTTCCCCTGGTCTTTATATCCCTGCCTCTGCTTAATTATTTTTATCCTCAGTGGGCATAAAAATAATCCCCACCCACCCACCCAAAGTTATTAATGCTACTTCACCAATAGTAAAGCACAGCAACGTGAGAATGGGCTAAAGTGCAAACAACAACAAAAATCAGAAAAGGACTTTCACTGCAAGGGCTCATGGTTGTGGGACAACAGCCTATTTATTTGAATGTTGACAGAACGTTGTGCTATTTGCATTTTGGTGCTATCCATGGTACTGAAAGGGGGACGTTAAATTAGTATTATTCTTTTGTGTCTGGATGAGGAAAGGGCAAGGCATGATAGTGAAAATATCACACTAGCTACTTAATGAATTCAATTTTCAAAAATTGATTAAAGTCCTTCCAGTGCACCGGTCAAAGTAATAGTTTGTGTTATTTGACATGGGGTTGTGTGAGGTACTTATACATGGTCAGTGTGTTACCTGCAGTATATTTGGATTGGTGCGCTCTCAGTTAGGAGAAGCAGCCAGGAGTATCAACAGAGAAGCTGTGCGATGTATTAGTTGAGGTGTATTCTATATTTTGAATGTTTCTCCACTTTATCTTGCTGTCAAACAGCCCTTTACTTTTGCACTACATTTTCTCAACTGTTGAACTACTGTATTGTTCCTCAGTTCTTCTGTATACCCTGGCTCATAAAGGTATCCTTATGTCCCCACACTGAACAGCATTTTGTCGTTGTTGTCATAATCACTCATTTTTACTTAATTCATCATCTCTTCCTGAAACAGCTGACCTGCGGTGTGCAAAGCGCTGTGTAGCTGCGCTTGTGTAATATGGCATTCTGGTTGAGAAAATGTGGTGCCAAAGGAAAGGGCTGTTTGACAGCAAAATAAAGAGGTGAAAATACTGAATATAGTGTTTACTTCAACTGATGTTTTTTGGTGGGCATTTTCTAAAGTTGCTAAAACACATTTTTATGGCCGGTCCTATTCACTTGTGTCCCAGTACTGTGCCAATAGTCCCAGCTGCTTCTATAAACTGGGAGAGCATCGATCCAAATCTACCACTACACTGACATGCATAAATACCTCACACAACCCCAAATCAAATAACCAGAACTATCAGTTTAAGTTCTGCAATTATTCATAATTTCACAAGTTCATAATTATTCTCTAAGTGTTATTTTAACAGCAGCAGGAAATAGTCTACCATCCTTCATAGTCTAAAGTGGCACACTGTGATTTGTGATTTATTTTCATGAATAAAAATATTTCAAAAACATCTCTCCATTTGACTTTTTCACAAATCGCACCCTGAGTATATTTGCTCATTATGTGCTGTTTGTTCCTATTTTGTGTCTTTTAATGTGGCATGTGGCCCTTTGTCCTAGTTGTATTTGTATCTTTAGGAAACAGAGCCATGACCTTACACAGAATATATATTTTTCCACTTATTTTGCATTAACCTGCCCAGGGACAGCACGAGACAATTAGAGATTAGGGCTAAATTTAGCACATTTACATCACAGAATAATGATGCTCATGGACATATATTCCTCTTGTTAAATGAATAAATAAAGAGAGAGAGAGAGGAAGAAAGAGACATTGTTGAATCCCTACAGTGTGCGCTTGAACATGGGTGTATGAGTGTGCTTTGTGGTCATGGGGAAGTGTATGGCCTGTGTCTTGAGCCCGTGTCTTCATGTGAGTGTGTCTTTGTGTGTGTGTGGCTGAGAAGGGACACAATATGGCACCATTAAGCCACTTCTAATAACATCACATTCAGCATGGAGCCTCTAAGACCACAGTGGTGCACAGTGGTGCAGGCTTGGGCATGTGTGTGTGCATTTGTGTGTGTGTGTGTGCGTTTGTGTGTGCATGTGTGTGTATGTGTATCTATCCTGTAAATAGATTTCTGTAGGTGTGTTTATCATTTGTATGTACATGTATCTGCAGGTGTCCTTACACACTCTGTATGTGTGTATACAGCCTGAATGTGACTGTGTTGGCACATCTAGTTTTTCTTTGTGTGTGTGTGTGTGTATGTGTGGGTGTGTATTTATGAATGTATATAGACTATGCTTGGTTTATTGAGTGGTTTACTTTTATTGATTGCGGTTTAAGCTGAGTGCCTAGGTGCTTGCATTTGAAAAGAGATATTTGTGTGTGTGTGTGTGTGTGTGTGTGTGTGTGTGTGTGTGTGTGTGTGTGCTGTATGGGCGTGTGTGTGTCCAGCACAGATTATACTGACATAAAGCTCATCCACACAGGCCAGTAATCAAGGTCATCGTTAGTTCTGTTAGTAGATAGATAGATAGATAGATAGATAGATAAATAGATAGATAGATATTATCATTATATATATATTCTGACATATAACAGATGTGATTAATGATATTACAAATAAAAAGTCCAGGTGAGCAGCATGTCCTTTACAAAGAAAAACTCTTTTGTCAGAGGAGTCCTCTCTCCTGACACAGAGGAGAATCATTGTACAGAGTGACGGCAGCTGGCAGGAGTGAATTCCTTCAGCGCTGCTTATCACAGTGGTGCTTAAGAAGCAGAGTGAGGAACAGTGTAAACCCACCTAACCCAGGATTAACATTTGTACCTTTTCTAGAAATGTTAATTTGTAAAGGAACCTCTCTTTCTAAAGAGACTCCCTTGTTTGTAGCTTTGAAACAAATGTGCTGCATTTCACTGCCTCATTCAGACTGGATTTATTTCTCTAGGGGAGCTGGGTTGATTTTAATGCGACCTGCCTTGGTGATTTTAATCCAGTCCAGAGCATATGTTGGTAATTTTTCCAGGTCACTCCAGCAATGATTACAGCCGCAATTACAGTTGCAGGAAAAAGTATGTGAACCCTTTGTAATGAGCTGGTTTTCTGCATTAACTGGTTATTAAATGTTAGTTATGAACAAAAACAAATTATTGTTTTGTTCTTGTTCATATTGAATAGATGGAGATCAGGTCCCATTTTATAACCAATTTATTCAGAACACCAGGTCGTTCCAAAGGGTCTTTTTCTTGCCACTTTGTTTTGGTGAAGTGTGATATCCTCGAGAAGAGTTGTGACTCTGGGGAGGAAGATGATTTTTTGATCAATTAATGTCTTTCCCTTCCCCTCAACTCTCCAGTGTCACCCTGAGGGGCCTTTGTATGTCTCTTTTGCCTTTCTCCTTCGTCATGTCTGTGTCTGTTTTAGACCATATCCTGTAATTTCCCAATGGTTGAAAAGCCATCCAGAATGATGAGCTAAATTACTGAGGAACACTGTGAATATTTCATTCCTGACCTCCACCTGTAATCCCGTCTGAATGGACCTTTGGTTTCGAAAAGCAAAGGAAAATAATCATGAAACACAAAACTCAGGTACAACTGGAGAAAAGTTTATGATATATGCCACTGTCATTTTATGGGTTCAAACTGGGATCAAAATCTGCAGCTTTTGAAAGAAGCAACTTTCTTTCAGGTCTGCACCAGATCTATTCTGCTTGAGGGCAGTGCATATTGAAAGTTAATGAGGGTTAGGCATAGCCAACTAAAATATTCAATTCTTCATTAAAATGACCGTTTTCTTCCTGCAGGTATGAGCAACGTCACCAAACAGTGTAAAGCTTTTTCTGTGCTGACAAGCCCATCAAATGAATTTAACCTGATCTCAGCAACAAGTGTTTGTGGGGCGGCATTAAGAAATGACTTCCATACATGGGAGGGAGTGATCTCATCAATCATGAGGTCACTTCAATCCTTTGAGTTTTCTTCTGAATGATCTTTCTGTACTCATCTGCACTGATTGAGGTTTTAACAGTGTTATGTTGCTGTGCACATGTTTGTTAACTGGTGGAGCATTGTCTTGTCTAAAAGGGGCTATTTGTAAGTTCTCAGTGCCGCCGTTCATGGTTTCTTGCCAGAAGCGGGTGGTGGTGATTGTTGCTGGACAAGAGCTTCAGCCATCTCTACAAGACAAAAGATTCTCCAGGCCATGGCTTGCTGGTTAGCATGCTAACTTCAATAGAGGAAAAGACGTGATAGAGACAAGAGTTAACATTGCTGTTACTTTCCACAGCTGGAGACAGCTCTTGGTGAGTAAAGGAATGAAGTTTGAAGCTGAGCTCACAACATGTCTTCTAGACTGGTAATTGCACCGCCGTTAATGCTAATGTTGGCTATGCAGCAATAGCAAAAAATAAAAATAACCAAACAACAAAACTAACTGCGATGGAAGTAGAGACATGTGGTGGAGACAGAGGGCAACACAAAACTGAACAGCATGAGGCAGCGGGGCTTGTTTCTGTTGGCCACTCTGATACTCTCAGCTCTGGTATCTGTCTGATGGCAGCAGCCAGCAGGAGAGACACTCTACGGTCAGTGAGAGATGCCAACTTTTACTCACTCTGACTGTGTGGAGGTCTAATGTTTTCACATCCAAGATGCTAAACAAAATTTTGACCAATTACTAGTTTACATATATAAAGATGACAACCAGCTATATCAGCATGTTCGCATTGTGACTGCGAGCATGCAGTGCCTGTAAGTACAGGTTCACAGAGCTGCTAGCATGGCTGTAGACTTTTAGTGTTGTTTGGGTTGAGTTCGGGAGCTCAAAGCACCTGGTTATGGTTATAAAAAGATTGTAGAGGTTAAATTAAGAAAAAGTGACTTAAAGGATATGTCAAAACACAATATTTTCCTACACTTACCCAATGTCCTTTTGTTGCCTAAACCTAGCTATAGGCAGGATTCTGGACGTGAAACCTGTTCTCCAGTGTCAAAGCCGTGTGCTTTGTTCACGCCTCATCCAACCCAATCTCTCTAACACTTGTGTGTGACACAAACGTGTAGCACTTCTTTCCTTCCAGATGTTGTCGCAGAGCAGTCCAGGGAGCAATCACGTTGCCAGGGGAAACGTGACTGGGGAAACAAATTAGTGGTGTATAAATGTAATGTCAAGGTTACAGGGTTTATTAGAGCCGAGTCAGCTGCATCAACTTAAGCTGGGTTTTAATGTGTACACTTTAAATGTGTCTGTGAAGTTTTCCTAAAGGCCATATGAGTGTATAGGAGAGTTGATTTGCCTGGAGGCAGCTGGAAATTGGTCTGGAGTGGACTTGATGATTCTGAGCTGGGACTTTAGAAATGGAAACAAAAGTGATGGATGTAGTCGTTTGCACATTGGGGAAGTAAAATCTAATCCCAAGCGGTCATTTGTGGCACTTCTTTACATTCTGAGTTACATTCTGATGCCAAATGGGAACTTCTGACCTCGAGATAATCCCAATTTTTCAAGGCTATGTTTGGACTGGGCCCATGAGCTCCCTTAGTTTATCATTTATTATTTGGCTTTGTGGCATTTCCCTTCAAATCTTTAGTTTATGACATTTTTTGAATTATTAATTCCAAATTAAATGGTTCTTTGGTTTTTGCAGTGGTTAAAAACAAGTGCCCAGAGTTGAATTAATCCCCTGAGAGACTCTGCAAGCTCTGGATTTTACAAACAAGAAATTAACAAGAAAAAAAAAAAATCAATAATAACACAACAATGTGGAATATGATGAAGATATTAGCACAAGAAAAACACATCATCTAGGGGTTGCAGAATTGAGATTTCACAAACCATGACACCTCCATATGGAAAGACCATATGTCCTCATCAATACAACATACTAATTCATAATACATACCCACACACAGTCTGCAAAATGACACGTGCAGCAGCACAAATACACAGTAACACACACATGGACATCAAGACAGCACACACACACACACACACACACACACACACACACACACCATGCACAAACGCAGAGGCACTCTCACACACAGTTTAGTCGGTGTAATGACCCATTTGGCATTGAGCAGCATCTGTTTAGCAAATGAAGACTTGTAGTGGGGATGCAAGTAATTTTCTCCCTGACACAGTGAGCAAACAGGGAAGGCACGATCCTTTTTAGCACTTACAACCAATAGCCTGTCCTGTTCCACTGCTGTGTTGTCATTCTCCTCTCACCTCCCCATCTCTCCCATCAATCCCCACTCTACCACACACACAGAGCAGAAACATCTTCCAAGCCACTTTTACAAAAATGACGCGTCGAAGAGCGCAATAAAAGTCCCGGAGTCACTGACAATGAAAAATGATTTTTCTACATGTAAAAAAAAAAAAGAACAACAAAAAAATAAAAAAATATCTTCCCAAATTATCCTTTCAGTCATGTTGCTTTTTATATTTTCCCTTCCCTTCTCGCACTTCTCAGGGGAGGATCAGGCGATGACAGCCAGTGCTTTCTGCTATGTCATTATCAACCAGGAAGCAGTCTGACTAGAATGATGGCAACCTCCTGCTGAGAGGAAAGGCTCCATAGCTTTTCTGTTCATCATTACTAAGTTACAAATATAAAGAACATACAGTAAGAGCAAAGGTAACGATGTGCATCCAGCAGGTGAGCGGGGCAGGGCTCCATTTAATGAACGTAAAGCACACATAATCCATTTGCTCATAATGGTTTATTCCTAAATATACCCCTGTGGAGTTCACAAAATATAAAAAGCAAGAATAGCAATACACAATTCTGTTCTATTGTCTAGCACAAGCTTGTCAGTGGCATTATTTTTCACTGCCCTTTGCACTTTTTAAACTTTTTTTCCTGCTGTTTCCTCCTTGCTGTTTGCCGCTGACTCCAGCCTGGAAACTTCAGACTTAATTGAGAAAAGCAGAAAAAAAACCCAAAAAAACAAGGTAGAGGAAAAAATATGAGCTGGAGTACATAGAATGTTTCATGATGTTCTTATTTTAGAAGCTTTATATCATCATCCATTTTTACAACCCATTTAACCCAATGGTTAGGTCAATTTTACCAATGAGACAGAAAATACAGGGACAGACAGAAGGGGAATGACATGCATTAAGAAGTCCAGCTGGCCGGGAGTCAAATCAGAAACTCACTGCTCAGAAAATGGTATAAACCCTAACCACTCTGCTTTCAGGACACTCTCAACTGGTTTCTGAAACAGTTTGACAAGCATGTAAGATGTTGCTGCTGATTAATGTCGCTATGTGATTGTCACAAATGAGCAATGTTTTTCAATGTATTTATATTTTCATATTTATGTAATTTTGTCGTAGTTTTTTCATTTTCATATTTAATGTTATAGTAATAGTATAGATAGACCACTGCTCCCTTCCGTTGTGGCTTAAGTTGAATTTGTGTTGTGGCTTTTGCATTGTGTTGACCCTTCTGAGCCACCGTACTCTGGCTCTCCGTTAACATCAAATGTGAGTAATTGAGGGTGTGCCCCGGTAGAGCACGTACCATAAAGGCTTATCCCTAACCGCAGCAGCCCAGGTTCGAATCTGACCCACGGCCCTTTCCTGCATGTCATCCTCTCTCTCTCCCTGACTTTCCTGTCTCTCTTTCACCTCAACTGTCAGAATAAAGGCAGACATTTTTGATATTGAAGGTCTTTAATTGGAAGTTAGAAATCTTCATATTCTCCATAAAGGCGCTTTAAAAAGCACCTGTCAGCCAATCAGAGGTTAGTTTCCCCCTTGCTAGGAATTTCTTGCCAGGATTCTGTTAATGTTCTCCTTACAGAAGACACTCCTGTAAAATGTTTGAGGTTATTCATATTTTTGAAAGCAAGACAAACAACAATTAGGAACACAACAATTTACTCTACTGCAATGTATGAAGAAGTAAGAGAGCACAGCTTGTCTGGCCTGCTCTGTGTGTGAAGACACACACACAGGTTAGAGGTCAATCTCATACCAAATTCACTTTTAATTGGCAGCATTGTGTAAGCTGTCCTTTGACCCTGACACAAACATACAAAAGCAGACAAACATATAAGTTGCAAGCACCAATTAATTACACAAACACACACAAACACCTGCCTGAGCTTAACCTATGAAACAAGGCTTGTGGTCGTGGTTGTGCGTGGGTGTGTGTGTTGGCCTGCATGTGGGCGTGTACGTGCTCTAGCTTCAGGTGCTAAACTCTACACGCTGTACCTTTAAACTAGACATCAGCTGAGGTCACACGTTGGCAATAATGAGGAGGAGAAATAGAAATAAAAAATTGGAGGCTAACTAAGAGAGCGAGGGATGGTATGGAGAGAAAAAGGAATGGAAGAAGAAAAAATGTCAGGGTCAGGACAGAGAGCATTGGAGGGGAAAGAGCAATGAAATAAGAGTCAGGTAAAAGAAATAAAAAGGAAAAGGGGTCTAAATGGTGATATGATTTATCACCTGCACACAGGTAGTAACCCTGAGCCTCTCCGTCTCCCTTTTCTCCTGCTCGCCTCCCTCCATCTTTTTTCAAGCTACTCCATATTGTAAATGTGAATCAAATATTCAAGCATAATTATAAGAATATTAACCCTTCAGTGCATAAGAGCATTAATATAATTGTGAGTCAGGGTTATTTTATAACTCAACAGATCTCATTCGGGATACCTATAACCTACCTGTTCTATCCTTCCTGCCACTCTGTCAATATTGCAACAGCTTCAGCTTCACTGCACAAAGTTCACCCTCTCTGTCTTACTCTCATGATCACTCATCTGAATGTGATGAGCCACTAGGAGGCAAAACTGCTATTTGGACCTCCCTCTACCCAGACGTTCCCTGAAAAGATTCAGTCAGTGATAACTTATTGATTTATTATTTGTAACTGATTTACAGCTGAATCCAGGATAAAACTTCAATTAAATTCATAATTTAAAAGTAGATCTTCTATTTATTTCCTGGCTGCAAAGGATTTAGAACAATACTGAGAAACCTCTTCAGAACATTGTAAACCTGTAAAAACCTCAACACTTACTCCAGGTTTTCTTTGCTAGTTGTGGGCCCAATCCAAATCCATCCATTTGGGCGTTACAAAAATCTTAAACTGTCTTTATAAAAACTGCATTTAACGTGTCCTTCTCTGCCTCTAATTTCTCTCCATCTTTGTCCTCTTCCTTCTTCCGCCTTGTCACCTGAAAGCCATCTTCATCCTTTCTCCTATTCTTCCTCTCACACCGATTTCACCATTTCCCATAACTCTCTTTTCTGCTTTCTTTTTCCTCTGTAATCTGCTCCCTCTATCTGCTCTTCTTTCCTTGTACAATGTTCAATGGTGGTAAATCAGCCTCCCAGCATGTTTCTCTGATAACATGAGACATTTATGAATAATAAATCACTGCTCTCCCACGTCCTATTACTTATTGACATCTAATGTCACAGAATAAATGAAGGGGATAAAAAGGACTGCCGGGGTGTCTTTATGATCATATCATAATCTCCCTCTGTAGGTATGTATGTTTTACTTAAAGGCAGATTTCTACTTCCTATTCGCCATGTATGTGTTTCATGACCCACCGAGCTGATTATGTCAGCTACCCATCGCACATCGTTTTTAACTGAAGTTTTAAAGCTCCTTTTGGGACAGTACTGTTGTTAGAGAAACAAACAGTGAAGCAGACTGGGGACAGAAAACATGTCTGAACCGACTCATGTGTCATGATGCATTACACATGTGGAAACAAGTGGAGAGAAATACTGTATATGCATTTCTCTGTTGCTTAGCAATTTATCTTGCAACACCATATTATAAAGAACAAAAGAAGAGGATGACCTATGAGCTGTTTGATTGGCTCACTCCTGCCCATCCTGAGCGCATTCATCATGACAGACCGTGGAAGGAGTGTCACAATAATACAATGTGGCTTGAAGTTTGACAGGATTCTATTATTTATTGAGAGATTATGCCACTGACAATGAATTTCATAATAGCAATAAGGATGTCAGATACCATAAAAGGACGTGTGGGTTGTCACCACTAAGATATCTCCTCCTATTTATTATTCTCTTCTCTTCCAACATACACTAATGTATTCCTGTAGGGGAATTTATTCTGGCATGTAGCTTTATATCCTCTGATCAAATATTCATCAGTCAAGTTGTCAATCAAAAATATGATGGATAGTAACTTTAATAATGAATAATGGATGAATGACAGTGTTTAAACTGAATATTAGGATGGTATATCTTGCAAAATAAGGGATTCTGAAATTAATCACATTAATTACTTTAATACTCATTAAACATTGATTCAAATGCAAAAACTGTTCATTTTTTAAAGCAAATTCCAGTGGTTTCTGTCAACAATTTTACTGTAGAAAATTTATACTGGTAATTTCTATCTATATGACTTTGCCAAACAGCTCACACAGCTGTTAATGATAAGAACATAAGAATGAAGGTGACATTTGGCAGCCGACTGAGAAATATGTCGGCCAAAAGCCAGTAATTTAAAGATAAACTTGGGAATGACAAGACAGGGCGAGAGATAGTGATGTCACCATCATAAAATTATCAGTGGCATCCTGTTTGTATTTACATGCCACTGGATGTTCAAGTAGAAATATTGCAACAGCTGCCTTTGACAGCAAATCAAAAATAGCATCTACAGCCAAGCTGGTAGCTCTGTGGCAGGGAAAATAGGAGCAGTGGTTCACAGTTTAATGTTAGCATGCTAATGCACATTAAACAATTTGTTGCTTATTAGCACAAAGTACAGCTAAGGCTGATGGGAATGTCATTAGTTTTGCAGGTATTGCATCATTAACCAAAGTATTAGTCAGATAAAAATATGAGCTGATGATGCGTTAGATAGAAGAGTTAAGTGACAGCCATCATCAGTGGGATTCATCCTCTAAGGACAAACATGTCATGGCAATGCATTCAGTGTTTGTTGAGATATCTCAGTGTGGACCAACTGGCCAACTGGTAGATGCTGTCACCCCTTGAGCCATTGCTCATTAAATTACATAACATTTTCAATCACCATGGAAGGTTTTACTAAAGGAGATGATTTCCAACAGAAAGAAGCAGTTTTATTGATTTTTACCTATAGTCATGATGTTGACGTCCTTTTATGCCAATGATGTTTTTGCTTATGAACAAATTTATTCATGCAGGGACATCATTTTCCACGTAAATGGTGTTTCTACCAGCAGAGATGACATTTATCTTTGCGTTATCGGAGACTGTTCTCCACCTGTGCAAGTGGCTTGTGACAACCCACTGTTATGTTTTATTATTTAGTGACCTCTAGTAATTATGCCATAGTTATATATATATATAGGAGTCAGGGTGCGTGGTGTATAAAGCAACAAAGTCGCATTATGAGGAGGAACGGAGTGGATGGATGGTTCGACAGAACACAGGACCTTCACACAGGAGACTACTGTTTGTTTCTTTTATCCTGTGAAACGGCCACTGGTGTATTATTATTAACCTGACTGTGAAGGCCCAGTAAACTTTTCCACTTGTTGAAATGTTGCTGAACCCTCAACTTTCTCAACATGTCACATGCAAACCCACAGACAGTGATGTTTCCTCCGTGACAATGTCGATGATGATGGTGCCACTTTTAAACGATGTGCTGAAGTGTTTAGGCAACAGTGATGACTGAAGATGAGGTGAAGAGTTATACATGACAGATATCACACTTCTGACACATCACAGGGAAGCTACACTTGCACCAAAAAAGCTTCATGAATGATGGATTTTCTTGACCTAGTAAACAGTAGTTTATCACAAAAAGCATTAGAAAGTAATTAACACTAATGCAAACAGAATAAAACATTTAAGAAATGTAAAATAATGAAGCAATAGGGAAAAAAATTAACAATAAAACTGCACAAAATGAGGAGTATACAAAAACTAAAACATAGTTAAACATCAACAAAAGGCTCCGATAAACCTGAATGAGGGCCTGGATTTTTGTCAGACTTTGCATGCTGTCTGATACTGTGTTAATATCACCAGTTAATATTGTATTGATTTGTTATAGAGGAGCCCTGAGGGGAGCTCTGCCCCCAGTCTACCAGTACACCTGTCCCGCCCCTGGCAGTAAGCAGGTCCATCTTTACTAATTCAGACACACACAGTCTGCAGCAGCTTAATCTACTTAGAGATATTTCTACTCCTCCTAAACTTTTAAATCATTGCTTTGAGTCTGTAAAACACAGACTTTCAGAGTTTTTAAGGAGAGTAATGCATAAATACTGTTAATAATTTATTTTCTTGTGCGACTTTCTTGAAGCCAGATGGAGTCCGATCTGTGTCTGGTTCTTCCACTCAAGGCATCATGCTGCACGACAGACTGACTGTTCAAATGGTCCCGTTCAAAAAAGCTTCAAAATGTCACATCGGGCAATTTTCACTCTCTGACAAGAGTAAGGGCTGTGCAACAGTGTAAAACCCATTAGGTAATCAGACCCTCCCCCCTTCTCGCCTCTTCAGAAGGGAACAGTGCCAACTCATTTTGCACTGTGGAAAAAAAAAAACAGAGCAACTGTTGCGTTTCACAAGGCCAAATCCCCGAGCATGAGTAGACTAGATGAGCTGCAGGACACAAGTCGACATTATGTTTAATTTCGATAACAATGTCCCTGTAAAACCGACGGCCTTAGCAATATCCCCAGAGGGAAACACGCACAGACACAAACAACATGATGTTTTACTTCGCTCCTACAAAGAGTTCATTGGCTTGAATTAATTTCCTAAACTTTAACTTAAATTTAACGCAAACTCTTAACCTGAAAAGAATTTCCAGTTTCTTTATGGTCTTCATGAGAACGGAGGAAACACACACACACACACACACACACACACACACACACACACACACACACACAGTTAATTTTCTCTGATATTCCCTCTGCATCCCTTTTAAAACCTGCTCTATTGACATTACAATGTTCCGTTGGGACCCCTAAGAAATAATGTGCAGGCAAGATTTATTGCACTCATGCACACACACACACACACACACACACACACACACACACACACACACACACTGCAATGAGAGAATACGTTTATCATGCATTCTCACACCATAACAGGAACACACTAAAATGATACATTATGATGCGTACACGCACACACACACACACACACACACATACATGGAGGCGTTTATCGTGCAAACACACCTTCTCTCCCACATACGTAAACACTTTCCTCTTTCACACAGAGAGACACACACAATGAAATACAGTGTAGTGCAATATTTGTGTTGCGCACACACACACACACACACACAAACACACACACGGTTGCAAGGGGAAGGAACCTATTTAAATGCTAAGTAAGCGGTCTCTCCCTTTTGGGGCGATGTGATTATACAGCCGATCTCATAAGCAATGCTTCACAACTGGATTTGCACATGTAGAACTTAATTACAAGCGGCCTCGCTTCTCTCTCAGTGTGTCGTATTCATGGGAGTATATCTATTGAGAGAGGTGGGATTAAAGCTATTACCTCGCGTCTGTGTGCGTGCGTGCGTGTGTGTATGTGTGCGTTTGTAAAGCCAATCTATCAGCAGTTTAGCCAAGATTAATGTTTACATAAACAGGTTTGGGCTCAGTTGCCAAATTCTCTTTCTAAACTCTCTCTCTCTCTCTCCCTTGTCACTTCTTTCCGTCTCTCATTCCTCTGCTTTGTTTTAAATGTGTGTGTGTCACAGTCACACACACACACACACACACACTCACTTTTGCTGACCAAAATGAATTCCAGTGAGTGGACAAAACAGGGTAAATGAAGAGTAAGCAAAGAAAAAAGGATTACCGGAAAATGGTGTTTTCATCATATTGTTGTTTTTTCCACTGCAGTAAAACATCATGGTTCGGGATGGGAACTTCTCACACCCAAAATACTAATAAGCTCCTGGGTAATCACTGCTCCGACTGCTACTTGAACCTGAATCTGATTGTGAATTGGTCACTTTAATTAAGTTCATTGTAAGGGTCTCCCGGTGGCGGAGTTTACCACACGTACCGAGTAACGTTACCGGTTTGATTCCAGGCAGGAAACCTTTGTCACGTGTCATCACGGCCCAGTCTCTCGCTTATGTCAGTGCCCTCAAAGCAATAAGGTCAACTAGCGAATGTTGCCGTGAGTTAATTTTAGGTCTTTTCTTCTTTTCTTAAAAACAAGCCATCTCTGTTTTTAATTACATCTGATACTATAAATCTAGTTTGTTTTCAGACAATTAAAAAAGTCAAGAGTTCTTGTTGTGAAGTAACAAATACAACATATCAATAATAAAATGTAAAGGAAATAGTTTTTCATTTATTTCTATGTGCTCCAACTCTTACTTCTGGAACCAAAACTACGTCATTGAGCCTCACCACACAGTAAAACACAAAGGCAAAAACGCTGTTGAAAAAAATCACATTTGCCCTACTTTTGGACTGTTTGTGCAGTCTGCACTGATTCACCACAAACCACCAGTGTCCCCACAGAAGTTAGCTGTAGCTACGTAGCTAGCTAATGTGCCTGTTTGACAGAGGACAAAACAGGAAGTCCAGTTCTTTGTTCCTTTCATTCTGTTCTTGTTGCTGAATGTTACTGAGCTGGAGTCATAATATCTTGAGATAATTACAAATCCTCTTTTGCTGCTACTGTGGAAAAATGTACATCTGTTTACATTTGCTTGTTTGCATTGACTTTAAATGCAACCAGCTCCAACACTAAGTGGAACATGTTCAGTTTTAAGCTCAGTGCTAACGACTGCTGTATTTAACATAGGTAACATAGCAGCCTAATGAAACAACATGGCAACTTATTAATTATTAATTATTAATTATTTCAACATACATGTTAGTCTGGACTATAATGGATTATAATGTATTTTTGATACATAATGCAGGAGACGTGGCAGAATGCGATGCGGTTATGACGACTTGCACTAGAGCGCAGGAGCTGGCATAAAAGCCATGTGTAGCTGGGTGTTTGAAGGATCACGGCGTAATCTCACCTTTCTGCTACTTTGAGTTGAACAGACGACCACACTAACTGCTATTGTGGTGTTTACATGGATCTCGCCTCCCTCTCTTTGTTGTTTAAAAAGCCATATAATCACATTTTTCATGGTCAGAGACCCACACTCAGCACTGACACACTGATCTGAGGCACATTTACCCTGAAAAATCATAATATGGTAACCAGATAACCCTCTGGCGAGAAAAGAGACAATTTGGGAAAAAAGTCTTACGGCTTCATTCAGACCGTGGCAGTGTCAGAGTCACCAGAGCTCGTGCCAGTGTGGACTCTCTGGCAAAGCAGGAGGTGCAGCTCAGCATTATAATGTTCCAGCTGCAATCAACACAGTGTAGCTATGCGGATAAACTTGTTTTCCAAATTACATTTTGTCCAATTCCAACTTGCTGCAGCTTATAGCTCATATTTAAATTCAGCAATTGTGGTTAAAAAGACAATTTTCAGTATCATGAAATGATTATATTCATATTTTACACCATGTAAACCATAACTCTCATTAATCCCTCTGATCGTCTGCATTCTGGTCCAATGAAACTAGAAAACTATGTTGCGTCTCTCCACGTCTCTTCGTTAATAAAGCCATGGCTGACGAGATAAATGGAGAGAGAGAAGAAAGAGAGAGCAAGGGAGGCAAGGAAAAGAGAGCTCGGGAGCAGGACACTCGGGGATGGAAGAAGCCTCCATTGTTTCTTATTTTCCCAGGCACACACACACACACACACACACACACACACACACACACACACACACACAGACGGTTTCTATTTTCTGTTGCACAGAGACGACTAAAAAAGAAGAGTCTCCAGAGGACAAACAGGTTAACCTGCCGTTTTAAAGTGTCCACACACACACACACACACACACACACACACACACTCACACACTTTACATTTACACAAGCTGTTGGCACAGCTCTGTGTGTTGGAGAAATACAATCAGCAGGCAAAGTGTACACATTTTCAAATTGTCCTTCCTCCTTTGAAATCTAAACCAAATCACATTACTTGGGAAATGTCATCCTATTGTATTATAAATTAAAAAAAAAAAATCACATCAGAGCTCTAAATAATTACATGCAGCAGCATTTATAAAGTTGAATTTGTGTATTGACACTGGAATGAGTCAAATGAGCTTGATTTCTGAATAAGTAAATGTACTAACATTGGCATTTAACTCGCTGCGAATGTGTCGTGCCTGCTGGCTTTAATTGCCCCACTGTTGATTTGAAGCCATTTAAACTAGCTGTGACATGTATAATCCCTGCTGATTTAAATTTAGTTGTAGCTGTCTTTGATCTGAGTCGTGCATTGACACCTCTCCCTGAAAAGGCTAAGAAGTCTGACAAAAAGCACTGCAAGGTGTGTAAGGTCTGCACAGTTAGCTCAGCCCAGCTCTGCCCAGGTGACACTGTTCATTTCTACCTCGAAACCAGTGATTTACAACGGGAACAGATGTAATGATTTGTGACAGTAAAAAAAAAAACAAAATTAAGAAACCAGTGCAATGTGCTAAATTCCATAACTTAACACCTATTGTGCTTCAACATAGAACAAAGCGAATAGTGCAACCAGTTCAAGAAGCAGCATGAAACTAGAATCCCTGCCTGGTGGTTGTGCGCCTCCACCAAACAGCCAAGTTGCAGGAAATATGGTCACAATCTCCCCTTCAGAGTTACAGCATCGAATAATGGCCAGAGGTGTTTTTGCCTAACATTTTGGTGTCACAGTGAAGTTGACCTTTGACCATTTGGACGTAAATTATCATAATGTCATCCCTTTAAACATTTGTGTTCAATTGTCATAATTAGTGCATGAATTCATGTGTGTTTTTTGGTGTCACTGTGACCTCCATCTTTGACCCTCAACTCCCTCAGTTCATCCTTGAGTCCAAGTTACTGTGCGTTCACGAGAATGGGACAGATATACAAAGGGACGTACAGAAAATTGAGGAACAGGCATCAAGGTCTGTACCAGAGATTCAGGTCACATGACTCCGACTGAGTCAGACTTGAGTCATGAGTCCGGTGATTTCACCTGGACTCAAGAATTTTGACTTGAAACTCTCCAGACCCAAAAATATAAACCCATGACAACTCAGGGTGCCCCAGAGGCCGAGGGGGTTTACGGCACTCGCCGTGAACTGCAACGTCCCCGGTTCAATTCAGGCTGGGGACCTTTGTTGCATGTCATGCCTCGTCTCTCTCTCCCTCACTTCCTGTCATCTCTCTACAGTCAAATCTCCAACAAAAGCATAGAAATGTCCCTAAACCGTACTTTCAAAAAGTGAAGAGTGCATCAATTCTTTGTCCTAACCACAGATCAAATCAATCTGACAGTGGCCACATATTGCATGAGCTGAAGGGGAAAGGGGCATTTGGATGTGCAAACCAGCAGAAACACAAATAATCACTTTCTTAAGACTTGAAGCACAAAGTGTGACTCCAGACTTCATGGCCAAGACTACAGACTTACTTATGACTTGAAAAACAATGACGTTGTTCCACCTCTGTTTGTAATGTTCTGAATAATGTCAAGCAGCTCGGAAACATTACTTTAAAACACCAGACCGAGCTCTTCAAAAAGTTCTAAAACATCCAACGTCAACCATGTGCCCCAGATAGACAACAGTTTCTCACCCTCTGCTTGGAGGAGAGGTTCAGGAGAGTGGTTTAAGTTGGTTCTTTCATCGCACATGACCATCAACACTAAACATGTGACAGAAACATAAGCACTTTAGAAATGTACTGCTCTGCACAAAGGCCAGCCAAAAGGCTGTGCATGTTTTGCCTATTTTACAACAATTTCCCCTCAAACATTTTCCTAGGCTCGGCATGAATGTTTGGTGGTTTCCTACCTTCCAGGCCGCCTGTAGTGTGGAAATCCACCTGCAGACAAAACTTGCTTGAGATGATTATTCCATAAAAGGGATGGTTTTGTGTCTAAATTAAATTATGTTTGCATGGCTATGCAGTCAGCATGGACTGGTGTGAATACTCTTCCTGTTGGTGCATTCAGGGACACTCTGGCATCTGAGCTTTGACTGTCTCCTTCATTTTAGTTTGAAAAAACAAGGTGAATTACCAGAAATCACTGGTGTGTGACTATAAACCTCCAGAAGAACTAAAACTTTTCTTCTAAATATCTTCAATAATTAAATGCAGTTAAAATACATTTCACTTCTTAAGCATGATCCACAGTATACATAGCTTCATACTGTATCTACAGTAAAGCTTTACATATTCTGTACTCTCTCTCCTGATCATAAGCATCACCTGTTATGTTTTTTCTGTTTGAAATAGGGCTGAAGAAATGAATTGCAATATTTTTCAAATCACAATATGGCCGAATACAATATTCAAATTGCAGGAGCTGCAATATCTTGTGTCACAATACGCCATAAATGTAGCACGGTGCTGCAATAGAGATGCCCTGCCCCAAATTATATTTTCCAGATCTATGGGAGCATGCTTGCTTGATTCGGACCCAGAAAAAAATCAAAACATTTTTTTTTTATTTCTTTCAGTAGAAATGAAATGCGAAATTACCATTCCCTCTAAAAAGCCCTAATTTTAAATAATGAATCATGTAAACATAGTTTAAATGTTTTAATCTTCTGAACAGCATCCTTTTTTAATAAAAAAAATTACAAAATAGACATTATGATTTTTTATTTTTATCAGATGTTAGAGAATCCTTGACTGCACCATTTACTCATAACTACACATTTCAATAACACAATAGCAAGTTGAAGTGTTGCAAGATGAATATAATTGAAAGCAGAGAAATCCCATGAATCTAACAATCTATTGCATTCTTTGGAAAGTGTTTGGCAGCAAGGTCAAATATACAGTATGTATCATAAGTCAGTTTGGTCCTTTAACAGTGACAGAATTAAACTCTGCAGTGTGTTACCTGTAATAAACATCATGGGTTTAATACTAGCCTAACCACTTTTAAAAAAAATATTGTGTAACAAAGTGGAATCAGCAGATAAACGTGTCGAATCAGTTTTGCAGCACGCTGATCTTTGCCATATTATGGCTGCTGTTTTAGCAGGCTGGGGCTGCACTGTTGCTGCTGTGTACACTATTGCTCTATTTGATCAGAATCCATAGGGATTGGCCTGTCAGACCATGTTAAGTCAACTAAGGATAGGCTATGCACACTGGTAGACGTGCTGAAGGCTGAACTGGAGAGTCATGGTGAGGGGGAGGATGAGGAAGAGGAGGAGGGGTGAGGGGCAAAGAAGAAGATAAGGAAAGGAAAAAGAAATACACACATACAGGTATAAAAGTGAATCAAATGCCAACAGTTTATTGTTGTACTTCTTATTCTGTATGTTTTCTTTTACATTACTCCACTTCCACATGCTTTAGCAAATACATCATCCAGAGAATGAAAGATGGTGGCAGTATGGAGTGAAAGGGAGCAGAGGGGGTGTGTAAAGCTAAATGGCAGACCATTATTGAGTGAAAAGGAAGATACAGGCAGAGAGAGACTGAGGAGCACTGGCATCCTATACAACGTACCATAAAGATAAAGGATTAAATGGTAAAAAGTAACAAGGCTGCAGTGCATATACAGTATCTACACCCTAATTCACACAGAAAATGAAACCAAGTACCACTGATTAATGAAATGATGTAATTGCCTTTGAAATGAGCATTGATTCATCTGTTCATTATAGTGATGATTAATCTTTCCTCATCTCATAAAGTATGTGTGTAAAGTCTTTTTGACTGATGATGCAAATGGAAGGCTGAATATTTACTCTGTTTAAGCAGTACAGCAGGATATTGTCATAAGAATAAACCTAAAAAAAAATTACATTACTGATGCCTTTGAAAAGAAAAAAGGTTTTTTTTTTCTGAGGTACATATTCAAGAAATTCTGATCTGACTCAGTTTCAGTTGGTGACTCATTTTGTTGTGTTATCGTAGATTAAATTGAAATGCAATTTAACAGCACCACAAGCCTCAAAAACCACAAATGAATCAACCTGTGTCAGGTTTATCGAAGGGTTGTTGTACTGGTTTGGATTTGATGTATTTAGGTGTCCCTAATATAGTGATTGGTGTGTGTTTGTGCAGATCATAGACTGTATATAAAGATGGATGTAGTGACATCACCCATAGGTTTCTGAAGTGTGGTTTTAAAGCTTTTAAAGTGAGCTGCTCCGCTGTCGCCATCTTGGCAGTGTCTGACTCCACCTAACTCTCAGCTAATCCAAAAGTGGGCAAAGAGGTGGGGTGCTGAGACTTTGGTGCATGTTGGTTTGCGGTGACCATGTGCTCACCCACCTGTCACTCAAAGCGTCACACCCTCAATTATACATAACTTTAAGCCTTGATAACATTTAAACAGGTGAGTTATATGACAGCTGTCACAAAGGAGGAAATTATCTATAGAGACCAAAACTGTTTTTTGTACCAGGCTGTAAACATGTTTATTTCTGCTATATTGTTGGACATTTTAACATAGGAGTCTATGGGGATTGACTCACTTCTGGGGCCAGCCTCAAGTGGCCATTCAAGGAACTGCACTTGTGTGTTGGCTTAATTTTTCAGCCCCGACGGTTGCTGCTTGGTGCAGATGCAACAAGTCCTCATGCGTAAATGGCAGAACAGATTAGTGGTCAGTGTTTTCCAAAATGCCCCAATTTGAATGTTTTGTTGAACTGGATTAAGACATTGGGAGGATTAAGACATTAAGATTAAGACACACCAGCTGTGTTTTTGTCAATTCTGGCAGCTAAAACTGTTTTTGGAGAGATCATGCTCATGGTTAAGAGGACAAAATGTAGGAGAAACTACTACACATCAGGTCTTTTATTCATTTTCAAGCATTAGCATGAATTCTGTTATAAGCACATCAAGCTAATTACTGCTTTTCAACTGAAATCACATATGGATCATAATGGATCATTTAAAAATGTTAAAACAATAGTCTACAGAAGATTGTCCAGCCATGTTAGCAGCTCTGTGAGGTTGTACTTTTAATGCTTTGAGCTAAATGCTAACGTCAGCAGGCTAACACGATCACAGTGACATGGGAATAATCAATATTAGTTTAGTGTGTTAGCATGTTAAAATTTAAAATTAACACTAAACACTAAGAACAACTGAGGCTAATGGGAATGCTATTAGTTCTGCAGGTATTTGGTCATAAACCAAAGTAATGGACAAATGAAAAGTGAATGGGTTACTTAAGTTACTACAATTCATCTTAAGGGGAACATGAATGTATGAATTTTTATGGTTGTCCATCCAACTTTACCTTTGCTCACATTATATTACATGATTGGTATGACTGACATTTATGGAGCCTAACCACTGACATGATGCTGAAAATGACTGGTTCCCTTGTTTCTTCTGACAGTCATTATTTTTAATAAGATAAGATTTTAATAATACTGTAATATGAAAGCATCACAGACTTTTTAAACAGAGAACAACTGACCTATCTGGTAAGTACTTTAGACTAAACATTTAGTGTGATTTCTCATGAGTGTATTGTATATCTTTGTGTGTGTGTGTGTGTGTGTGTGTGTGTGTGTGTGTGTGTCCATGCTCTGTTGACTCCAGATTAGCTGAGCTGTGATGTGTTCCTTACAGGCACAGGACTGGCCCTGCTCCTATCACTACTGATGTGTGTTTCTGTTTGATGGGGGCAGAATTCCCACCCTTGCACTCCCACCAACACCATCCACAATGCGTAACACACACACACACACACACACACACACACACACACACACACACACACACACACACACACACACACACACGCACAGTCAACAAACATTGCATCAATTATTATAATTGATAAATTAATGAAATGTGATGTAACATCTCTGTTTAACCCCAAAAGCCCTCTTCACAGAAGAGAAACATTACAAAATTAATGAAGTAAGTGTGTGTAACACGTGTGCACACACACACACACACACACACACACACACACACACACACACTATTTCTGCTGTAACCCTATTTAACCATATCCTATTTTTAGAAGAATAATGTAAAATGTATAAAGACAATCTTATTGTCCCAGTTCTTTAGAGTAAATGTCTTCAAGCTACACAAGGAGTTTCTTGGAATACACCTTCTTTTTTTTACCTGGGTTGTAATTTAAATTCTGTAACATAAGAGTCCTTCTTGCTAAGGTTTTGTACTTTTAAGATTTAACTATCCATTCTTACACACAATGACAGTGACCACAGAGTCTCTGTTGTAGTGGGTGCTCACTGTGAAAGCCTATCACTTGTTCAGACGCAGGGGTCTAAATGCAGGTATGTGCCACTACAACAAATACAACTTGAAAAAGACATCAGCCTGATAAAATACCTTGGTTTTGTCTCCAAGGTTTCCTAAACTTTTCCTATCCTGAATGCAAAAGACAAATGTAGTCTCACTCTGGGATCCAGTCTCATTAAAGCATATTGCCTCTTTTGTCAAGTGAGGACATGGCAGAGAGAGGTCTGTGACCACAATGTCTAACACAAGGACAGTTAATAGCTGCAGTCCAGACGCTGTGACTGGCAAAATGACTGATGCTGTGAGGGACACTGGTGTCTACTTTCAGAGATGCTGTGAGAAACACTAAACTTTGTAGCTGTAGACCACTAAATGACTCTTTTGCTCTTTGGGAGTTGGTGTTAATACTGCGGCCTGAACGTGTGCTGCCCATCGGAGACATGGATCAAACCAAATAACCAGACCTACATCATGGCATCTTCAATCTTAATCAATCCAAGTCAGAGCTAACGCGAACACTTGGAGGTTGCCATGTGGAGCGCAGCAGCCTTCAACTGGATGGTCTTGGTTCAAACCCCCATGTCAGCAGGCCTCCGCCCTGCTGACTATGAGCAAGACACTGAATCACTGAATCCTTATTAGCTGCAGGGCTCCAATCTGAACTGAGGCTGACCTCCACAGAGATGTGAGCTGACCTAAAGGCACCATAACAGTTCCATAACAACATGCATTACTCGTATTTGTTGTAGTAGCAGCTGTGGTAGCATTGCTTTGCAGTGCTTGTGGCCAGAAATGTTAACAGAGATCTCATTCTGAAAGCTTCTCTATAACAACATGCAATATTCAAGCAAGTTTATCAACCAACATTTGACAAGGCTTAAACTTGTATACTCCATATTGTAATCACACTCTCTACAACTCCAAAATGTACAACTGTTCTCACAGTGTCCAACTGGTCATGACATCTGTGCTCGCAATGGAAAGCTAGAGGAAAAAAAAAAGATAGTGAGTGTGGAGACAGCAAAGCTCCATTTCTTTTATATCGCAGCTCAGTCTTAATCAACACAACAGCCAACAGATCCCTCCTTGAGGGTCTGGGAGCTGTTCAGATTGGGAGACCCCCCCACCCCACCCCAAGTACCTGTTTTCTCCCTGGACCCCCCAAAAAAGTGAAAACATCAATACCTAACACCCAATTGGGATGGAAGGAAGGAGGAAGGAGAAAAAAAAATATGAATATGAATCACTTTTTTGGTTTTTGTCTTGCTTCACCAAAAAAAAAAAACACTACAGCCACATAATGTAAAGTTCTTCTACAGTAATATTAAAATAAGTTAAACACAGTGTCTAACGGACCATTTGAAAGCAGCCATGTGGGAAATCGGATCATAGGGCTGCTCTATTTGCAAGACAGTCGACCACAATTGTAAGAAATCCACCCTGTGGTTGTTGATCATTCAGGCGGTGAATCAAGCATTCCCCATTAAACTGAAGGTCAGGCGACATCCGATCTGGCAGAAATTCAGCTCAATTCTAAAATTAGTTGGGACCAACCAATTCTGGATTAAAGCCGGTCATAAGGGGCCGGTACGCTCTGCCAGAAGTGTTGTCAGATGGTTGGATAGCTGCGGACACCCCGCCCCCACGACACCTTTCTATCTGATTAGGGGCATCTGTGTCCCACCATTTCTGTAACTTTTCGAAAATTGACGATCGGACAGTCAGACACGCGTCATCCTGTGATTGGCCAGGTGGGACAGTGTGCTCGGTTTGAACTACTTTCCATGTGAACAAGCGGTTTTACTTTGAATGAGCTCATCAACAGTGTTGGACACAGTGACACATTCCTTAGTAACTTGTTAGAGGAAATGTGAAGCGCTGCTGCTGCTAGAGACAACACAGCACTTTTCATTAACGCGCCTGTTGTAAAACACCTAATGACAAAGTCAACTTAGAGGTAAATTAAACTTGACTTGTATGGCCTTCCCACTTCCATTCAGTCTCCCTTGCTGTTTTTCAGATGTGCAATACGCAATTAACCACCAGGCTGAATGCATTTCTGCCTCTTGCCAAAATGCCATTGAGCAAGTTCTTTCATATGACTCAAAAATAAAGACTCTTTGATCATTTCAGAATGCATGACATTAAATTATCCTGGAGTCTCACAGAAGTGTAAGAATTCCTACATTGTATGGCATCACTTTGATCAAAATTGCTCTTTGAAATTTTGCAATACACAAGTCATAATAGTATCACACATGCCAGGCGGGATACGACTGATCACAGGTTTCTATGTAAAACAGAGGACAAATAATCAGAGCCTCAGAGAACCACTGACAGCCAAAGAAGCTACGTTTAAAGAAGTGAAAATAAAACAGCCAGTTTTCCATTTCCACCCACTTGTTCTTGTTGTTTTTACAGTTAGATTCAATACATTTTTGTTAAATTATTATGCCGAGTAAATATCAGCTGTCAACTGTTCCTTGGGTCAATTCATTAAGTCAAAGTTTTGTAAGGAGCAAAAGAAATCTATGAACAAGTTCCATTAATGAAAACATTTTTACTGAGGTGCCTTTCACAGGGAATCTTCTCTTTTCTAACTACTTGTCTAAAATAAATGACATCCTTAAGCTTCAGAGAAATAAATGGAGCCTTCGGAGATTTCCATAAAAGTAAAATATGTCGTCTTGCCAAAAGAGAGGTAATATATGTAACTGAGACAAATTAAGCTGGGAAGAATCAACAGAGACCCCAAATATCGCTGTAAGGGGGCCCATTTTTATATTGATCCCAACCTTTTTCAGAATCATAAAGTAATCACTCCAGAATGAATCTTTATGTAATCTGGGCCAAAAGAAAAACATTTGACTCAAATTGCAAGAAGAAGAATTACATCTGTCACAGTGGTGTGCAGTATTTGAATAGGACGGGACTGGGTGCTGTGACAGTGACGGTTTATATCACGGTATATTTGCTTTTCTTAAAATTTCAACATAAATACTTCCGAAGGGGTGAAGCACTGGCAGCTATTACTGTTTACTTAACTGTATATTAGGACACATTTCATGTAGTACATTGGTATATTAAGAACATTTATTGTCAAAAGATTCTCTGACGTTATCAAGACGATTCACTGGGCGCAGGCCGGTGGCGATGAAGCCTGCGGTGAATCATCTTCTTCTGTGCAGCAGACTAAGTACGGTTTAGGGATCTATAGCAGTCCAGCATGATATAGTCAACCAGTGTACTTTCTGCAATGTTTATATCATTCACACCTATCAAAAATAGTGGGAATTTGAACATCCATTGTAACTGGGCAAACTCCATATGCTGATATAGAGCATGTGATATGAGCCAAACCTCCAGAACAGCCATACTAGTGTAAATAAACCCTGAAACGAGATTGTTTTCTCAAATAGATTTAGGATGTTTTGATGTTTAGCTGCACAATGGCCGCTCCAAAAGTAGCTAGAGGTGATATTTTATAAACTGCTGACACTTCTCTTTAGCAAGCATGTAGATACAGTGCGTAATGTTTCATGCTAAAAAGGACAGGAGAGGTAACAGTAAGCAGCAGTAATGCATCCTCGCTGCTGTTTAAAAAACCTTTGCAGCTGGTTTCGGACGTTTTAAATCCTCAGTTCCCCAGCTTATTCCTGAAGAGATTTCCCCCTAAGTGAACATAAACTGGACCAGAGAAAGAATAATTGGTGCAAACAGGCTGAATCTACAATATTTCAAATCTACAGTAATGCAGCTTATTGCTCTTCAATAGCATCCTGCCTCAATCTCTCTCTCCCTCTTTCTCACTCGTTCATCCTGCTGCCGTCTTGGCCAGTCTTCCTCCTCTCGTATATTTCCAGTGCTTCTTCGCGCCTCGTCATCCCTTCCCCGATTTATGGATCGCTCTCTCCTCTCTCCTGTCCTCATGTCTCTAAATCTATCCTCCCCTCTCAATTTACTATATCTCCTCTCTTCTTCCTCTACCATACTGCCTCCTCATCCTCCTTGTTTTAAACTTATTAATTCCTTGTTCCAGCTACAAAACATATTCATTTGTAAACTCAAAATCAGTGAGCTGATTTTAACTTTACTGCCTCTGTACAGATGTGGGATCACATGGGCGGGGGGTTAAAGACATTTGGGGGAACCTCTAAAACTTTTCAAATTTGGTTCATTTCATTTCAGTAACTCGGTGGGGATTCAATATATCACAGGAGCACCAGGTGACAAAATGAATTAGTTTTAAAATGGAGCAATTATAATGGAGAAAACAGCAGTAACTCCCTTTGTTCTTTTCTGATCCTTTTTCTTCTATTTTTGTCTCTTCTTCTTTTTCCTCCTCTGTCATCTATCTATCTCTGCCTCCTCTTTGTCCCCATGGTCTTCTCCAGTGATAGAAAATAACTAAATACATTAGCTCAAGTACTGCACTTTAATTGAGTATTTTCATTTTCTGCTTCTTGTACTCCACAACATTTCATGCTTACATTTCAGGTAAAGGTTTTACATACAGTGTACTGTTAAAGATTAAACCAGTGGTTCCCAACGTTTCTCTCTTGTGACCAGTTCAAACAAAACCTTGTCTGCTTGCGACCCACTCAACACATGTTGCAGAGGCCTATATCTGCGCATGGTGGCCAGTTCACTCAATGATGCAAGTTGTGTTATTTAATATATCCTAGTGTTAATCTGTTAATCTGTAATGTTAATCGTCCTCCGGCCCCTCAGATTTGTCATGCAACCCCTTGGAGGTCAAATCCCCAGGTTGGCAACCATTGCCTTAGGAAGTACAAATTTTGTAGGGCACCTTGTCATGTTTCAGATGTCTGTGAGTTGTTTGCTGTTCCGCCAAAGAGAGGTCTCTCCTCCACACCTCTCGGATTGGTTTTATTTAAGTAATTGTTCAAGGCCAAAAGGGGTCAAATTATCCAATATTTCACAAGAGAAAAGAAAAAACTAATGAATCCAAATTTGTGTAGCAGACCTTTGTATTTTCTTCTTTCATTTCCCATTAACCACTGAGAGTGTCTATTTGTACCCGGGTGAAAATGGTCACATGGCAGCTATTTGGCAATTTACACCTGTATGGAACATCCAATGGCTCCCAAAGCACCGGGTGGCCCTCTAAACATCTGCCGCCGCCAGGTGCTCATTAAACATACTATAGCAGAAAGGCTTTAGGAAGTCTTGTGAGATAGTATAAAAAGCTACCAAGTCCACATGGGTAGAGAGTGTGGTGAATGAAACCCTATGTATATAGCATTGTTGGCAACAGACACACGGGTGCCAATCGTAATGCTGGCTACTGACACCTGTGTGCAAATAGCATTGCTGGGTACAGACATGGATGCAAATAGCATCTGCTTTTATCATTTCACAACCCCTCAGATTTCTTTTGTGACCCTCTGGAGGGAGTCTAGTTTACTCTTGTAATCAGGAGATGATTACTTCCACCACTTCCCATCTCTTTCTCTATCTCCTTTCATCCTCTCTCATCCCTGCGGGAAACTACCCCCCACTCCAGTAATGGATGACCAGTGTTGGTCAGTGTGACGGAGTTGTTCTGTTGCCAGTCCATCTACCTACTAGTCTGATCTATACGACATCGGCTTCACACTATAAATCACACACACACGCACACACACCTGCAGTCTCAGATGGGAGCTCGGTCTCCCTCCATTCTGAGATTGATGCACACCTTGTTGCTAAACGGCCGAGATAATTAAACCCCACGCATCCCTCCCTTGTGTGTGTAGGTGTGTGTGAATGCCCTGCTGTTGCATTGTGGCACACACACGTACACACACACACACATGATTAGACGGCGCACATCCACTCTGTCTTCCTCCTCTTGCCTCTCACACACACTGTTACACAATAAACACACATTCTGTCAGTGTCCCCTCTCACACAAACACACACATAGAATCTCTCTTTCTCCGTACACACTCAGAGAGAGAGAGAGAGAGAGAGAGAGAGAGAGAGGGGAGGGAGAGAAAGCACCTGCTGGGTTGTAAAGCACTCAGACAAACAGCGTCTGTGTTTGGGAAGACTTGAACAAATGGGAAAATTATACAGTGGAACCAAAACGGCACCCTTTCACCCAAAGGTGCATTACCCCAACTGGGTGAAGGGAATTCATGGAGCATATTCCCACTGCTTTTTATTTAATGAGTGTGTGTCTTATTTTGTACGCATGCATGCACATATACAGGTCACAGAGGAGGAATTCTTAAAGTTGTTTGTTTCAACTACAGGGTTATGGTTCTAACTGAGCGGATCATCTTATGCAAAGGCATAGACAGATTACTCCCCCCTGGACCTGAGCCACTGTTAACATTTCGCAGTTGAGATTCAATGAAATAACTACAAAGATGCAAAATGACCACACAGAATGACTACAATGAGATGCAAAACCACCACAGAGACACAAAACCACCACAAAAAGATGCTAAATGACCACAGCGACACACAGAAGAGCCACAGTGAGATGTGAAATGGAAAGAGATGCAAAAAGACTAAAAAGAGACACAACACAACAACCAAAAACACAGCCTCATCAGGGGATCCAGGGGGGGGGGCCTACATGCCTGTGTCCAGGGGCCCATTGTGTCATAATCCCTCCAGTAAAAAGGGAGCAGCAGGGATCATAGGAGGGTAAATAAACACAAATTCAAGCCAAACAGAAACGTATTTTCTGCATTTTTAGCTGACTTAAGGTGTATTTATTCCTAAGCTGAATGCTCCTGCTCTTTCCTTGCGAAAATGTCTCTCACCCATGATGCCCTGCTTTTAGGGCACGCATGTTACTTCATACACACACATGCAGTTTGATGAATTAATAATGAGCAGCCTAATGGCCTTAAAGTGTGTTAGGACCAAACTAGTAATAATAACAGTAATAATCATAAGAGTTAAAGATTTGATTTTCTGTTCAGAATTTCACTGTTTTTCTCAGCCCCCCATCTCTCTCTCTCTCTCTCGCTCTCTCTCTCACACACCCACACACACACACACACACACACACACACACACATGTACCACCTCTCCCCCTCTCTCTCGTTCCCTCTCTCTCTCTCTCTGCTCTGTCTCGCTCGCTCGCGCGTAAAAACGCTCTCTCTGCCATTCGGTCTCTCACCTCTCACATACACCCACGGACCAGGCGCGCGCGCGCACACACAGTCTCTCACTCCGTCTCTCTTATATTCCACATATACACAAACAGCCCGTGGAGTAAACTCATCACACATGTGCGCGCACACGCGTAAAAATGGGAGCGTGATGTCCTCTTACCTGATGATCTGGAGAAACTAATCCTGAATCCGAGCGACACCCGTGACACAATCTTGACCAGACGAAAATGTTAAAAATGTGCAGGAATAATTCCACCTCTGACTCTCTCCTCTGTCACAAACCTGCCCGGTGCAGGCAAATCTCTCTTTTCCAAACTGACGGGGTGATAAACGGATAAACAAATGATGAAGGAGGTCGTTTCCTCTTCTCCCCTCTTCCAAAAAAAAAAGAAAAAAAAGAAAGAAAGAACAAAAGCCTATAACCTGTAATAGGCAGTCTATCCACAGAATTTCCTCTTCTCTTCCTCCTTCTCCAAAATGTTCGACGGCTAAAGTCTGCTCCAATTAACCGTAGTTACGCATTCCTCTCCTTCTCTCCCTCTCTCCTCCGCGCTCTGTCTATCCCGCTCCTGTCTTCCAGGACGGGATGTAAGACAGAGACAAGTAGGTAGACCTCTGTGTTCAGTCTGTCTCTGTCTCTGTCCGGGCAGTGGTGTGGAAGAGGCGCTCTACTTTGCGCAGCCAAAAATAACTTCCAATCTCCAAACTGGAATCCCGCGAAGCAGCTTGCGGTATAATAATCACTATTCAATTCCTACAATAGTCACACACTGGGGTTTGTTGTGTCAATTAAGAGTTTATAGTCATTCTTATGGCACTTTATGTCACTTTCTGTCCTTGTGGTATCCTGTAATATTCTTACAGGGGCTAAAATGCAGCGGTTGTGCTCAGGTGGTTCGCTGTTATGACAGATTTAACATTCTACATTCGGTATTCCTAAAGGGATTCAAACATTTACGACTACATATAAGCTTTATTTCAGTTTTACTGCAGAATACTTCCTTTTAACACGTTAAGACGGAGGGAAACTCAGCCTTAATGGTGAGATAATCAGTCACTGGGGTTCCACTTTACAGGTTGGCGTCCTCAATATATTGATTAATCAATTAATCAATTCAGAGGTGACGTTGGAGGGAAATCACCTTATGCCAAAAGAGAGAAGCTGCAGTGCAGGGTTCACTTTCCGCTTTAAATCCCACACAAGTCCAAGTTTGCCGGATGACAATGTCCAATAGTCAGTCAACCAATCAATCAATCGGCTGATCAATAAAAGCGATCAGTCCATATCCAGACAGTAGTCGATGATATAAAATGTTGGGATGTAATGTAATGTCTGATCTTTAGTCCTAATCCATCCGAAAAGACGTTTTTGGAAATGAGAGACCACGCGTGTTCTCCATTCCTCTCCTGTGTTTCCTCCTCTCCTCTCTCTGTCCGTCTTTTACTTTTCTCTCTCTCCACAAACACGTCCCTCACAGGTCAGAGTGCTTCACCCTGCCTCTCCTCCCTGGACGCGATCCCGGACTGCACTTCACTGCCAAAATCACAAAAGAAGTCCACTTGAAATGACTTTTGGAAATCCTTCTCGCAGCAGCGCTCGAGCAGCGGGAGAAGGGAAAGCGCGAAGCCTTGAGCCGCTTCTTTTGGTTTCTCCTTCACCGAGGAGGGGGGAGGGGGGAGGAGGAGGAGGAGGAGGAGGGGGGAGAGGAGGGGAGCTGGATCTCCTCGCTCTCAGCTACAAATCTGAGAATGGACAGAGCGATGGAGGGACAAAGAAAAGGATATTTTGAGGAGAGAGTCCGCTCCTGTGATTAAACCAGAAAAGAGAAACCCCACTTTTGGCTCGGTGGCCGAAATAACTGGAGAGAAGAGATGCGCCTCTTTTTTTCACCCCTTGCAGAAATAAAATACTTCTTCTCATTATTCGCTCCCCTCAGATACTTCACCACCTGCCCAGAGAAGGACTGATAAGAAACATAAAATCTGCCATTTCTTGCGGAGGCTTTTATCCAAAGTGCCTTAAGAGAGTCCACAAGAGAGCGCAGAGCAGCCACAGAGAGAGAGAGAGAGAGAGAGAGAGAGAGAGAGAGAGAGAGAGAGAGAGAGAGGGAGAGGGAGAGACCAAAAAAATTAAAGAAATATCCTTCCTCCGTGCTTGTTGATATTCAAACCCTCACGTACATTTCCAGATGCCAGCTAGTTTCCTGTCCTAGATAAAGGAGGACTGGTTGTGTTGTTGGAGATAAGACTCCAATAGAAATGAATGGGACAGGCAGCCCGCCGCTTCATTCGGCTGCTCACATTCCCCACGTGAAGGGCGCTGTTCCTTCAGCACCACGAGAGGTGCACGCTCGCACCCGCACACACAACCTCACACACAACCTCACTCACTCATACATACATACACACACATACACACGCACACACACACACACACACACACACTCTAACGGAATCAGGGAGAGATTTTTAGATTATCTCCTTTTATTGTAGTTGGACTTTAAAGTTTTATGTTGACATTTGTGTGTGTGTGAGTGTGTGTGTGTGTGTGTGTGTGTGTGTGTGTGTGAGTGTGTGTGTGTGTGTGTGTTTGAAAGAGAGAGAGAGAGAAATCTCGAACATCACTGATTTTTATTGACATGAGCAGGAGTTTGAGAGAAAGAAGTAAGGTTAAAGAAGAAGAACAAGAGAGGAGATTGGTAACAGCGAGAGCGTGTATAATGGAGAGGGAGTAAAAATATGCAAGTGTTGCTGCTGGGTTTTTTTTCTTTTTGGGTGTTTAAGGATGGTGAAAAGTGCCGCTTTGTTGCCCCCTTTTGGCGGTGGGGAGAAATGATCGGGGTGGGAGGGGGCTGGAAGAGAAAAAGGAAGAAAGGAATGAATCTGAGGGAGGATAATAGGATGAAAAGAAGGACAGATGGAAGGAAGGAAGGAAAGCAGGACGGAGGTTAGGAAGCTGAAGCAGGAGATTAGTAAAAGAAAGTCACTGAAAAGCTAAACTCATCACAAAGAGTAAATCAGTGTTGAAAGCTGTGAATAAAAATTTAAAAATCACATTTGTGCCATATATCCTTTGAATGTGATGGATAGATAAATAGATAGATAGATAGATAGATAGATAGATAGATAGATAGATAGACAGATAGATAGATAGATAGATAGATAGATAGATAGATAGATAGATAGATAGATAGATAGATAGATAGATAGATAGATAGATAGATTGATGGTCAAAACATGTATAATGATGCTTGAAGAGAGGACGTCCTCCATAACCACTCAACAACCAGAATACCATGTTGACATTGCGTTAGTCAAATGATCATCTTCAATTGTCCACCACGGTTAGCTTGTTGTAGCAGCTGTTAAGGACTGTTAAGCTAACAGCGAGAATGGATTGCGACTGAGGGGGCAAGACAGCAGCAGGACTCAGAAGACCTGAGACTGTTTTAGTATGGTGTTCCTAATAAAGTGCTCAGTGAGTGTACAGGTATGTGTGATATAAAAGGTATAGGTATGTGGGATAAAGACAAACCAAAATAAAAGAATAAATAAATCACATTTGTGGTTATTGCAAGAAGGTGCAAGTGGACAGTAAATATTGTTGAAACATTAAAGCCCAAGCTTGATTGGCAAATGGCTCCTTTGGACACACTGTAATTATGGGATTAAGCTCTTGAGATGGATCTTTTTTTTTTCTCCAATCAGGTTAACCACATCACACTCTCCCAAAAGAAATTAAAATGACCTCTAAATTGAACAACAAAACACAGTGATTGTTGGCATTCCTTCTGAATGACAGTTTGTCAATTTGCCACTACTGGAAAAAGTGACAAATTAGTGATACAAAACTTTGGGTTTGGGTTTGGGTTAACTTTTGTACTATTTTAAAATACAAAAGGACAAGAGTCATAATCACCACAGACACTAGAAATCATTGTCAATGGAACATAAACATCCACTGTCTCTCTCAAATTATCCCTAATCACTAACTGCTTTGTTGCTGCACTATGCAATAATCAGAATGTGAACTGTCAACTGTGTCACAAAGGATCTGCCTCACTACCCCTTCGTGCAGAGAGCCACCACACACAGATGGTATCGGGTCAACAGCACCTGGTGTGAGGGTGAAATTGCATGTCTGAGAAAAAAAGAAGGTGAGACATTCAAAAAACATGAGACTACATATAGATCTCTACATCCGGGCCTCATTAAAAATGTGCATTTGAGCAGTCTTGCAAACAGTACAGCTGTAGCTCTAGGAGGAAGCATAATGAGTATTCATTAGTGCAGGGGTCCAGCATACCATAAAACGAGTCTCAGTGAAAGGAATGAGATGCATGAAATGAATGATGCACACTGGAGACTGACCGGTACATTTCTGAGGATAAAATGTGCTAAAGTTAATAAAAGTCTGGGGTCACACCAGGGTTGTACAGACAGAAAGTAGTGTGAAATCACACACATTTGAATGTATTAAATATTAACAAACTTTAAGTTAGACAATCCGGTTTCACAGTGAGGAGCTGTGTGTGTGGTGAGGCTTGTTAGAGCTGGTTATCTTGAATCATCGCTCTTGTGAGGAGCCTGTCGTTGTGGACAGGTGATTCTTGGGTATCACGGACCATCTCAAAATGGATGGCGTTGGAACAGATGGTTAACTAGATGTATAGGGTCACTGGCAATCCTTCCTGGCCTTTTCCTCACCCTGGTGTCATGCAGCTCCTAGATGGAGGGCAGCAGACAGCTAATGAGTCACTCACCAGCGCGGAAAATATGCTGGACCTTGTCCCTGGAACAAGAGGGGGTAGACTATTTAAAATGGGATGGACAGTCTGGGGTTACTGCAAGTTGGTGTTGTCTAAAAATGGAGAAAGACACATTAAATGGTCATAATTGCTTCAAGAAAACCAAGCATCATTTTATCCAAAAGGAATTATTTTTGTACTAAAATGGAAAATTCTGTCAATATCAACTCAAGCTGAAACTTTTTTAAAAAGAAACAATGGGTTGATCAGAGCATCAAATTTTAATAATCAGGACTTGCTGCCAACCAACTGCTGTTTGTGTCCAGAAGGCTTTAATTTAATTCAGTCTGTAGCAATATTATCGCTAGAGAAAACAGTTTTTTTTAATCTACTAGGACAGATGACACAAGGGCCTGTTCTGTTTCACTAAACACCACATGAGGTTGCACATGTTGCATGCTAAGACAGCAAACTAAGTGCTAAAAAGAAAAGAGTAAGCAGCATCAATTGTTTTCAGTTTTTAATCAAAATTAATTTTAAAAAAGGGCTTTCAAAAACAGTAGATTATTATTATTATTATTTTTTATTATTATTATTATTTTTAACCTGATGTTATGAAAAGTCAGGACATCACCAAAGTAGCATTTCATACTGAATGGAATATAAATGTCTGTACAAAATCTCACAGCAGCCCATCCAATAGTTGTTGAGAAATTAGTCTGGATCAAAGTGATGGTCTGAGCGCAGGCAAAACGTCACTCTCATGGTATTTTGGAGCCATTTTGACTTCTGTGCCGTACTGTAGCCAACAGATTACATATTAGCTTGCAATGCTAAGTTTGAGATGTAAGGGCGAGTAGATGAGGACACTTCCACTTTAGAAAACCTGTCTCAGTGGGATATGTTCTCATCCCATTTAAGGTTATCTGTGAAGCTTTTCATCTGGACTTGGAAAGACTCAATGGACTTGACAATTGAGCTCTGGATCTCCAGGGGCAGATGAGCAGAGATGTGGCCTCACATAGATATCAGGCCTAACTTTTGAGTGCTCAGCAGATGGTCTCACTGACAATTGTTGGCAGGTGCCTGAGAGACTCCCATTCTATAGTGATGATGGAGTCGCAGCAGTCTCCGCCTGTGTCTTGGGTCTACTTTGAAACTGAACTTTAGATATGTCTGTCTGCCTTCAGAATTAGTGTGTTGGAACCATCTGGGCCTTGAGTCAGAGCCATGAAGGGCCTTGGAGAATGACGGGAATGAACTGTTAATGGTGGAGTAAAAGATTCTCCTTTATACTTTGTATTCTTTCCTGTGTTGGGAGGGGAATTCATTCCTCTAGTTGCCCTGAATGGAGACTGGGATGTTTGGTTTTCATTTTTATTATCTGTCCTGATAGTACGCATGGCATGCCATTTGCTTTTGCCTGAGGGGGGATGTACACAGCAGCAAAAATGATTGAAGCAAACTCCCAGAGAGAGCAAAATGGCTTGCAGAAATAGCAGCGTTTCCAGCACGAGAGAGCCAAATTGTGATTCAACAGGCCAAGTGAGCACCACTTGCTTTTGATATTAAAATGTACAACCCCTCCCTTTTGTTTTGCTGCTGATTTGAGTACCATTGTCCCCCTGCATCAGTTTATACTGCAGCTCCGCAATGCCACCAGAGCTAGGAGAAAAGTTTCCCTGGAAATAAACTGTTGAAGTGAAGTCATTGTTAGTCGTGGTCAGCAGTTGTAATTTATTCATTTCGTTGCTTAGGGTGTGAACGCTGGAGAGCGTACTCGAGGAAGATCAGCATGGAAGCTTTTTCTGTCCTCCAGCAGTGATGTGCTCCAGTATGTTTTTTTCCTTCTCAAGGCTCCAATTATACAGATCTGGGGGAAGGAATCCACATCTCATCAGCAGCTGTTGGTTAAAATGTCCAAGGGAGAGCTCAGAAGTGTGGATAAAAGCCAGTAGGCAGAGAGTCAACTAGCATTCACAGGCAGATCCACATGGTGGAGAAAGCAGTTGCAAGAAACAAGTCTAACTGCAGTGCTCCAGAGAGAAGACGGCGAGGACTGCAACACTTATTGGAAGATTTAAGATTCTTTGGAGAAAACATGGGATTACTAGTGTTTCTCAAATAGTTTTAACTCCACCAGTCCCAGTGGAGAGCCAGCCTTTAAAAGCACTTTGCCATTTACTGAGAGTTAGATGAGAGGATGGATCACGCTCCTATATCTGTCCATTAAACTGGAGCCATGAGGCATTGGCATCACTTAACATGAAGACTATCAGCAACTGGCCTTATGTCATGGATATTTAAATGATCATCAAGATTATATTTAGGATTAAATTTATGTTATATGCAATCGTTCTCATTGTAAAATGCATATTTGCTGCACTAGAACGGAGCACTTGGCAGGCATTTTGTAACATGAAGACGTAACTGGCACCAAATTATCTCACAGAAATTAAGTTCTTCTCCCTCTCTTCAAAAAAAAAAAAAAAACAGGCCAGAGTTTATGCCACTGCTTCTGCGTATGTTAATTAATTGTATGTGGCCACCCTTACCCTAAAAATGGGGGAATCTGAAATTGAATTTTGGGATATGTCTCTAAGCAGCCTCAAGAATGTAAGACTACACACACACACACACACACACACACGCACGCTTGCTCTCTCTCACTAGATTTTAAAACATTATAATTAGATTTCTAGAGATGGTTGTCCAATTAGGGAGCTGAGAAACTGTTACTGGCCAAGGGGGAAGACGGGTGCATGGTTAGAGGCGTGGAGGAAGAGGCTGGAGGAAGAGGAAGTGCAGGTGGGAGAGAAAGAAGACAGACAGAAAGAGAAAGATACAGAGAAGAAAAGAGGAAACAGGGGTTAAAGGGTAAACAGGCATGTGAAAGATTGCTTAATTGCTCTCTCCAACAATGGTTCATCCCCCCCCTCCCCTCTCTGTTGCTCTCCCACTGTCTTTTACACACACACACACACACACACACACACACACACACACACACACACACACACACACACACACACACAGAAAATAATTCATTGCAAGTGACTTTCTACAAATGACCCGTAAGTAGCTGCTACCCCTACTAGCTGCGAGTCCCTTGTATAAACTACTGTAGAGGAATACTGTAGTTGCCATATGCAGATACTGTAGAAAATAATCATTAAAAATGCCAAAATGTTGGCATTGGAAATATAAAACAGAACTGTAATTATGAGTTCTGCAGCATTGTCTAATATTGATGTCCTTGTCTGGCATTAGGGATGAGGATGTTGATGCTCAGTGGGATTTTCTGACTTGTCATAATGTAAATTATGACAAGACAAACTGTAAAAAGTAAATTTACAAAAAGTAAATTTCATAGCTTTGTTGACTTGATGTATTCTTGCATTTCTGCATCTCTTCCATGTCTGTTTTATTGTAGGTATTGTCATCTGTGGAACCTTAGAGTCTGTAGAAACATTGCTGTGCTCCTTTGCAAGTCCTTAAAAACCTCTAGATGGGTCCAATCCTGGAGAAGAGGACACTGCGAACACTGCCCATGGCCCTAATCCTACTCAGAAGGCAACCATATTCTCAGCAGCCTCGCAGTGAGAGGGTGCTGGACATGTCTGAAAACTGACTTGCCAACAGTGACCAGATTGTAGACAATACTTGTACTGACAATTGGCTTTATTGGTTTCTGCTTCAGATTACTGATCTTGGAGACTCTCGGCCCAAAAAGAATGAGAGAATCACTTGTTTCAGTGAGTAGACATTAGGTTCATGAGGCCCCTCAGTGGCCATAGCTTATGTTCTTGTAGAGTGATGAATCCACGTACAGGGAGGAGGTCAGGGTGGATGGATGGGTCAACAAAATATTGGACTTTAAAAAGAGAAGACAGCTGTTTGTTCCCCGTGACCTCCCGTGACTCAACATTGTCTTTTCCTCAACTTAATAACCTGGTTTTTAATGTAACCACGGCAACAAAGGTCCCATAACCTTAGCGAAGCAGTCGCTTTAACCTAAACCACATTGTTTTCCTAACCTTAGAGTATTCATATTAACACAAGCCATGATCTTTCCCTAAACCTGACACCTCAGTTTTGTGCCTAAACCTAAGCAAACCATAACCTGTCGCAACATACAAAACATATATTTTTAAAGTGTGATACAACAGTTTTGTAAGACGCAGACAAATGATGTCTTCCTGCTGAAAGGAGCATCGCATCAGAAACTGTTTCTGTGTTGCTCTGGAGGGCCTGGACAAATGATGTATTTTTAGGTCTGCCTTGTTGGGTGCACAGTTTACACCGTCTTCTGCATTCTGCCTGCTGTGGGTTATTAAACTTTGAAAACTACGCTTTGACACTGGGCAGTCTCTGCGCTCAGGTTCTGGTATCAGAATACACACAAAAAACAGAAACACACACACGCACACAGTCTCCTGATCAAAGCCGAGCCATATGTCTGGAGCCTGATGATGAATATGAGAACTGACAGACGATTAGACAGCTGATTAGCTCTACGCTGAAAGCTGTGTGTTTTTCCTCTGTGTGTGGGTTGTGTGTGTATCTGCATGTGTGCATGCGTAGGAAGGTGAGTGCACATCCATCTGTGTGTGCTTCCACTGTAGTCAACAGCTGACAGAGCAATTTCAGTCATTTCAGACAAACACTAAAAATGTTTCACATTTAACCACTGGCATGCGGCCGTCCTCATACCTGAGGATCTGTACATCAGTGCAGACACTACAACTTGGCTGCCACTGGTGTGAAAGGAAGTATTTGCATATTGTTGTCAGAGAGTCTTTCTCTTGCAAAATACGGAGATTACCATAGGAATCCCATAAAACAAGACCCCCTAAAAATAGCAGCATAAGACGTGGGTTTATTGTTAAGACTTCTGAACTAACCACTTTGACAGTGTGAGTGTATGGCAGCCATCTTATGCTCCTGCAATGATCTGTTTGGACAGTTGCTCGCTGAAGTCACAGAAACCTGCCATTGCCTCTGTGTTTTTTGCAAAAGATTCACAATTGCATCAGGCACTGTATATAAGAGACTGTATTTTTTTTTTTCATAATTCATTAAACGACAGTGACAAATTCACTGCACACAATATCACTGGCAGCATATGACTGTTCATATGCTAATACCTACCATATTAAATGGCTTGTTAAAGGTTCCCTGTGGAGTTTTGCAGCTCTAATAGCACTGTGGAGCTGTTATTCTGAGTCTGTCCCTGTTGTGTTTATCTTGTGCACATGCACGCAGGATGTACATGCATGCACGCACACACACATACACACACACACACACACACACACACACACACACACACACACACACACACACACAGGTGACGTGATACACAGTCCTACCAGTGGTGTGATTATTATTCCAGTGATCTGCAGGGGCCGGTAACATGCCAAGATATGCTGCAATGCACCAGCAAAGGCAGGGAAGAAGAACCGCAAGCTAATAAACATGGATGTAAACAATGCAGGATTTGAAATACCTAACCCTTGTGTGGTGTTCGTGTCTGTGGGACCCTGTTTCAGTGTAAGAAAAATTATGCAATTGATAATTTTTTCAAACTCAGATTGATTGGCCTTGGCGAAGAACATATAAAAGAACAGATTTTCAATGACTGCACACTGTACACCCCCCCCCCACAAACACACATTTATATTACATAGGTGGTGTTTGGGTCCACTAGACCCGAGGGGAATAGAAGTGTGGAAATTGTAGGTGCTCTGTACTGTCCTCCTCCTACTTGGACCTTCTGTTAGTGTGCATGTGTGTGTGTGTGTGTGTGTGTGTGTGTGTGTGTGTGTGTGTGTGTGTGTGAGAAAGTTTTTGTCTCTCTGCTCCTGCTGTTCCCGCACAAGGTTGCAACAATGTTACATTTCAAACACCTACACCTGTCTGCTCGCACATTCCCGCACATTTCCTCCTCCGTCTTGCGGGAACCATTCTATATTTTCTCACACTCTATCCCAACTGCAAATTGGGGGCGGGGACACAACAAATAAATAGATTTGCCTGTGTGGTTCCTTATTGTAATCGATCAAGATGGCGAGAAGATTATCTGCTCAGTGGGCCTTAGAAATCCTTTTAGAAGAGTTGGAACATGATGAACAGGAAGAGTTTTCAGAACATGAGGATCACGTTTCTGTCAATTCAAAGTCTGACAGTGACTTTGAAGAAGAGGATGAGATTGACCATCAGCCAGCTCCAAAAAAAGCCCATCAGCAGCCGGCCACGGGACCAGCCCGTCAGCAGTCAGCAGGTGGAGAAATACGGATGTCAAAAATGATGAAATTGAATGGTCTTCTTGCCCAAGGAATGAGCCACCCCACATGGCTGCCAATGTGATGAGGATGCTACCATGCAAACACGGATGGCGGTAACTCATGTGCAGAACGTCAAGTCTTCTTTTGAACTTTTCATCCTGAATATCATCCTGGATTGCACTAATTTGGAGGGAAGTGATTTTTCAAAAAAACAAATAGTTCTTTTATTCATAAATGTGATCTAACAAAGGTAAATGGCAAATATGAACCATATATGCTGTTTGTATTGCTTGTAACTGGGATAAAGTAAACACCTGTTAACTATTTTTACATAAATTGTTGAGGCTGTTTTGATTTAAAAAAAAAAAAAATAATGTAGTGGGTCCCCCAGACCTGCTATCATTGGCTGAGTAACATAAACATGAACGCCATACAAGCATGCCGGTTCTAGCTCTGACAGAGGGATATCTCTCTTATCAGTTAACTCTCAGTAAGAAAACAAATTAGCATTAGTACATCATTACTTAGCAGTAAGTTACAGTACAACATTAGTGGAATAATGGACAATAACAGTGAATACAGTCTACAGCACAGCATTCATGCAACATGGATTTTTTTATCCTATGACTTCTGTTAAACTAATTTATAATACTGACTGCTGTTTAATGGCAATGCTAAGTGCTAATCCAGGAAGTAGAGTGGTCATTCATAAAACATGTTGAGATTGGTGTTTCCTCAGTCAGTTGCCAGATCCTTCATTGCACCAATCTGCCTGTGTGTCTGTGTTTGCCTGTGCTCCTATACCAGCATATCATTCCTGTTTGTGACCCCTCAAATCATAAACCTGTTTTTACTTGTAGTGGTTGAAGAGTGCCTGTAATCTTTAGACACTTTGCATGTAAATTAAGTGTCAGAACCAAAATTCATCTTGCGACAGGATAGTACCTGGCTACGGACGAGGATAATGCAACTTGCAATATAGATTTCTCCTAAAAGTAATAGCTCCATTTGTATCCTAAAGGGTGTTGGCAAATGGCACTAGCGGCTCTAGTACAGGTTCATGTGGTTTCCTGCCAAATATCAAACAGTAAATAGAGAGCATTTAAAATCCCCATAACATCAGAACCCTGAGTGGCTCTTCTGAGTACTGAGTAGCTTTTACAGTTCAAAGAAACAGCTTTGTGACCTAAAGGTTGGTAGCTCCAACAGGACCCATTGGGATAATATGTCTCCCCCAAAATCACGGTATCCTTGAGCAAAGCACTTAGCCACCAAGCGTTAAACAGGAAACCATGGCTCTGGAGGCAGTAATAGCAGACTCGAGCTGCTCTCAGCAGCAGTGTGAATGTGTGGACCTACACAGTGTGTGCAGCTGGGAAAGAGCACAGTGTTCAATCAACTTTACCTTCATAAAGTTACATATGGACAGCTAGAGACACAATGCATTTCCAGCTTTTGAACTGTATGCTTGTAAAATGTATTTTGAGTTGGCAAGATGCTAACGATCTGCAGTGTTTTGAATATAGTGGTGACAGATTTACTCCCGTGTGTGACAAGGTTTGGAGACACTAGCCTGCCTTGTTTATGAAGCTTCCTGCAAAACATTTCCCCACTGATGGAAAACTGCTCATATCTATGACGTTGAAATTGTCATATCATTTGCAGTTTAGCTGATGACAGCTTTTTTTGTCAATCGAAATTCACAATACTGCCTTACAAAAAGAAATTTGCTGGAAATGATTTTGCTGCTATGAATCCTTTTTAGTGCAGTCTCAATCTGTTGGCTGATTACTGTTTAAAGACATATGAATGGCGCGCAGGGGATGATGCGAGACAGTTTTTACCAGTTTGGGTCATTGCTTAAGGCAAGGTTGACTCACTCCAGGTCTACTTTATAGTTCCTACTGTACTTATTAAGCAGCTAAATAAAGCTTTTAATCCCAGACAGTGACATTTAAGCCTGGAAGCTCCTAATTTTTACCACTATCAGACTAATTATGTAATGCTATTATTATTCTACATATCTTACACCCATTACAGCCTCTCTTTGGTCTTGATACATATTTTCCCTTCTTTAATTCGAACCAAGTCACTTCATTTAATGTTTCCTCACACTATACATGAAAATGGATACCATGGCCTGTGTGAACTTGCAAATACACACACATTAATCCAGCACCCCCACTCAGAAGTATTTCATGAGACAACTACATATAGTATACATTCATTTTTTTCACTCTTTAAAAAAGAATGAGAAGTTTTGTGTGTATTACACTTGGCAGATCAGCACTCAGTTACAAACCGTTTCCTCTTTCTATTCCTCCATTTTATTTTGCAGAACAATGACTTCTCTTCTGTAAAATAAATATGTTTTTCTGCCCTTGAGAGGACTTGTCAGCGTGTTCTGTGTGCATTAAAAGGCTGTTGTCACTGCCTTAGTGTTGCTCAGTGCATTTCACATTCTCTCTCTCACACACACACACACACATACACACACACACACACATAATGCATCACCTCAACCATTACAATCGAATGCCTAACCCCAATATGTTTGCTCCAAATTTCCACACGATTTTTCTGATAAAATATTAAATGTTTTATTATGTGATTTAGCACTTAGGCCTGCGCCACCCTCAACTTTAGCACTTATTGGGATTATATCCCTAAATACTTTGCTGTTGACTGGGGAGAGAACTTAACCTATATATATATATATATATATATATATATATATAAATAAGAGTATAAAAAAGAGGAAAAAACAGATGTAAATGACTCAGTTAACATGTGTTACTATTAAATTTTTGTTGTACATTGAATGATATCTAAGCTTTAAGGAGAAAAATAATGTTTGTTTACTAGATAGAGAGAGTGAGGCATCATTTCTACAACAAAGGATCTTTGTGTAAATTCATGTTTGCTCCCTTTTCTGCATGATTGATTTGCAGTCATGATTTACTTAATACGTACGTATACGTAATAAGTAAATCATGACTGTGCGATGTAACACTTGGACCTGGGCTCCCCTATATATTTTCTTCATACATTTTATAATTGGGCAGGGGGGAGTGCACTGAAACCATGATATAGATTCTAAATATCAAGTCTTAACCCTCAAACAGCCATTTAAAGTGGCGAGGAGCCGACAAAGTGTCCTCACTTTCCCAAAATATCCTCACTCCAAGGGTCTTAGACTCAAACTGGTCCTCACACACACACACACACACACACACACACACACACACACACACACACAAAACGAATAAATAAATCTTACTTCAGTATCCCCCCTCACTTAGACTTCCCACTGCTTGTATCTCATTTCTCTTGTACATGTGCATTTGCACTTGGCACGGGCACTGTATGATCTTGGCATGCACTCGCGGGCATGTCACATCCCGTACATACATATTGTTTCTCTCCCAGTCCTCCTCTCACTCTCTCCAGCGTGCTCTCTGCATGTTCCTGGCAATCACAGGCGGAGGCGTCACTCCGGATTTGCTTAGGGAGCATGATTGTGTGTACGTACGTGTATCGCTTTTTTATGCGTCCGTGTGCATTTGTGTATGAATTTCTTTCTGTGTCCTTGTGTGAGGTATTTCAGGCATTAAGTGATTCTGTGAGAACATTGTGTTTTTTTTTTTTTTTCTAACTCAGTTTATGCTTCTGGCCAAAACATGTGTATGAGAACAGTGGGACATATGTTTGGCTCCGACAGAACAGACATTCACACTGCAATGAAGTGAGCTGTATCTCTGATTAAAGCACTGCATATCACGTTAAAAAGATACCAGGCAAAATAAGCTGCATAGAACAAAATATGCTGTGTAACTTTATAACACAAAAAGACAGATTAGTCTTATTTCTAACAGGCTCTTGTATACTAATGAATTCTCATGATTGCAGAGCACCTAAGCGTTATCAAAACAAACAATTAATTACATCTTTATAAATTACATTGTAGTTAAGAACATGAAATCTCCTAGTATTCTCTTTACTTTGAGTTTGGTCAAAAAGTGCATTAAAATCAAGTCTTGAAACACTTGCCAAACTTCTTGCCAAGATGGTGGTCTGGTTCAAGGGATGGTAATGTTGGTGTGTCAGTCAGTTAGGTCAGTCCACTACTTTCCAGGGCACTTTACAGGGTAAGGTCAAGACTTTACAAAATAAAGAGAAACCCAACAGTTCCCACCATGGGCATGTACTTTATGACAGTGGAGAGGAATAACTCCCTTTTAACAGGAAAAAACCACCAACAGAACCAGACAGGTGGGCGGCCATCTGCGTCGACCGGTTGGGTTGGGTTTTTTACTCTTAGAAACTCTAGGAACCACAGGTAGGCCTGCATTTCTGCAGTTCTGTTGGGATAATAAGGTACTATGAGCTCTTTAAGATATCATGGAGCTTGGGCATGAAGGGCTTCATACATTCTATTCTGGATTTTATAGGGAGTCAATTCAGAGAAGCTAACGCAGAAGAAACATGATCTCTTTTCTAGTTCCTGTCAGAAGTTGTGCTGCATTATTTTGGAGCAGCTGGAGGCTTTTCCCTGAGTTATTGGGACATGATGATAATATGAAATTAAGGTTGTCCAGTCTAGAGGTAACAAATGCATTTCCTAGTTTCTCTTCCTTTGAGACAGGGTTTTTCCAACTTCTGCAATATTGTACAGGTGGCAGAAGGAATAGAGACTGTCACGTTAGGATGGATTGGACCCAAAAGCAGGCAACATAAAAGGCAGGAAGGTGTAATGCAAGTGGTTTGATAAAATAAAGTCCAAACAAGGACATTTAGACCACAAAAAAGACACAAGAGAAACAGGGTACCGAACAGAAAACGTGCATGTGAACTAAACGGACAAACTGGAAGACGGAGACTTAAATACACAAGAGAGGCGAGGGTGATTGAACACAGGTGAAACACATTAGGGCGGGACAGACAATCACATTGGAGGGAAATGGGACAAACATAGGAAGTAAACCTAACATGAGAGACACAAGCGAAGTGATTTCAAAATAAACCAGGAAATGAACAAATGTCCGAACATAAAGAGTCAGAGTCCAGAAGTCCAAACGAAGAGTCAACATAAACAGTCCTGTCAGGGCAAACCATGACAGACACTTGTTTTATGAGTGAGGACATGGTCTATACTGACCACATGGTTCCTTTTACTAGTAATGACATTCATGTTTAGGGGCAAATACAATAACAGTTGTAGTAAAAAATTACACATCATTCAGGCCTTTATGTCTTTAAGACACGCCTGAAGTTTGACTGCCTTTTTAGTTTCATCTGGCTTTCATAGATAAATACTGCTGAGATTGTCATCTGAATTGAATTGGAATTCTATGTGGTGCTTCAGGTGAAAAGTATGAGTCCATTCTCTGAGGCCATGAGAAAATTGTTAGCAACTCCTGTGGCATTATATATACCCCTTAAAAGCCTGTGGTACATGGCCTGTTGATAAAGATAAAAAAGAAAGATCAAATCTAATACGCAAGTTTAAAAAGTAAAACATCCTTGAATAACCTAATAATAATATGTAACCTAAGTTGATAAAAGAAAGGGGCATATGTTGCTCAATAGAGCTATGACTCTGTCTGCCTTGCTGCAGTGCTGAAAAGAAACCTGGACTCATTTTCTTCTATTAATGGTGAATAATATGAGGTTCTAGCATTATGGAGGTCTTTTCGGGTCAGATGAAATTCTTCTTGATAGGTTTAATGCCACTTTCTTTCCAGCGTTGGCGACAGTTGCTTTAAAGATTATGCCACAGAGTTAACCTCCTCTGATCCACTACATTCTTCTTCAGAGAGGCGACAAACTACAGGAGAGAGAAGACACAAACAGAACATGCTCGCTACATATTCTAGCAGATGAAAACAATAAATAACAACCATATCTACAAATCAGCCAAAGCAGAAACACTGTACAACAAGCAAAAGTTTAAAATAACCTACTTACACAAACCTGTCTCAATTTCAATATGTCTTGTGATTTGTTCCATTTATTTGCTGGAAAAGCCAATTTACCTCGTGATGATGAGTTCGAAAACCCTCTCCAGTAATAAAACTGTGTGTAGTAATTTCGGTGTGTGTTAGGGAAAATTCTTATCATCAGTGGTGAAGAAAGGATGTCTTATGCTGAGGATGTTTATTGATGCTTGATCAAGGAGAAAGGAGGATTCATCAATACAGGCGTCTGTGCATGATGTCACCTCAATTTTGAAGCAGGAACCTCTGGGGATAGGTTGTTATACATTTAGAACGATAACTATAGAAAGCTTACACTCCATAATTGGTCAAATAACCCCATTAGATGGAGAAGGGGTTGGAGAGAGATGTGTTACTACACTTTTGGTTCATTAACCATAAACAAGGAAACATGACTATATACGTACGAGCGCTGAGTCTTAGAACACGCAGCCACTTGTTACTGCCCATCCAAGGTCTGTTGTTATCAGCCCTGGCACCAGCAGCATCAGCATCAAACCGCAGCTTCGTTTGGAGGAGCCGCCTCAGCGTCTCAAAGCTGGTAAGATTTAGTGCAGTAGCTGGGTCACAGTGACACAAGGGTCTCATACTGACCTCTCACCTTGAGTCAGTAACTCATCAGGTGGGCATAAGAAAATTCCTTCCCAGTGTGGATGGGGCTGCATGCATATAATAGTGCATAGTTTTTAGTTTTCAAATTCTACTCGCCGTAGCTTCAGTGATATTTACGGCAATAATTCAGACATCAGAATTCGGATCTGCCCTGTAGATGAATTATGCTCTTCTCCAGTGTAAGGGTGTAATTTCCATCCAGTTTTTGCCCATCACTCATAATCACTGAAATCATGCAAAAGAATCTACTCACATGCAATCATAATTCAAAAAAGAAGCTGCAGTGAGATGATCAACCTGAAGTTCACTTATTTCAGCTGATAGCCTGTGCTTGCAGCAGAAACATCACCGATGGTTAGGGAATTTTCTTGGCTCCTCAAGCATCACTCACAGCATATAAAAGATTGACAATCTCTACCCCTAACAATCTTTAATCCAAACCTGAACAGAACTGTTTTGAATTGCTGGAACTTGAAGCTATATGTGCAGTTATCAGCAGCATATGTACTCATGTACTCCATGACAAAAGAGCTGAATATATAGTGGGTTACTTAAATTACTGCAACAATATACACTTCATGGTACAAAAATATTTAGTGCAGAAAGCATCATGTGTGCAGCATGTGACATTTTGTACGGAATGTACCAAAATGAATTGACTCAAAACAAGTCCAAGATCCATAGACAGAGAAATCCATCGGAGAGATGCTGTCTAAATATAAATCAGGCTTTACAGTTGATTCCAAGGCTACTGTACTGGACCGTACATCTGTGCCACTTGTGGGAATGAATTGATGAATGAAAGGAATATATGCGCCTCAATAGAGCTATGACTCAGTACATTTTGTACCGAATGTACCACAAGAGCAACAAAACACACTTCTGACCCTTGAGTGTCATCAGAAGTGAAATGGGTGAAGCCCACAGATGTCAGTGTAAAATGCATGGGTGCATTAGAAGACTCCGTGCGGGGTTACATTTTAAGTGTGTGATGCTGAGTTGCTGCAGTAATTCAGTTTTTCTCTCATCCTGGTGTGTTCTCAGCTGATGCTAATTTTCTCGGGGGTGTACTTGAAAAACCCTACACAAGACTTTTCTTAACAAATATTTTCCAAAATCTGGACTTCAGACTGACTCCTTTCTTCATCATCGCCATCATCGTCTCAATAGTGTTTCACTGAGTGCTTCATCAGTGTCAGCAAACTGTATTTGGTGTCTGATATCAGTGTTAATTGACTTTAGAGAAGAATGGAAAATGTTTAATGGCTTTTATCACCATGTGATGGTCTGTCATGCAAAGAATAAGGTGACTGCAGCACATTGTAAGACTTAGAGAGTAGAGGTTGATATTATCTGTTTAACACCGGTATCCAGCTGGTACCTGCTTTTTTATCCTTTAAATAATTCCCCACAGATATCACGTTTTGGGATTTTTTTTTTTTTTAAATGTAACATCGTGTAATTCGGTTAAAATATTGTGCTCATTTGAGTGGATGTTGAATTTAGCTGTCTCTTGCATAGTGCCATCTGTCAAATACTTGCTGGGCACCTTTGCAGTGATTTGCAGTGGCTGAGAAATGTTCTTTATGCTGTCAGGAGGGTTCTGCACAGTTACCTATTGCTTTTTGAACTGTATAGCTGGTGGATTTCCAAGGCACTTCTTCACTTTTGCCTCTCTGAATGACTATCAGGTCAAACAACAATTCATCTGGCCCATTGCTTTCTGGAGGGACACCAAACTGCTAATGTGACTGGCTCTGCCCCAAAGCCACTGAAGGGCAGGTGGCCAATCACTGACATTTTAGTTCATATGGATCCACCCACATTTGGCTACTTGCACCTATAATGTACAGAAGCATAGACCCAGGTGCACACACAGTGACTCGTTCTCTATTACTACTGTCACACACACACACACTTGGCTGGCTCTCTGAGATCTATTTAACACATTCTAAGTGGCCCAGGCCTGGCAGAGTTTGAGACAGAACACATAGAGACTGGAGGAGAGTGGTTGAAGCCAAAATGACCCCTGGATGCACAGAACATCTGGGGTACAGCTAACTGATTAGCCACACTAACAGTGCTAATGACTATGAACATTAAGAAGTGATCAGGGTGTGTTGTCAGTAAAAAGCTGAATGTCCATGACGGCTGTAAATGCAGGAGACAGTATCATCCAGACACCAGTAGTTTCACAATTACTAACCAACTCTAAGGCCTCTATTACCGTTGTTACCAGTGTACCATTATAATTTTACAGTAGATTTGAGCACCTGGAATACTTTTCCAAATTACAGAGGTGCAAAATAGGATTTGTAAGAGAGGTACCTGCACTAGAGACACGCTTTTGACATCCAAAAGGTACAATTCTCTACTTTTTCAGACTGTGTGGAGAAAGTGACCATGACATTAAATTCTATGAGCTACGGTAGCTACTAATGATGCCTAACAAGCTGCAACTCTCTCTCTCTCTCTCTATCGACCCTGTTCAGATCTGCCAGTATCATGTGTCTGGGGTGATCCAATCACAAGTGGACAGCTCTAAGAACAGGTGTCAATGCACCCAAGATGCATTGAGGACGCATTTGAGATCCGATCACTCTGACCACATTTGGAGTTGGTCTGGGCCACATTCTATTAGCAGTGTGATTACAAATGTCCAGGGCCACAAGGACCGCCTACTCAACTGACATCCTCTACCACAATCTAATTAGTCCCACCACAGTTTCATAATGAAGTGACATTTTTACACTTCTCACTGTGTTTTCCCATACATTGATTTATTTGTGGCGGTCACATACATTATTTCACTGCAGAGCTGTGTGCAGTGCATTGATTCGCTCAGCCCCTCCCTGCTCCGCTCCCTCTCCCTCACAAACACATTGACATCAGACCTGTCTGCCATAGTCAGACTGGTTAAAAACAACCACTCATTTGGTCTGTAACAGAAATAATGTGTGTGTTTATTTGCATATAGAGTGGGGAAGTGAGATCTGATCACAAGTGGTCGCCAGAGACACATGTGGAGACGCGTGTTAATGTCAGGTCTGAACGGGGCCTCACACTGTGTGGCAGTGAGCAGGCCTGCTTTGACCTGTAAATTAAGTCAAATGTCTTGTATCCAGATGGAATCCAGACATTTAAGATTCATTAAACCTAGCCACATACATGCATCTCAGTCGTCCAAATCACAAATCAAGTGTATCCCTCAGTCCAGTCCAGAGGATGCAGGTAATGCACCTCAAGCTGTTTGGTAACTTCTAAATAAGCTAGAAAGAAGAAGAGCTTGATCCACAAACTACCTCTAACTCATGGATCGTATTAAGGAATCATCACTTCCCTTACCCAGACAGATCAATGCCCTCTCACCCACTCAGACGTTGCACTGACCAGGGATCAGATAAACTCTATCACAGCTCAGTGAACCTTCTGTGTAATCATATGTGTTGAAATTATTAGAGGTTTTCTCCTGTGGTTGTAATGAGACAAGGAAAATTACTACTAATTTCAGGGCAATTTCAGCTCTGTTATCACACAGGGCAGACGCTGTTAGTGGCTATTCGCAAAGACCACTAAATGGCATCTTGGGAAGAAAAGAAGATGATGTTTGCTTGAAGAGACTGATGCATTTGCACCTTTTTCAACATCTGGCCACATTTTGATCCATCTTGAATGATTCGTCATTTACACTCACAAACTAAGTGTATTTGCACTTAGCTTGTGAGTGTAAATGGAGTCCAGAAGGCTCCTCATCCTGATGCAATTTTGGTTCATCCTGTGCATCTTAACACAGGACGCACCAAAGCTCAAGTTGTGGAGATTTCATGCTGTAACACTTACTCATTTCAAAAGCTCTACCCTGTAAAGCAGCATTAGAAATTTGAGCAAGTCTTTAACATCAGAGCATTTTGCAGGAAAACTCACAGCAATGGCTGAACCTTCCGACTGCACTTTAAAAATATTCACTGCGGTAGTGAATCTTTGAGTTTAACTTGATAAAACCTGAAGGCGCCCCGCAGCAGACTTAAGTTCAAAGGTTGAAAACAGCATCATATCGTGTTGTTGTATTCCACATAATAGACGTAGTCGACCTTCCACCCATGCAATGAAACGCCGGGGAGAGGGAGATGTGTTCAGGAGACGGAGAGGTAGAGGAGGCAGAGGTGGCAACCAAAGTTCAGGAACGCATTTCGCAGGGGGGAGGGGGATAAAATGGTTGATATCCACACTCTGTTTTGAATGCCACAGCAGGGGTCAGAGCACCCCATTTTGCGCACTGACATGTCTCCCTGCAGATATGAGGACACCGAGGCGAGAGCAAGGATGAGAGAGGAAAACAGAGCAAATGAAAGATACAGTATAAAGTGGATGGGAAAGGTAGAGGAGGAGAGAGGCATCAAGAGTGTATACTGGGAGAGAGCTGGACAGGGTTGAGAGTGTGATAATCGGGAGGGGGACAGGATGATAGAGAGGAGATATAGGCAGGGTACAGTGACAGAGACGTAGAAAGGGCAAGTACAGTGTGCAGCACAAAAGGTTGCATAGGGACAGATGGCTTCAGGAGGAGGCAGTCTTTGCAAACTTTCCAACTGGTTTTTTCCCCTGCAGGAGATATGCTGTGTAATGCTGCTTTGTCCTCTCACTGTCCTGCTGTAAATCTGAGGCCAGAGACACAGAGAGGCTGTGTTACTGCTGTCAGTCAGTAACTACTCAGTCACTTAGGTCTGTCAGTTTACTGGCACAATATTACAATTCCAACTTAGTGTCATCATAGCTAATTGGATGAAAGTGCAAACATGTTTTCCCCCGGCTGTGGGCTAACTGGAAAAAGTTGGCAGGGGCTGTCAGATGTTCAACGTGCATCCACAGTTTTAAACTTTTTTTTTTCTCCAGCTTGTGAGACTACACTGGACTTTAAAAGCCTTGCTTGAGGCAGCAGTCAAAACAAAGCTTGGACAATGGTTTTGGGTTCTGTGGACAAGAACATAAAGGGCAGTAAGACATAATATCAGTTTGTTGGCTTGACTGAGCTGTTGGTGATTAGACTCTATCAGGCCTTGTCCACTAAAGAAACATAATGACCCATAATTTACAAAAACTCTCACAGGTTCTGCTTTGGAAGCATGTTCATGAAAGTTGTAGGAATTTCGGCACTGCTCAGAAGGTGATACTAGAACCAGACCTGTGACGGTGTGGAATGAAACAGCTGGTGTGCAACATGACAGTTAACCTGAATACAAAACACTGTAAGGACAATTTTCTGTTTTAAAGAGTGTTATTTGTGTAATTGCATTTCTCAGTAATGTTTGGGTAACATTGTATTTTCAAAATCATGTAGCCTATCATCTCTACTGAGCTATTACTTCCACTAATTTACATGGTGCTGTAAACCAAACACTACATTAATATATTTCATTTCCTCAGACATGATTTTGCTGCATTTTGCATTTGGTTCTCTACCATATTTTTTGGTGCTGGTCAGCTGGGTGGGAGTGGTCTTGTGCCAGACTCTTGGCTCCAATCATTCAATCTCCCACCGTGGGTGTGGACATTTCCCTGAATTTGATAACAGGGGTGATTGAAAGTGTTTACATGCAAGTGTAAAAGAACACCAATATTAGCAGCTACAGTATATTAGATCCTTGTCTGTTCCAGCACTGTACTCTCCTGCCAAACAGTGCATGAACAGTGATGATGTTTGTCCCTGATGTGTTGCCTTTTAATTCATGTATGTCCCATAAACATTGTCGTTTTTTAAACACAAAGCCTTATGAGTTCGTAAAAAGTCACATCACATCAGTCGTCACATCGTCACACTGTACTATCATTCTTATGTCGGTCATCAAGCTGCTTACTCAATACATTCTCTAAGCAATTGTTAGTCTTTCTCGGTTCTTTTCCACTGAGGAAATATCTCCAGGAACTTATTCAAAACACTGAATCTTTACCTCAGTTTTAACCACAAGAACCTGGTTCCAGTTTCAGTTCCTGGGCCACTGATCACCTGTCCTCTAAAACATGCTTAAGGTCTGAATGGTGAAATACAAGCCTCAACACTGCATCAATATATTTAGAGGATTCTTTCAAAGTGCAAACAAGCACTCGTGTTGACTTGAGGCAACATTAGGATTTAATGTTACTCATTTTTAGATATAGTTCCAGACGCAGTTACATATTAAAACAGAAAAATAACCAGAAAATACAGCAAATCACATCCACCACAGACAGGTTCCTTCTGTATGCAGATCAGATGGCACATACAGGTATGCAGAAAAGGGACTTTTTAAAAATCCTGATTTAGTTTCTGAGTATAGTTGGTCTGGTTCCTTGGTTCCTGGGTACTATACAGCTAGCAGTCAGTCAATCAGTCTGTCGGTCAAACATCTCCATTAGTATTCAGGAAACCAGGCAGCCAGATATGCAGTTGGTCACTCAGTGAGCCTGTCAGTTGGTATTCAGGTTCTCCCTGATGCTGATGGGATTAGAGCACCCTGAGTTCAGTCTTATCTTTGGCATCAGCAGCCTCTCCTGTGGGTCCAGTCCTGTGCTGTTATCAAACACCCCCCTCCCTCCCCCTTTTATCTCATCTCTCTGTGTTGACATCAGCAGTCTGTCCTGTCCTCCCTGCTTCTCTCCGACTCCATTTAAAAACCATCTTCAGCACTGCACTAAAACCCATTACTGCCCTATCAACACACACTTGCATACAGGTCCGGCCACACACAGACAGGTAAACATACTGTACACATTCGAATTACATCAACAAATGGACAAATAACCACACATTTTTGAAGTACTTGAAAAGGTTAGGAGGGGCTGCAGAGGGGGTGACCGTTACCTCCTTCTCCTTCTTTCCCTCCGTCCCTTTTCACTTTGTGTCACTCTTTGTCCTCGTCATCAACCAGGCAGTGCTCATGTGCAGGCGAGTGTTGTGTGTGACTATGTGTATGTGTGTGTGTGTGTGTGTGTGTGTGTGTGTGTGTGTGTGTGTGTGTGTCCAGATAGGAGGTTATTCCGAGATGCCAGAGTAGTAAGAGATAGTGATCTCAGTCAATCTAATGGAGCTGAAGTGTCCCACACACTCACACACCCACGTATGCAAGCACACACACTTTCTCCAAACCACTTTAATCCGTTTAGGGAGCATATTCTGTATTTGAGGGACAGAGGAGTACAATGAGATAGGATTTAGGAAATACCCTTATCTCATTGTGTGTGTGCGTCTGTGTGTGTGTGTGTGTGTGTGTGCGTGTGTGTGTGTCCTTGTGTCTTTACAGTAACCCTGTCTCTGTTCTGACTCGCCTGCCCTGCATGGTTGATTTCATCAAACCTGATAGCCCTCATAGATCAACAGATCTCACTCTTGTCCCTCTGCTGTATGAGTTGTTTTCACATTGATGCTTCCATCTCAGCGGTTAATGCACTGGTATGGATTTCTCTACACAAAAATACACAATACCACATCTTTAGAGAAGGGCTAGTAGGGCAAAAGTATTACTTTTTAGCTTTTCTTCTTCATGAGAGAAACGTTAAGACATAATCCCCAAAGTTCTGCTGCTGCTACCTATCGCCAATTTATACCATACAACGGTGATTTAACCTTTATCCACTCCATGAAAGCTGTGTTTGCTGCTCTACACACCCATGAGATTGTTCATCTTCCCTGGAAAACTCTCTGTTTAACAGTAAGCGATTTATTTTACCTTTATTGCAGCAACCACAGTGGTCTGTTTGGAAGAAAAGAAGGTGAAAGAAAAAACAAGAGGCTGTAGTACATGAGTATGTTATAATTACAGCATTATGGGCCTGTGCTTAAGCTTGCCAAAGCAATCATGAGCGCCACTAAAATCAAGAACAGTAATGTACATTACAGCTGCTTCAAAGAAAAAGAAAAAGTCAGATTAATTAGGAGAGGTAAGACAAAGATAGGAATGACAGGAGTTTCTGGCTTTGACCCAATGCCAGTGTTAAAGGTGCATAATGATAATTAACTAAGAAAGGAGAAGAGATCGGTGGCTCTGCAGGAAGTAGACTTGAGTGGTTCGGAGGTGCTGGCTGACAGCCGGGGACGACTACGGGAATCTTGGCTGGGATCTAAAGGAAACTGGCTGAGGGTGGGCTGCAGATGAAGACTGTTGAAGGTGGAGGTGAAGGCTAAGTAGAGGGAGGAATGTAGAGACAAAGGCTGGCACTGGCTTGTAGCAGGTCACAGGTTAGTAAGCCTGACTTTAGCAAGTATTTCTTGAAGCCTTAAGATATTGGAAGCATCTATGAGACCTAAGGACAATGCTGGGCAACACACTTGGCAATCCAGGGATTTGGATTACTTGTAGTATCCAGGACATGCTGATGAGGACCAGGTTTCTCCCTTCTGGACCCTAGTCCTTTCAGGTAAACAGATCGTGCATACCTCTACCATGGCACCAGACATCCAAGAACCACTAAACTGTGTTACTGACTATTAATGAGGCAGGGAGCTGGAGACAGATAACTGACCACAACAGGTTTGATTTTAGAGACAACATAGGTGTGATGAATTTACACAGCAGGAGAGAAGGGTAGGAGAAAAAGGTAGGAGAGAAGGAATTCAACTTCATTGAGAATAATGGGGCCAATTTGGTGCTGTGAAAGGTTGCACTTGACTAGAAAGGGCTTCACAAGTTGATTGGGACACAACATGAGCAGACCATGATTCAAAGGTTAGACAGAAAGGCTAGAACGTAAGAGATTCCAGGGTGGTAGGTTAGGGAAGGTTAGAGGCTTCACTCACTGAAGATCCTGAAAGCAAATAGATTCTATAATCATTTGCCAATTATCCGGACAGTTGCCTGGAGATGAATGGTGGTCTCAGTTCGTTTGATTTCCCAAGTTACAGTGACCAGACAAGGGATAAAGGAGATCAGGTCAGGGTCTTCAATCGCATTGGTTGGCCTGAACTGCTGAGATTTGAGCCAGTGTTCTTGGAAGCAGGATAGTATTACAGACAAATTTTAACCAAATTTCCAGAGACCACACAAAAGAAAATGAGAATAAATGCCTGTTTCTATTGATTACCACTGGAATTTAAAAAGTGCCAGTGAAACCTCAAAGACCATGTGAAAAGAAGGTGTATTTCATACATCAGTTTGAGGAAGGTTACAGTCTCTGGGTGCAAGTTTATATAACACGCTTTCATGTACCCCATGATTCATTCACTAAGTCTGGTAATGTTTTACTTTGTTTTTATTGAAAACTTTTACACCTTACCAAAGCATAAACACTTTTTTGCGATATTTCTAGAATTTTTCCTCAGGTTTTTTTTTTTTTTCATGTGTAAATTGAAAATATTTAAAATTTGCATAAAACCAGGTGGATGAAAATGCATTAATATCTCCACTCTTTCAGGATCAACTTAACAACCAAAATTCAAAAGTATGGCTTGTCTCCACATGGGAAAGTTTACATTAGAAGTCAGTACAAGGATCGAGCTTCTATTTAGTGAGAAAACACTGAGAGACTCCAAACAGAACATCAGAAACATTTACCTTCACAACAGATCCAAGAGATAGAAAGAATGGCTAAAAATATAAAACCCAAGCACTGAGACACTCAGCCTTAAATACATCAGAGCAATTGGAGGCAGCTGGGAGTAATAAGGACAATGCAGGGCAGCCGAGGCAAAGGTAATCCAGGAAGACCCTGGAGCTATTGTCCGGAGCAGAGGGCCCAGCCATGACAATGATAGAAAATGGTGCCATGATTCACTCAGACAAAACAAAACGGATGTTTCTGGACTTGTTAAAGGAACTCTGGCTATGTGACTCATCACTGGATTAAATGACGTATTAAGAGAGTTTTTATACACTGTATAGTATATACTCACAATGGGCATTTGTTTTGTGCCTTTGTCCACTGATCCATGGAGCAATCAGTGTGCAGTCACTGAGATGATGCTGCCATTAGGTCTGTGTCAGAAGTGGTCTGTGAGTTTAAAGTTCATTCCTTTCTTTTGATGGTCACAGCTCAGTCTTCTGCACCAGAGCTTTTCAAAGACATCAGGGGCTGCAGGTAGGTCAGAGGAAGGTTAAACTGGGTCATGGAATTATTCTGGAGAAACAAGGGGAGAGGTAAATGCCATGGTGTGTCTCCACACCCCTCTGTGCAAGATAATAGCTTATATTATATTATAATGGATAATAAGAGGTGTACAACATAATTCAACTGAAAAACTCACACTTTTCCCCTTTGATTTTAACACGCTACTCAAGAAGAAACAAATTATTATTCGCTGACAAAACCATATTCTGTATAAGCATGTTCCAACTTGGTGTCAGCTGTTTGGTGTCTCTACTGAATGAAATTTTCAACCCCAAGACTCATTGTTTTTTTTGTTTTTTTTTACTTTACAGCTGCACTCCTCTGGCGAATGGACATGTTCTAGATGTTTTATACACATTTCCCGCTCAATCTTCCTGGCACTCTGGTATCCCCTAGTGGCATTGATGGGCATTGTGGGCCTTGGCCTTTTCCGCTGAGTCACCTGTGCCCGCCCACAACAACCCTCCATTCCTGAAGTTGTAGTCAGACTAGCTAGCCTAAATGCTAAGTGATCTAGGTGCCAAGTGATCGAGGTACCAAGAAACCCAACAGAGTAATCCTGAACAACTTTTCTACACTCAGCAGCTCCTGGTATGGAAGCAGAGACTGGCAATAGTATTTAAATAAGGCAGATGCTCCAGTTTGCTCTCCATGCAGGACATTGGAACCTCATCTGCTACAAACATAAACTTCTATCACTGGATTTGGAAAATGCAAAAGGACTTGAACATTCAGCATCAAAGGAACACCTGACTTGTGAGGCTATGTGGTGGGACGACAATCAATACATCAAAGTTGCAACACAATCGATGTTACCTGTCATCAGTCATTGATGTGGTTGAGCTCCTTGCTGTTAACCAACTGCCCTTTAGAGGTGACCAGGATGCTTTCAATCTTATGGATGAAGATGGATTCAGGCTATTTTTGTCCTTGTTTGAGTACACGTTGAGGAAAACTGCCAAGTTAGCAAAGATAGCACAGACTTGCCATGATATTCAGAATAGCTTACTGGAGATAATGAGTACTTTAGTAACGGAAACGTGAAAAGTTGCAAGGGGGGATTGTTTTAGATGTTAACAGTGGACGGAAAGCAAGCCTCAACTGGAAGACCAAATAATGCTAAGCTTCTGTGCTTTCTGAATGAGCTGTTCAAGCCAATTGAGTACCTGCTATTCATTGCTAACGCTTGCTGGGGGGACTGACACGATCCTTGAGAAATTACAAAAGCTGGACTGAGTCCAGGGAAACCCCTGTCAGGTATATGATGGCACCTCGCTGATGTTGCGCAAACAGGAGGGGTAAAGACTGAGAGATACATCCACTATTTTAACCATCAACTGCATTTAGTGGTCATTCGTGCTCTGTCAGCTAACAGACCCACGTTTTATGGGAAGTTATTCTACGATCATTCGAGGATCTGTCCTCACTGCTCAGAGAGATTAACAGCAACCAGGCATTTGGAGCAGTTGTGCTTGTTGAATAAACGGGATTGTTATGGAGCAAGTCTGAGTCCAACTTCAAGTTCATCACTGACATGGTGAACAAGATCCTGTTCTACCTTGACCCCCGATATTGGAGTTGGAAGACATGGGTCTGTTCACAGGTGAGCGAAGATTACATTTATTGTTGTGCAATAATTAGGCCTACATTTATACTACATGTTAACAGACATTGTGGGAGCAAATTATGTGATCTGTGAACGATGTGTTAAAAACCGCACATGTTGTGTCATTTTTTTAACGCATCCCTTCCAAAAGTGTATTATTTCCTGTGCAACAACTTCATCTATTCCAGGGAAGAAGTACATTTTATTTATTAATTTTACTGATTTTAGAGCCTGTGTTGTTAGCTGTGTTTGTTTTGCTGCGGTTGTTTTAGTTTGTTTCATACTGACTTCTAACTTATTGTATCCTATAAAATGACAATAATTTTTATATTCCATTTTTTCTGTGCAGAACTCGTTGAGAGTCTCCACTCTCTCTAATCCTGGCACTCCTGGTGCATCAAACAGAGCCACAGTGCTGCCAAACAAGAGAGGACACCCACAGAATCCTTCCCTCGCTATGTGTCGAGAGGTCATCACACAAGAAGATCATAACAACGAAACAGCGTTACGCAAGGTGTTTTTTAAGTGACCTCACAAAAAGCAGCTTTGACCTTGTGAACGCAGTATCTCTGGAAATCCTCGAGGGAACCCCTTCAGATTTGTCACAAATGTCAATTTGAACAAAAGGATGAACTGATTAGAACTTGGTGGTCAAAGGTCAAAGGTCAAGGTCACTGTGACCTCAGAAATAGCAATTTTGGCCAAAACTCACAAATTCATATGCTTATTATGCCACAAATTAAAAGAAATGTCTAAAGTTTAAAATATATGTGATGTGAATTCACATGATTCATAACATAAAGTGATGCCTTTTTATATTCAAATGGTCAAAGGTCAACTTCACTGTGACATCATAATGTTCTGCAAAAACATTTCTGACCATTATTCAATGGTGAAACTCAGGAAAGGGAGACTGTTACCATATTTCCTGCAACTTGGCTGGTTGGCAGAGGCATACAACCGCAAGGCAGTAATTGTAGTTTGTGTTTGTTTGAATGTTTTGTGAGTAGCCTATATGTTACAGTAGCTTGGTTTCATACGCCTACGTTCTTTAGTTTACATGATGCTGTAGGATGCAGCCACTAGGCTCCAATTTGAAAATTTCAATTTTAAAAATGATTATTTGGCTACAGTGTGTTTAATCTGTGGTGCAGATAGGCCATAATGTTGACAGAAGACTCAAACTATTACTGAGTCGAGAGATCTGCCAAAACTCGAATGGTGACCTTGACCATCATGTTCCATTGGAGACACTAGTGAAGCGAATGTTTGGTTGAAAAATCATTGAGCTCCACCACATCTCCAAGAAAATGTAGTGCAACTTTAGGATTTTTAGCACAAGCTATCTTCTCATTCTGCAGCATGTGATGTGTTGGCTCTCGACTCTTTTCAAGTGTCAAAATATATCAACCACACGCGGGCCTGCTCGCATATTTGTAGCCATATTTAGATTTATTTCTGCCCATGTCTGCATTAGCTCTCCTAACCCTCTCATGTAGCAAAGTTGATGATTCGGAGATAGTTCCCCTTGCACCACTTACAGCTAAAAGCACACACTGGAAAAAATGTACAGACTTTGGAGCTGTTTTTAACTTGCAGGAACATCCACTTTAACTAAGAGTTGCCGGTCAGATGATCTTGCTGGTTCGTCTTTAAAACTGGATGGAAATATCACTTTGGAAATCTAATACATTGAACTTAAAGTGCATTTTGGATAAGAAACACTTAACAAAATTGATCAACTTTTTTTCCTGTATTGTATTATTATTGATCAACTCATCAAGACCATTTTCTCATTTTTGGCAAGTCGTTTCGTCAAAAATATCAAAGTTGTCAGTTTCTCTGGATAATCAAAGACAAAAACAGTAGAATAAAGTGATGGTGTCTAAAGTCGTCGGGACACAATGAAGACTCCCTGCTGGTGAAATCAACTAATGCAAAAGGATATAGGCAGCAGTATAGTGCTGAAATAAACTTGATCGCTCTAAATATAGGGTGAAATAGCTTGCTATGGTTCATTTCTTTTTGCAGTGTGTGAAGCTTGTTCTACTGAATAGTCAAGTACAGAAATTCACTTACCCATCAAATGGAGTTTTAATACGTAGTCAGCATCTTCAGGTACACCTCTTTCTCTTTACACACACACCCCAACACACTTCTTCTCTGCAACACACTCCCTCTCTCTCTCACTCACTCTCTCTCTCTCTCTCTCTCTTCCTCTCTCTCCCTTCCCACCTCTGCCTACTTTGAACCCCTCCAAGTCTATCTCCCCTCCCACCCTCCCTCCGC
>NW_019525244.1:832216-922475 GCF_002814215.2 Seriola lalandi dorsalis | reverse complement strand
CCGAGCCGAGTTTTTTTTTTTCTTTTCCCTTTTCATTGCCAGCTCAGCTGTCCAGCAGGGTGACGTGCTGTTTTAGCTACCGCTCACTTTGCCTCGTCATCCATTTTCTAGTTTTCTTCCCTTTCATATTTATTAAGCCTCCTGACTGACCTCGAGCATGCCTTTAAAAGCAGAGCCGACCGCCGAGGTGAGAGATCACCCCGGGTGTTGACTTTATAGAGAACCACAGGAAGATTGAAAGAAAAGATAAATGGAGGAAAGCATTTGAACAGAGTTAAACGTCATCTCAAAAGAGCACTAAATAAAGTACCGGTAGTTTAACTCACATTTGTGCATTAAAACCAAGCTTCTAATTCACTCATATTTGTTGGGCTGCTCAAAGACTCAACCCCTGAAGGAAATCTCCGGTGTGGTTTTATTGTCTGTTACCACCAATGCCAGAAGCTGCTGTGGCTGCTGTGGCCGTAGGTATGTTAAAAGAGCTTACTGCTTGGGAGTGCCTGACAAGAACAGCAGAATTATGAGCTGAACATCATGAGTTAGTTGATACGCAAGTTGCAGTCAGGATTTTCTGTAATCCCAAACTTTATCATGGTTATGGGTAAACATCAAAGCTCTCAGCAACTGATGGTATCACTAATGTACATGAATGTCACGGCCTGGCTCTTAGGCTGGGATGTGGATGTTTTACAGAGGTATACGCCATAATGAAGTACATGTATTTACTATGCAGTCTTCAAAAAGATACAAAGTTCTAAACTTTGGTGTGACCAGGACTTAAGCCTAGTAGACAGGTATACTGTATATCATGGTTGTGTTGAGAGAGCTGGATACAGTGCCTCCTCTCAGCCTTGCTGCTAATTTGTCCCAGTGGCCACTCACAGTACTGCAATGAAAAAAGCATTTTCCCCATAGACAACCATTATAAAGGAGACATCTGTAAAACTGGTGATAAGACACCTGCAACTGCAAACAAGGGTCACTTCTTACTTGTCTATTCTGAGTTCTGAATCTGTGGAGGTTTTATATTTGTAAAAGTGAGTTGTATTCAAGTGAGATCATCACAATGTTAAGACTATGCGCCGGCCTGGTATCTGCAGCAGGTCGCACAACGCAGACCAAACCTGCAAGCTAGAAAACGTTTCTGGCTTGTGTTCCAAACAGCAATTTTCATTCCAGTGTGTGGGCGGCATCTTTGAGTCTGATATCCAGTCCCTATGATACAACCATGGTATACTGTATATACTGAGTGTCTAGTGAGGGGAACCAGGGAAGGATCAGGTGAGTGAGGAGAGGCTGCTGGGTAGGATCTGGACAGACACTTCTGCCCTCGACTAATTATGTTAGCACAACAAACAACTGCATCATTAACCAGAAATGACTATTTTCATTATGGGGAACAGTGTCTTTATTGAGATTCTCATTATTATTTTAAAGCAGTTTGGAAGTTGTGATGACAAAATTACTTAGTATGTGGTATAAATGATTTGTTAATTGGACTTAAAATGTCCTGCTGCCTTATCTACTGCAGAATTCAGCAATTTAGTTAATTTCCAAAGTCTGCTCTCCACATCAGTTTTTCCTAATAATTAAAAACTCAAAATGACAAATTTTAAGTTCCCATCTGCCATTTTTTCTGCCAGTTACATTTAAGGAGATAAAAACCTGCAGTGGCCGTAGACCAGACTCATCATCAGATTCAGACAAATCCATATAGACATGTTTTACTTTGGTGTTGCATAAGGTATTAAAGTTGACCTGAATTAGAGTTTGATGATAGCCAGGGTGTGTGACCTCAGCAAGGAGACGTTGCAGTCACTTTAAAACCTTAAATGAGTTAAAGGAGTTAAAAAAAATCTTCAAAGAAAAATGCATGACATGCCACCAAGTGTATAAGCCTACATGTGATAACCCTGCCATGCTTCAGCCCCCATCCAACACACCACATTCATTTCTCCAGCACTTCTCTCTAATCCTGCAGCCACTTAAATCAAGCATGTTCTAACTGATGCTAAAAATATTAGCATGCCATTATATTTCACATGTATGTATATGCTTATTCTGAGTTGAAATGATTTCACAAAAAAAACAGTCTCTCACACATTCACTGGGCCTGTAGGCTTCAAGGAAAACGCAGTATTAATTTAACACACACACAATTACACAAAACACACATACACACACACAGAGCTTTCCTTATTCCTATATTTCTGGTTTTGCATTTATAATCAAGTGCCTGAGGACGTACATGTGCAGATTAATGGCCCTTCTTTGGGAACAGCTAATAGTATGCAGAATTTATGCATTCAGACTTTATTTTAATAGGAAATGTGTACATGCCTCGCTTTAGACAGAGCAGCCCCTCTTTTTACACTTGTTTTATGACAGTGAGTTTGCCCTGTGTTTTCCTATAGGTTTGTTTATTAAGAACAAATGAGTTAAGACCAGAAGTCCCCAGTTAGTGGCTAATTCAACGCCAGTGTTTGCCAATAAAGTTTTACTTTAAAGTATATCAAATTCGCAGCATGTATTTCAGATGACCATTTTCCTGCTAAAAGCATTTTCTGCAGATAGTCCAATTAAATAACAAATCACAGCGTCGCAGCAGAGGCTACAGCAGTGACAATAGCGACTAATTGCCATTACAGATGTTTTCCTAATCCTATACACCTTATCATTCCTCTTTACAGAGTTGCGTTAATGTCTTCAGCCTCCTGCTGTTGCTTTAATCCAATCACAGCCACCCTGAAGCTGCACTCAGAAGGACAAGTTTAATCTCTGTGCTGCAGTGAAACACAAAGGCATACATGGTTTTGGGTTTAAATCTGTAATGTGAGAACCTCAACCATCTGATTTAACCTGCTCTGTTGTCTTAAATAGTGTTAAGCAACCGACTAATATAAATAGTGATGAATAGGGATAATAATGCAACAATGAAAGGTCATTGAACCTTTCACAGACATTGTCATTGGTGAGCCACAGAACCCCAGCCTGGCACTGCTGCAGAATTACTGTCTTGCTCATGGGCACTCACTGTAGGTAAGGTGTATGCTTAAACCACAGTAAAAGCATCAAAGCAAACTTAAAGTAAGAGCTAACGAGTGGAGAAACATTATGAAGGCAGATGACTCCACACCGGACATGAGGGGTCACCGAATGGTTTGATGATGTAAATAATGTGAATCATATGTAAATAATATGTATGTATGCAGATCTCAACTCAAAGCTGAACACCTATGGGAGATCTTGGATGTTGGAGGCTACTGTCCAATGCACTGGTCCATCACCAAACACCAAATCTTTTAGAAGAATCTTTGCCACTGAAGCTTTTGTGGAGCCTTCTGATTTTAACATAATGTTTATTTTAACATATTTCATTGGTTTGTCCTGTCTCCAGTACAGTAGCCACTTGTAGTGACTACAGCATTATAGCATTCTTAAGCTTTTTTTATGGCTACATTTACACTCGCAGCACCTAGTCAGGTCAGGGAAAGAAACATTATTATATTATTATGGTTTTATAAAGTAATTGTGAAAACTATTTAGTGATATAACATATAAGCTTGATCCCCAAACTTCTCACTGAGGGACAATAGTAAATTGAATTCATTTATATACTGCTTTTCTAGTCTTATCGACCACTCTTTGACAATGTGCTTCACAGCGGAAGCCACAGTCACAGATTCACACAGACATTTATACAGCGCTTTTTCCTGGACTATTTCTACCATACACACACATTCAAACACTGATGATACATCGGGGGGCAATTTAGGGTTCAGTATGTGCCATGTTGCCCAAGGACACTTGGAAATGCAGACTGGAGGAGCCGGGAATCAAACCACCGACCTTCTGATTAGTGGACAACCCGCTCTACCTCCTGAGCCCATTGAAAATGTACTGTGATCCATGCATTCGTCAATGTGACTTTGACTTATTTTGAGACGTAGTCTTAGCATCAGTCAATGAATCCATAATATAGAGTTTTCTGTCATTTGTATAAATTAATCTGACATTAGTGCTGATTTCTGAGCTTCCCTGAGAATCAAACCACTATCTGAGCCACATACTGTACTTATACACACACTACCACACACTCATGTTTCACTTTTGATCACGCACATATGCTCACACAGATGCACACAGCACACACAAACACATGAAAACATATGCCGGCGTAAGATTGGCATCTGTAGGCAGGTGCAAAGAACACATTAACGCAAAGTGCATTCATAATTCAATGAATAAAGAATCACACATACTTAAACACTGAGTCCAATGGAAACTCACGCTCACATATATGTGCACTCAGACATAGAATAGTATGTCTGTGCCAAGAAACACACACACGTGGACACACACAGTTCCTGTATAGTGATGTTCAGTTATTACACCATTACATGCCCACACATGTATTGGGAAATTAATTCATTTGCACAGGCAGCAGCAGTTTCACATTCTGGAATGATCACACATTGTTTCACACATACACATGAACGCTTTCCCCTGCTCGCTGATACACACACACACACCTACACACACACAACACACACACACACACACACACACACATTTAGAGCGATATTTCACTTACAATAGGGAGCTGGGGCTCTTATTAAACCTCTCGTCTTAACTTGCGCAGATAAGAAGCTGCTTTATTAAATGTTTCTCTATTCAAGCCGCCATTGATTCATTTTAGGAGGCATTTCAAAAAATCTATTCCCTTACCCCACACAATGCTTCAGCTCCTGCAGCTTAGACAGACTTTGACTCCTGATCTGTTTCCTCTTTTTTTTTTTTCAATTGATTGTCCAGCACTTGCCTCATTTCCTCTGCATCATCGGTCCGAGATAAGCTTTTTGTTAAATATTTAAGAGAAGAGAATTGCAAGTGCCATTAAGAATGCACATGTGGAAATAATATAACATGTAATATGGTAATTATAAAACTATATTTCATTAGAGAAAAACTCAGCCATTGTGTGTGTCACTCTTAGTCCCTCATCCCTCCTCTCTCTTGTCGGATCTGCTACCTCTTTCTTTAACGGAGGCTACTATACATATTATTGGGAAACTGGGATGGTCATTTACTTCATAGTCCTGTCACTCATTATTTGGCTGATCATTAAAGGGTCACTGCAGATTTTAAACCATCCTGTCAGACAGGAATCTGACATCATTCATGCAGGTCAAGTGAACTGGTGAGGAAGAGGAAGCGTCTAATTCTCCCAGGCAACTCATTTCTTTTTTTTTAATCATTAAAAGTAATAATCAGAAATAATTTGTTTATGTTTCAGTGATATTGTTGGATGGAATTCAGAGATAATTTGATTAGTTAGTTCATTTAATTTTTGTGGGCGACAGCTGCACCTGTTGCATCATGACCCTGTCATGCAAGATTAAGAACATATTTTCAATGTGTTTTTCTTGATAAACCATTTTTCGCATGCAGTGCATTTTGTGATTCAGCTGCTAAAAACCACAACATTACAGTTTCACTTAGTTACATTTTCTTTAAAAGACTTTTTCTAACAGTAAATCATAGCGAGTCATCACTACATGACAGTGTTTGCATGAAACATTATGATGTATGAACTAGCATAAAATAATGTACTTGGGTCATCAAAAGACAGTCACCACTCATGACAATACCCAATGCTGTTGGTTGACAACTTTAACTTTGAAACTTTTTTTGTTCATTCTGTTCTTCCTGTGAGAGGAAGTCTGAATCTTGTCCAAGTTCCTGCCATAGCAGATCAATACTGACAAATTGCTACAGGAAACTATACAAAATATTATAGGAAACTGTCTGGAAAGCTTACACTGCACACTATACTGAAAACAAAAGTTGTAGTGAGTGGAAGGGACAGGATGGAAGAAAAAAAAACTAACAATATAAATACTTCCCAGCCACCTGGGGGTTCCTTCAGCACCCTCAGCACCATTACTTCCTGAGGCTATGGGTAGAGGTAGATTCTCCTCAGGGCTGAGTCTTACTTGCATGGTGCATTGATCAGCAGTGGCCAGAAAAAAAACCTTCCTCAGTGTTCACAGTGGATTGTCACACATATCAGTTACTAATCAGTCAACAGTCATGATTCCTTTTAGGACATGTATGCATGGCGGAGGGGGCACACGATGCGCCATGGGCAGGCACTGCAACCCGATGCCTCTAAATTTCCCATAGGTAGGAATGTGAGTCAATGACTCCACATGAGACTGTGGAAAGTAGAGAACAAAGCTTCACCAGTCTCTGTGGGTTGGAAAGTACAAATCTCTTGAACCTCTCTAGGTAAATTTAATACGTTTTTAGTCTTAGCTCATGCAAATTGTAACGTTCAGCAGCGTTTTCTTCAGCACCAAACAGGAAGCAGCAAAATGAGAATGTGTTTGGTTTGGTGTAAGGCTGGCGTTAAAAATCATCTCTAAGGAATCTAGTCTTACAAACAGTGACCCTGCAAAATCCTCAGTCTTAAGACTAAGAACTCTGTGACTTATGACACACTAATTATCTTTAGATGTGAGAGGGTGTCAGACTTCGGTCTCTTCAAAGTCCTCTAGTGTGTGGTGGGCATTAGCTGGCAGTGCAACCAGCATTGTTAGACTGGGTGCTTTATATTAATGGGTGTCTGCTTCAGTGTGTCACTCCTGTGGAAGACTGGTGAAGGGTGTATCCTGCCTCTCGCCCAACACAAGCTGAGTTAAAGTCCAGTGTCATGGGCCTCACACAGAATGAACAGGTGGATAGGGAATGATGGATGTTGTGTCAGAGAGGTTTTATATTTACATTTTGAAAATCCCGTATTTACTATGCATTCATAATTTCTCATATATTATATCTTTCTCATGTTTGACATTCTTCACTCATGATACATATTCTCCATATTTTCCGGTGATAAATATTTATAAAATGTATTTATTTTTTTGTTATTTTAGTACAGTCTGTACATACTATAGTGTATGTACTGTTGCTCTTTACTGCAGTCTGTTTGGGTTGTTGTTGTCTGTTGGGTGGGAGCATTAAGACATAACAGAGTTAGTAAGAAGAGAGAGAGAAGTGAAAGAAAAGTGAAGTGAAAAGGTCAAGGTCTGCCTAACAAAGCTGGGAAAAGCAGGATTAAAATGATTATAATTCATTATTATTTATAAGGTACATTTTATACAAAAACATACAACACAATGTGCTTCACAATATATGAATAATATAGGTAGAAAAACAGATGCAAAAGTTTGAATATTAAATCCAAACACAAAAAAAGATTTATAAAATGTACAGTAGGTTAGCATTTAATACTGTGGGTGAGGAAATGTATACTGTTATTTTAGAAATATTAAAGACTTTAGGTAAAAGTTGAAACAGTTAATATTTTTTTCTGCATTAACCACAACTCTACTCAGCTTTCTAGCATCTTTCAGCTCATTGTTTTGGTTTTACAACCTACAACTTCAGTGTTTTGGATCACTCTCACCTCTCTCTTCAACCTTGTTTCCAGCCTCAGCAAGCAGCTATACCTGCTCAGCACCAGATGCAGTTCACAGTGAAACGTTTAGCAGCCAGATTTTTTGGCTAGACCGCAACAGCGGGGCCAGGAATGTCTGACTGACTGACTGATCATATTTTATCATATTTAATTTTAATTTGACACGGTTACAGGAAGTGTTGAGTTTGTACCAACACAGAATGCAGTAACTTAAACACGAAAGAAGGAGGCTTTGTACTAAAATACCAATTCTACATATCAAACCAAGGGAGTTAGACATAAAGACCTTCCTCTAATAAAAGTCTATTATGTTCTGGAATTGGAAGTAAATAAAGTCTAAACTATTGTGGATCCGGACGGAGGCTGTGCTCTGTGTGAGACACTAAATAAGAAATGTCGCCTCTTACTAGTAAATCACAGCACAGTCTTCGTCTTTAACTTATGTGTTTGGTGATTTTGTCAGATGGCGTTGTGGTTATAAAATTGGGATATGACCACAGCTGGTCCAGTCATATACTAACGGTATATGATATAATAACGGTGTTGTTGTAGTTGCATTATTCATCTAATTTGTTCTACGTTCTTTTTCTTTTAAACGTTTGCTACATCCTGTTGCAATGAACACTTTCCCCCACAAGAATCATTCTAACTTTATCTAATCTTACATTTAATTCTAGTATCTCAGTGCTTGCTGATATTCCCAACACAGGGGAACATTAGCAAACTAATCATGCAACCTAACTGGATCTAACCAGATAATCAAAACCTGTTGAGTTTGATGTGCGTCGACTTCTGTTATTCCTCAGCCTGCAGTGCTGAACCCACATGGGCGCTCCGTAGCTTTGATCACAAGTGAAGAACGAGGAACAAGGAAGAACAAGCACTGTGTGGGCCACTGACTGACTAAATGAAAGAAGCACAGAGGAGAGCTGAGAGACTTGGGAACTCCAGGTGCACTTCTATCCAGAGTATTATGAAGTAATTATCAGATGGTGGTTCACGGCCAGATTCAAAAAACTAAAGCCATTAATTTTACCTATAATTTTCCATTAATTGATTAATTTGTTTTTTCCTCTTTTTGGCTTTTGCAGTGACTTTAATGTTAAGAGGACTCCCCTGTATAAAACACAAAGGTACCCATCTGAGACCGTCTCTACCCTCCTGCTTTTTTAGTCTTAGTGACAGGAGCATTTGACAGAATACTAATTGCGTCTCATTGGGATATGTGGGAGGACTAAGAGAGAGATACAGAGAGAAGCAAATGGAGACAGGTGACTCAGTTTTTCATGCTCAGAGAGATGAAGTTAACCACGCTTTCTGATTTTTGGCATCAATAGTAAGTCACATCATTAATTGTAACCTTCTCTAACCATTTTTCTAATGTTATCCTCAAGTAACCTAATTACAGTAAATGGCTTTCCAACACTGCAAGAACAAATAGACACATCTAACCATGGCTGTGGACATTTTAACTGCTTGCATTTATCCCAATTCATTACACTAACAAGCACCTGCTTTAATGCTCAATTTTAGAAAAGACTACTTGTTAAAATTCTCCCCAAAAAAATAAAAAAAATAAAACTTCATTCTTGCAAAGGCTACATTTGACTTACCATCTGTGTCACAGCACTACTTAATCACACTCCTAAAAAAGAAAGAACTTGAGATATTTGAACTCCCCCGGCTGCATGAGACAAGCCTCTTCTTTGCAGCAGAGAACAATACTAAATGTGTGCCCCAGCTCCCACCTTGAAGTATTTTAATTATTTCCAAGAATATAAACACAATAACCCTCATCCTGTACAGATTTCACATGCAACAAAAACAAAAAGTCATTTTTTGATGACAAACACAAACTGACAAAAGTTAGTGTCTTGCTAAGGAATGTAGTGGAGCATTTAGCAGCTAAAGAGCTTATTATTATTATTACTAGCTGCTTTCCTAATAATTGTTGGAGACCAAAACTGAGCTAAAAGCTATAAATATCAAACTTAGATTAATCAGATGTCCAGAAACACAAGAACTTTGTTGCCTATTTACACCCATAGCAGACACAGAGCAACATTAGCAGTTGTTTGCTAAAACATTAGCCATCACTTCCTGAATCCTGTTTATGCTGACCTCCAGTGGTTTAACTTTACTTTTGCTGCAGTGATGTACAGGTCTACTCTCAGCCTGTTGTGAACTTACTCTCTAAGGTTTGCTCATCCAGCTTCTTTGCACTCCTGTACAGATGGTAACCTATTGCATTATTGTAATTTGAATATTCAGTAACAAGTAAGATGATATTAATTCTAGCAACGCTCCAGTACTTCAACATTTTGGCATGTTGACTTTTTACCGGGAGTTGACCTCAAGGTTGATCTTGTCTCTGTCTGTAACAGCGCCTGGAGCTGGGAGCGGGTGGCTAGCCTTATCCAAAAGGAGGAAGTATATGTCTCCAAAGTCGTCCTCTTTACATGTTATGTTGCAGAGTTGAAGTGTGTGTGAGCCCCTGCCATTTAACTATGAGGATGGGATTTCTGGAGCGCTATGTGCAGTCACCTGGGCTAAGCTAGCTGTTGAAGGGTTTTCTGTTTCTACTCATTAAATACAGAAAGTGAAAAATATCGGAGTAGTAACTCTGGAGTTGGACTGAATGGAAATTAAAGTAATTTTTTTTAAAATGTCAGTGTTCGCCCATTAAAATTATGCATAGGAGAACCTCAATGGTCACAATCATTTAGGCCTCCAAAAACTCAGATCCACTTTTCACATTCTCCCGAATATAACCAACACATTATTTTGCCAAATGACTGTGGTATAATATTACCATATAGATAGGCAGCAGAGATATGGATAATGCTGCAGCAGCGGTTTGAGAAGTTTCTACATTTTGACAACTTGTCACTATTAAAATCTATTGCAACTGACATGAAGTCAAGTTAAGTAAAGCTGCTGTTCCCTTTAAAGGAAGAACAACCAACTTTTTAAAGCCGCCCTTTTCAATCTTTGAGGGGATGAGTGTTTGACACTAAAAAGACTAATTTTAAGGCCTGAACTTCAAATGGCAGACCTATGGCCATATGGAACAAACATGCAGACTCACACACACACACACACACACACACACACACACGCACACACACACACACACACACCTCCCAGATGAATATATACTTTGAAGTACAACATACTTCTCCCACTTGTTCATCCTTCTCTTCAGAGCAGGGATCTCTCTGTAGCTCCCCTAACAACTCATCTAAAAAGATTTTCCTAAAATACCCTTTCCCTGGCAACAATCAGTCCATGTATGCGTCCCTCCATCCAACCCGTTTCTCCTCCTCATTTTGCCCTCCACTTGGCACTCGTTCCTTCTGCTTCTTTTGTCATCATTCTTCTTTTCCTCTACCTGCATCCATTTTCTCTGGGTCACCACTTTCACACCATTTCTCCTTGTTCTGCCACTCTTTTTCCACCCTCGCCCAGATTTAATCCCTTTATATTTTGCCTCATTTCCTCTCTCCCCCCTGCTCTCCCTACATCTCTATCTCCACTTCTCTCTTTGTTCCTCTCTCTGCAGTTCAAGCGTTCCCCATGTTCTCTTCAAGTCTATCTGTCTAATCCTCATTTTCTTTTGAAGCACTCCCTCTGTGGATTCATCTCCTGTCTTTACTTAAAATTGATCTGTCTTTTTACCAGACTGATTTCAACAAGCTTTGTCTACACATGACGGTCAGTTTGGCATCTTTAAGACATGTAGCATGTTGATCACAGGCTGCGGCTCTTTAAACAGCTCTCCAAAACTCTCTGTGGCCGTGTGACAAGTTTTTGACACATCAGCAGCGAAATCTCTCGTTAGCATTCATTAGCAGCGTTAGAACAAGTCAATGGGGACCGAAACCAATTCTCATCCAAACCAAATTGGCTTGCCTGTAATTTCATCATGCGGGTTCTCTTTCACACATCCAGGTGCAGGTTTAACCTTGCCACACCAAACACATACCACCCTCTGGTTTGAATACAGATTGGATTGCCAGGGTTTTCTGTTTTTAATGCAGCGCAATTAAAGTGGTACTTCAGTCAAAATGAATCTTTTGGAGTCTGCGCCCCTGTGAAGCTAATGATCCCACGGGTCGTCTGTGCAAGCGGTTTATTACGACCCACTGTTACGTTTGCGAGGCGACGGCAGGAGGAGCAAAGGAGGAAGTCAGGTGACGTAGGGGTGGATGAAATGGTTGAGGACTTTCACACCGGGGACTGCGGGTTGTTTCCCATGTGGAACTGATAGATGTTTGCTGTTTAAAACCTTGTTTCAAAACCTTTAACTATTTTCTATATAAAGATATAGCGGAGTAATGGTGTCCTTAGCAGAGAACGAAGTCTCACCCTCCTCTGTGTGTTTTGCAATCAGAGTTTGTCCATACTTTGTTTTGGTGACTGGTCCGGTAGCACGTGTAGTAGTCACATGCACGTTAGTGACAAACAGGAGCATAACAGATAAACTGACCGATACAGAGGGGAAGGGCGAGACTTAAATTCACAAGGAAGGCAAGGGTAATTGGACACAGGTGTAACACATTCAGGCGGGGCAGACAATCACACAGCAGGGAAAATGAGACAAAGAGAGGAGGTAAATTATAAGTGGACACACGAGGAAAGTTGCTTCAAAATAAAACAGGAAATAAAGAAACATCCAAACACAAAGAGTCCAAACAGAGTCCAGAAGTGTCCAAAAATGGTCAAAGAAGGGGCAGATCAAGACAACCACATGTTCATTATTGTAACCTTGACAACTAAGGTCCATTATGGAAGTGTTAATTTTAATCTAAACCATAATATTTTCCTAAAGCTAAACAAATTGTTTCATAAGCTTAACTGTGTGTTTATTATTGAAAGAAAGACTTGATTGCAAGGAAAGATCGTCATAAATGTGCTAAAGAAAAGTCAAGGTTTATATTCCAATTTTTGAGCGTTTCTTTTTCTGTATGTATGCACATAATGCATGTACATTTAAAATATTAGTGGTCAACTTGTGTGTATGTACTAATGTCTAAGTAGGACAGCAGTTTCTTCATTTCAACCGGAGAACCGTCCAAACCCGGTGGTGGCTACAATCACCACGGCTGAAGAGTCCTTGATGAAGGCGCTGAATCGCTATTAGCTCTGGGCCTCAGTTCACACTGCGTTTAAAATCTTATCCAGATTATGTTCACATGAACCTTTGTCATGCTGCTACTGACTCTCCCTGCTGTCATTAATAAAGCAGTTAGTGTAACACAGTATTTCCCTTTCCTCTGTGACTCAGCAATAGTAGCTTATGTTTAATGCAGTGGAAAGAGATTAATGTGAGCTCTGCACAATATACACTGACCTGTTTAATGTGGAAGATGCATAACAGGTTCTCATAGTTTTAGCTAAATTGTTTTGACCATATAATTAGGTTTTTATATATATAAACCTCAAACCAGATTACTTGTGTAATAAGGCTGAGAACAGGAGTCTGTGCAACATAATCATAGAACCAGATGTACTAACAGAGAGCAAAGAAAAGAGGATACAGAGAGAAAAGAAAGAAAAAAAAAAACGTCAAGGAAATACTGGATACTGATATTGGAGGCACCGGAGATCTTTTTCTGTGACTAATTCTCTCCTGATCTCTCATTCTCCCCCTCATTTAGAAAAGACCTGTTTGCTCCCACTCTTTCTGACACACACCCACACCACTACCAACATACACACTCTCTCTCTCACACACGCATATGCACGTACACACTCACAAAACACTGCGTACACCCACACTCACAATTCCTCTCTCTCTCTCTTTCACACATGCGCTCCGTCAGACACACACGCGTGCGCGCGCACACACACACACACACACACACACACACACACACACACACACACACACACACACACACACACACATGCACACACACACATGCACACACACACAGACACACACACACATACACACACACACATACACACACACACAGCGATCTGAAACAGAGGAAAAATTATATTTTGTCTTTTGATCCAAAGCCGTTTGATTTTCTCCGCCTCGCTTGCACAGCCACTTAGCAGCTGTACGCTTGTGTAACCAGTCTTTGCCATTTTGTACTTACAGTGTTGGAAATCTTTTAGTCTGCTTTATGTTCTTAGGCGCCTTTTTTTGTTGTGTACATTTCTTAATGTTAGGGATCACAGATACTCCCAACATAGAGCCCCAGACCCCTTACATGGGCAGATTCTGTCCCGGGGATCCACATAGAAAGGTTTTTTTTTATTTCTAGTTAAACAATTGTTCATACTGTACACAGAGAGAGTGAAGCCTGTGATTACTGGCACTGAGTAACTTAGCTCTGGGCCATACACGGGCTAAGGTCTTGTTCGTTTTAAAATGTTTACATGAACCTTGTGACTGAGCGTCCCTGCTGCCAGGAATAAACCTGTTAAAGGAATATTTCTTCCATGACTGAGCAGCAGTGGGTTTGTTGTAATGCACTGGGAGTAAACAGTGATTCCAGCAGTAATCTGTGCAGTTTTCTTGGCATTTAAACAAATGACTTATGACTAAAAAAATCCATAATACTGTGAATCAGAGTTTGTGCAGTAATGGTGCAATAAGACATGTAACATTATCTTGTTTCCATAATTTAAATAATTAGTTTACCTTTTCTAAGGCCAATTTCATAGTTGATCATTTAATTAAGTCACATTTGTTATTTCTATATTATGTTATTTAGCACAAGTAATGCAGTAAAGTAAGCAGGCAGCAAACACAGACATTGTTTATGAGCCAGTGAAAGGCTTATGGTCACAATGTGCTTTATTAAGCTGTGAACAGTTATAAGGAAGATTCGGCAGGAAGCCAACAAGGTACTTTGTTTTGTTTGTCTGTATGCTGTTGTTTTAAGTCAAGCTAACATGGTCTCTATATTTTCTCACCAATACTGTGTGTTTAATTTTCTCTGTCGATTTGGAGAGTAGCCTTCACATAAACCATTAGTAAATTAGTAGTAGGAATTATAAGATATTTACATGCTATAGCTATAGCTGCTAAACATCTGGCTTAAAATCTGAAGTGCTGTATTTCTCCATATCATTAAATATTTGTGACTATTTAAGCAACGATCAACATTTAAACACAACTTTATTATATAATATATTAAATCTGTAACAATTAAAAACTACGGTGGCCCTGACAGCTCAATGCACTGCAATGTAAAGCTGGTGTTCAGGACTTTTAAGTAAACACCTGCTACATTGAAGCTGTTGCCAAATGACTTCACACAATGATTAAGCAACCATAGCAACAGAGACAAAGTGGGCTACAGCAGCTAGGAGAGGGGCGTGAGCCTATGGTGAAAAAACAAAGAGAAAACGTCCAAGAAATGTTTCTCTAGATAAAAAAGAAACTTGGTCTTAAAAGGAAGGATTACAGTCTAAAACTATTTGTTTAATTACTGTCACTGACCCAAATTTTGAGTTTTGTCACTACAACTTTACTTGACCAGTAGCTTATGGAGGCTAATGCTAGCGGGCTTTGGGTAAATATTGCTTAATGTCATACATTACTAAGTCAGTGTGCTGACTGTATCACGCCCTAAATATCCCATTACTGCCACGCGCAGCCACTGTTGGGCAGAAGTTACACAGTCATGCTTTTAAAAATAATTTAGTGTGTTGCACCTGTGGCCACACCCCAACAGTGATGTCACTGAGTACTGACTCACCCCAGAGTGCACTTCTACGTCACAACAACAAGGTGAGAAGTTAAACCACAGGAGGTCAGCAAGAACAAGAGTTTCAAAAAAAACATGCATGTTATTACTGAGAAACATTTGGGCTAAAATGTATTTTTGAACCTAAAATTTTTGAAACCGTAATACTGAATTTTGAAATGAAACAAAGACAAGTGTTCGCTGTGATGGATTACATAATCTTAAACCAAGTTTCAACTCTCTCAAAGTTCATTTTCACATTGCAGAATTTCAGACAGCCATTGGTTTTTAATGATCTCAAACCAATGGCTTGGAAGGTAGAAAAATTAACTCAGAAAATGGTCAGTACTTTAAGTGGGTTTTTTTTATTTTTATTTTTTTATAATGAGAGCCATGCAAAATTCAGTTACTTTTTATCACCACTGTTTGAATATTTTGCACACTGTCCAAACCAAAATATGAGTTTTTGCCTTTAAAGCATTGGCCAAAGTGGACATTGCAGCAACAAAGTATGGCATTTTGTTATTGGATTGTAATATCTAAACCAATAAGAAAATTTACATACAATTAATACAATTAAGGTTAGAGAATAATTTTGACATGTGAAGTATGGGCTATGGTCTAACAGAGAATATTTGTGATGAATCTAAGAGGTTAAGAAATTAAATTATTATCAATTTTAAGGTATTTATTGAGAATTTTAATTTCAGTAGTATTGGTTGCGAGTGTTAACATGGTTTTAAAGACATCTGAGGAGTCGCCTATTTTCAGATGCATTTTCATTATATATATTATATCCATTGTGGTATATATTCACTATACCACAACAAATAATTTGTGGAAGCTACAATGAGATTCAAATTATACGACATCTTGAAACCTTAATATGTGATATAAATATGTAAGTTAGCAGACAATTGCAATAACTGCGCCCACTCTTTCTGCATCTTTCTCTTCAGGCCTTTCCTAGAAACACATCTGAAGCGCTGCCTTTTCTGTGTATAGCACATCTGTCCCTCTCGTTTCACTCTGTCTCGACCTCCTCTTCTAAATGAAGCTGTTTATGCAACAGTAGAATTGTAATGCGACAAGCAGGCGCTTTACGAAATTTGCATAACATGATCAAACATGCTCTGTTTTAGCACGTGTGTGTGTGCGTGTGTCTGTGTAACACATCACACATCTAGTGCCTGAAAGAATGAGAAGCAGCTTTTAAAATGGAGTTTTCAGTCAGTGGCGAAAAACACAAACAGAGCAGGTGGTCATCAGAAAAGATAGAGATCAGATTAAAGCTCAGCCGCTAAATCAACACAGACAATCAGGCAGAGAGCACTGACAGCTGATTGGTAATGAGGAGCATTTGAGAGGCAGGTGTCCGGGTCAGGTGACGAGCTGAGGCAGGAGTATCGGTGGTGACAGCTGGTGGGCAGGTGAGGAATGGCAGGAGAGGTTATCGTGAACATCCCAAATGAATCCAATAATTAGCTTGCAGAGGGAAGAGTGGAGAGGACACAGCAACCGTTGCCATGCCATGAGTGAGTGTGTGTAAAATTTATGTCTAAAAAATTTTCCCTCCAGTATCCATCCTCTGTCCTCAGGCACAGTTTTTCTGGAACGTACTGATTATACCAGCTGTCTAGGTTTGTATGTGTGTGTGAGAACACTTCTTTACATGTTTATGTGCCTGTTAATCGTGCCGTCCAATCCTGAGGCATAATTTTATCTCCAGAGTGCTTATTGATTAATAGACTTTACTCGGTACAAACAGCGCCCTGAGCAACAGTTTTTTTACAACCTGAACATTCAGCTGAAATATCAACAAGCAGAGGTAAGAAACAGTAAGTGAAGGCTTCTGTGGCACAAAACTCTGGTAATCTAATCTTTTCAAAGCATTCCATTATATTTCTTGTTTTTCAGTAAGAAAATTTAAATTTCATTGACTGCATATCATAATAATCGAAAAAAATAAATACAAAATCAGGAGTGTATTGCACCAGCTACTCTTGGGTCCATTACTGATGAACTCCTTCCTATGTTCGTTGTAACTACTAGCAAGTGATTTATGAAATATGGTTGCACCTTCGCTGTCTTAGCTATGGCCTACAGACTTATGTAATATGTAAGTCAGTTGCTAAGATACATTAGTAGTGCTGTCCAATCAAGAGCGGTCAATAATGAAGGGGAAGTCAGCTAGCATAAGTTCCTAAAATTACAGGATTGGAGGCGCAAATGATATAAATTCTGTAAATGTATATGTAAGGTATTTGTTTTCTTTTTATCTGCACACATGGAGAGAAGTGTGTTAGTAGTGCTATTTCATAGAGTTTATAATGACACAGAAAAATCCAGCTATGCTAATTTAACTGACTAGTAATAACTAATACTAATAATTACGATATATATTTTCAGTATATATTCTTTATGAAACCATATAATTAATAATTCCTTTATTTCTATAGCACCTTTAAAAACAAGGGGTTTACAAAGTACTTTGACATAAAAGCACAAATTTATAACAACAATGAAGCAAGTCATCCAAGCAACACAAGAACCTAAATGATATATAATGTGTAAATGATATATATTGTGTAAATATATTTGTATATATCATATATACCGAGCAGCTGGTACTGACATCCCCAAAATTCAATGATGCATCACATATTTGGCAGCTGAACATGAAGGAAGATGAGCCAGCATGGGCACTCTGACTGGTGTGCACAGCCAGATCCGCAGCAAGGTGCAATGCGCTGTGTGTTGTGACACATTCCTCCCATAACCATTATTAAAAATTTTCGGTGATTGTGCCAGAGCAGCTCTTCTGTCTGCTCAGACCAGACAGAATAGCCTTCATTGCCCGCTGTCAGTAGGTACTCACCACAGCTGACCGGCAGCGCCCCACAAGCCTTTCCTTTTCAGGGATGCTTCGACCCAGTCGACAGGCCGCAACGATTTTGGCCCTCGTCAGAGTCACAGGTCACCTGCTCATTTCAGTCATCCAACACACTGACTCTGAGAACCCTTTGCTCATTTAACATCTAATACGTCCCTGACACGACGTGTGCAGTAGTTACGAGTTAATCAACATTACTCGCCTCATTTTTGAGTAGCCATAACGTTTTGGCTCACCTGTATATAAGCAGAATTCTAACATTAATTCAATTTTAAATTCAAGTATTGTACACCTGAAGTACTCCATACTGAGGAACATCCATAATGAGGCACATTTATGATCCTGTTGAGGCCAATTTGTACAGAAAGGACGACCGGATATGTGCACCAAATGTAAAGTCATTCCATTTTCCAGTTGATGTTGCACTTTAAGTTTTAATGCTTGCTTTGGGCCAATACATTAAAATTCAAACAGTGACACGACTTATCGGCAAAATGCATAGATGTCTAACATTTTAATCAACTTAATGTTTGTAAGAGACAAATGAAGAGTTACAGTGCAAACATATGTAACTAAGCATGTTTTTTTAAGTCAGTAAATGATCTGCCATCACAGAATAGTAGTGATAGCTAGAATAAATATAAGACGAGTAGCTGGTCTTTTGTTTATTCTCCATGTGCTTGCTGTAGATGAGTCTGTAGCCATAGCAATTGTTGCAGAAAGTGCACCAAACTTGTACCAAACTTAAAACAAAGTCTTGACAGACGAGAGCCATTCACACCACAGCTGTGAGGTAGAGGAATAACATTTTAGAAAACTTGAAAACTGTGAACAAATGAAAAAAATGAAGAATGAAGAAAAAGTGCGATGTGCTCTGAGTGACTATTATTTCATAATCATCCAGGTTTGGGTGCAGAACCACAGGAGTTCACCTTAAGTTCATTCACCTCCAAGTCTGTCTGCAGTTCCCAGTCCTTGTAGCCCACATCTCTCCACCCACCGTTTCCCCCAGGTCTGGCTTTGTTATGCTTCTCTTCACGTTTGCCTTGAAAATTACAGATGAGAAAAGAAAATTAGATCTTTTTGATGAGAGTAAGTACATGCATGTGGGTGTGAGAAAGAGACACAAGGTCTATGAGAGAGAGAGAGAGAGAGAGAGAGAGAGAGAGAGAAAAAAGACCTGTAGGAACAAAGTGGAAGTGTGTGTGTGTGTGTGTGTGTGTGTGTGTGTGTGTGTGTGTGTGTGGACCTATTTGGTCTTCTGAAAAAGGATTCCTAAATCAAAGTCCTCCCCTTCCTCCTCTCTGCACGTCCCTTCTAGGAAAGAATAAGTCATGATCGATATACCGAACTAGCCTTCTTCCACCTCTCTCTTTCTTCCTCTGTCTTCTCACTTTTCTTCCCTAATTTACCATTTCCACTCAGTCAATCTCTCTCCCTCTCTCTTTCTCTTCCAGCTACCTCCACCTTCTCCTCCTCTCTCTACCCCCTCCATCATCATCTTTCCCTTAGTCCCTCTGCACACTCCCTCTCTCCCCAAATCTCCCTTCCTCCATCCATCCATCCATCCCTCCCTCTCATCTCTCTCTTTATCCCTCTCAAAGGGAAATATCATAGAGAATTTGGCAGGCACTCCAAAGATAGAGAGTGGGCAGAGAGAGAGAGAGAGCGAGAGAGACAGAGCAGGAGAAAGGGAGAGCATTAGAGAGAAAAAGAGAGGTAAAGAGGGGAGGAGAGCCAGAACAAAAACACTCTCACATCTAATTTTCGGATGGTGGTTTCTGTTTGTTGTGAATAATTCAGAATTCCTTCTCTCTTCTGCATGTTCTGTATCTGATAGACATGTTTATTTAATGCTGATGTCCATCAAATATGTAATAAAACGACACACTGGTTGTTAAAAATAACCGTGACAAGATGTAAATGATCGCTGTTGAGAATATATGCCCCCTCCTGTCACAGTTGTTTGTAGTCAGACGACATCATAAAATCAGTGTCACACTTTATTGACACCCACAGGAGCCCTCCCCGAGGAGGTCAGAGGTCAGGGTGAGCTACACAACAGCAACACTGGAGCCTGCGGGGGTGGTGGTGGTTGACTTGCTGAAGGAAGCAGCAGCAGGGTGACTCTTGCCACTATGCTGGACTGACGTGAACTCCTGTGATTAAGAAAAAGGATGTTTAAGCAGCACATTAGCCTGAAGCTAGACCTTATAGTAACTGATGTGAAAGGGACAGGAGCTTCCTTTAATTGTGGCTTTGAACTATTCGATCCGGTTACAGCCACAATCCGTGATTGCTGTGTGGTGCCCCCTGCTGAAACTACTGGGTTTGTTTCCCCTACAGTGCAGATCTGACTACTCTCTTATCATCAGGGCTGCAGTGGTAGAATAAAGTGTGGGTAAATTATTCCCTACCTCAGCTACTCTAAATCAAACACAGTCTGTATTGTTTGTAAATAAATATGTGTTTAAGAGATTGATTAATTATTATTTTAATTGTTAATTAATTTGTTTGAACATCACATGCATTTCCTGAACAGTTTGGCGTATTCATTAACAAGAGTCCACAGCCATGCTAACAGCTCTGTGAGGCTGTTCTATGGCACAGTGGTGCTTTGAGCTAAATGCTAACATGTTGATGTGCAGCATAATGTTTATCATGGTCACTAAGCACAACATACAGCTGAGGCTGATGGGAACATTATTAGTTTAGCAAGTACACTTGACCTGATGATGGCACCAGATGAAAAGACAGGGAGTCAAAGATATTGTAATTCTCCTATGGTCGTCGTCGTGGTACAATAATAAACATATGGTTAAGAAACAGACGCAAGCTGTGACCAATTCAGTGGCCGCATCCTTAGGAGAATGTGGTCTACGAAGGTGTGGTGTCCTAAGAGTGCATATACCACGAAGGCTGAATTGAAATGAGATGCGCTGGTCTACGGAGGATTTCCCGCTTATCCTTGACTGATGTCTTATTTGTGGAATCCACAATATTGTCTTTGGATAGTTTGGATCCTTCATTGTATCGCTTGTTACTTGGGAAATGAAGGATGCATTTCTTGGCCAGACTTGCAGGAACCTTCGAACTACGGCCTTGATCGTCATGGTTACAATAATAAACACACAGTTAAGGTTGTTGAATGGTCATGTATAAAACAAACCATGACTACTGGTTCCAAATGTGTCAGATTTGTGTGTTCTGATGACCCCTTCATCCACTCAACCTCCTTCCAACACCACCTGTTGCTCTTTATACCCCATTGCCTAATTTCTTTTTTTTTTTGCTCCCATCATATTTTCTACGACCACTTGAGGTCGCAAGCAAAACACAACTATGGGTCATGATAAGCTACTTGTGCAGGTGACCTATGGGCTTGTTTTTTTACAGGACAGTCCTTCTTCTTCATGTTTTTCTTTCAGTCAGTTGTGCTTCTTTACTTTGTACATGTTTTTCTTGCAGTGCTGAACAAACAGCGCTCACTAAAAGGCCTTACTTTTTGGTCTTTTATATAACATATTATTCAAGGCAGCACATTTCAAATAATCTCATGTCACCTCTGAAGTCTTGTTCATTCATCTACCTCGTGAAAGCTGCTCCCTCATCCACGATGGCGGCTTGTGTAAATGTTTTTCCTGCATGTTTATGTAAACCCAACTTTAACAATGAATATCAGAGTCTCAGCTGCAAGTTTGAACATAACTTCCAACAATCTTCTCCTCCTATTTAGAGAGCTCTGCACATCACTGCTTTAACCTCCTAAGACCCGAGCTCTATTCTTTGCTATATAGGCTGATTGGGACCTAAGAAAAATGATGTCCACATATGAGGACATTAGTTTTAAATTTCGATTACTGAGTGGCAGTATAATATCCTCATGTGGTCACCAGGCCCTTGTTGAGAAAAAGTTAGTATTGTGGTCTAGAGAACCCAAAATGTGAGGTCCACATATGTGGACGCCAGGTCCTAGGAGGTTAAATGTGAGAATGACTGGAATGACAGTTCATTTCAAAGTTTAATCAGTAGCATTCAGAAGACTTCTTTAATTTACATATTCAAGCAGGCACCAGTAATTCAAGTGAAGCATTGCTCTGGTATTGGATTGAAATTGTTATATATTTCTTTAAAAATGATTTTTTATTATAAAAAAAAAAGAAAAAAAAAATCAACAGTCAGGCAAGTATTCCATTTGTTTTGAAGCTGTGAAAGGTTTAATGCATTTGTAATGTACACCATGGTGATACATTTGAAAATCATTTCCCCATCTATAAATTTAGAAATCATAAAGAAAATATATGAATATGCTTGAAATGTGAATGCTTATGATGCTGAGTAGTGCTAAATCTTAAAAGCTGAAACAGCATTAAAGTACACAGTTTGACTTGTGCATAAAAAGTAGCAATTTTCAGCCCATTGTAATTCAAAATACATATTCTTCTCCAGAGTAAGCAAACTCTGTGTAGCTTGGGAATGTACTGGAACTCACATCAAGCCATCACACGCTGTGCTCACATCAACAATTCAGGATATTTGAGAGTGAATAAATGTCTTCATTTCATTGAACTGAACACATAAACTCAGCAGTTAGCTTTGCGGCTGTATTTCCTGCAAAGTGGCCATGCTGCAGTGGCAGAATGGAGCTGTAATATTGTATGGAGTGAGTCATTACACATTTACAGACATAACAGGATAAAGCCAAAACATCAAACATTGTGTCACTGCCTACAGTCATATGCAGAATACTAATTATCATTCAGAATCAACTCCTTTACTGTGCGTCAGTGTGTTTCCAACGTAGGGTTCGGGATCACAGCAGAGGGCCATGAGTTAGATATCTGTCGGGACTCGGGACACACAGCTTGAAATCGGGACATCTAATCACTGTGTGTTATTCGTTTTTCCAGGTATTTATACTTTGACACTGTATTGGTGAATGTACATTGGAACATACAGTGAATAACCAAGGACCATGATAAGGCAAAACCATATTTCTTTCAACTCTAGCCCAAGCTTTGACTCCCGCTGCATCTTCCAAACCAATCAAGCAGGACAATGTGAAAAGGGAAACAATCTGAGATAGCACAAATTGGTGAGGCTGTATTTACAGCATAATTGGATGAAGCTACAAGAATGGTCTTTGTCATAAAGATGTATTGATTCCCAATCTCTCCCAGTGACCAAATGTTGAGTCTAATAAGGAGGGAAGGGAGCGAACAGGCGGTTGTTACTTTGGGACTCTGGAGTAGAGGCTGAACGAAACTGAAGCCAAATCTTTAAAGGTGGATCGGATCAAATCTTTGGAGGGGAGTCAGAGGAAGGGCAGAGGAGCGGTAGAAGCAGGATACCAATATCCACCAGTCAGTACTGGGAGAATAAAGCCAGAATAAAAAATAGTTTGAATACTGTTGAATCAGTGGCACATAAAACCAGTCCACTAGCAGATCTTGGTCTTTGAAGTACAGATTTACTGACACATTTACTTTTCCACCCCAAATAAAAGAATAGACTCCTTCATCGATATTCTGAAAAAGGGATTTCGGAATAAAAAGAGGATAAACACTGTAACGTGTATAAAATTTCATAAACTACCCATAGGGTTGAAAATCTTCTTTCATTCCTGAAAGTGGAAACAGGTCAGCTTCATATGAGGAGGCCGCTGAACATTTGGCCAAAATGGAACGTCCAATTGATTTATCTGTGAGGCTTCCTTGTTCATTCTCAGGTATTTAGTTATAAACCAGAGTATGGTTAACAAATGAAATGCCACTAAGAAAAGTTAAGGGATCACCAGAGCTATTACAATTCATACTGTGGGGAACATTAATGTATGAACCCAATTTCATGACCATCCAATCAATAGTTATTGAGACTTTTCACTCAAAATCATCAATGTGAACCTGATGCTAGAGTAACACTCAGGAGATTGCCAGTGTCAGGTGGATTCATCAGGTGGCAAGAGTGACATGTAATTTGCAGTATCCCCGATAACATTATCAGGGTTGTTTTCTCAGAGTTTGAAAAGCCCCCCCCCCCCAGTTATTCAGCTGTGTTCACAGGCTGATCATCACTCCTCATGATCAGTGAACCGACACTGATGTCTGGAATCAGTGGACAACCATTTTAAATATATAGTGTCCAATTACCAAAATATATCACCTGTGTACTAGCTCACCATTTTACATCATTTATGATTCAGACAATCCTTAAGGCTGGTTTACATCCTTTGCTCTGGACAAGTTAATGCAAATGTGATGCATAACAATCACACAAATATAAGGCATTCACAATTTCTTCAATATAAAAACACAATAAGGGAGAAAATTGCCTGTATGTAAATTCATCCTGCAGCTACTGACAGGATCCTTATGGAGCTGATGGTTTTGCTGTTTTGTTATTGTCGCTGCTCTTGTTGTTGATGTTATTGTGGTTGATATTGCGTTGCTTTTTATTTGTTGTCCTTGTCGTCATACGGCTGTTGGATCCCCTGTACTGAAGGAGCAGCTCACAGAGAAAATGAGACACATCCATCTCACACACACACACACACACACACACCAGCACCACTGTCTCATAAGTATGCAGGCACATACACCAAAATATGAGGAGAAAGCTTGTACATGTGATATAAAGAACCCATGTCATTAACAGCTCTTTACTTTCTTGATGTTGTCACTAGGAGATTTCCTGATGTGTCGTGTGTGTGTGTGTGTGTGTGTGTGTGTATGTGTGTGTGTGTGTGAAAGTAAGCATGTGCCTGTGCACTTGGCAGAAACTACTGAGTGATGCTCTGTGCATGTACATGTTGTGCATGTCATCACGTGTGTGTGTGTGTGTGTGTGTATGCCAGTGTACTTGGCACAGCACATTGAGCACTGTAAGCCCATTTCCCAGAGCTGGATTTGATATACAAAATGCCATCCAAACACTTCCTGGAGCCCATCCAATGAAATGGACCGGGAGCAAAGCGCCATCCCCTATTGGCTGTAAAGCAGGAAGAGCTGGTTTATCGGGCGAGATTGACTCATGACAGCTTTATTGTCCAGAGCATCCCTAGATGGCTGGATTATAGAGAGGAGGAAAGGAGAGGAGGGGGAGAAGGGGGAGAATTAGAGACAAACAGAAAAGAAAGAAAATAAAAGAGATCAACAGAGAGAGAAAGAGACGGGAGTAGATTTTATATATGGAAAACATAAAGTCTATAGCTTTCATTTGCAAATCTCAAGTCCCAAGTTATGTATTTCATGATGAAGCAAGTCGGGTCTTTCGTCAAGATGAAAAATTTACGTATGTCATTTGGGGAATTAAATGATCCAACCCACAATTTTCACATCTGTTTAATCCAGACCTTAATTTACCCCTCACCAAGCCCCCTGGCTAATGCTCTCTGCAAGACTTGTACACAAACCCCCATCTCCAGCTGCTTTTATGGTTTACAACTGACCCTCTTTAAAACGAGACCCTGTAAAGGAGGTTTTAAATATGCACTTCTTGTCAACATACATATTGTGTTAAAAGGCTTGAACCTTAAGCTGCATGTCCCAGGTGAGAAGTCAGCATCCTCACCAGTGTATGATCCGTGGAGCTGACGTGAAAATTGAGAATAGGCCTACAGTGTTGTAGTGGCGTGCAGTGACTTCTACAGATGAGCAGGACTTCACTTTTCTGCTCTTCTTCTGGGCTGTCACGGCAGCTTAACCAGCACACTTGTCTGTAACTAGCTATAACTAGTCGACCGTCAAAGATCCCAGGTTTATCCACCATGCACATCTGCAAATGTCCAAAAATAGTGCTCTCTCCTCGACAGTCACGACCGAGGAAATGACAGGAACTATTAGAAAACAATGACTGGTAGTCAACCTAGCTCCCAGAGACAGAGGCCTACAATCTTAAACACGATCTTAAAGCGTCACTTATTTTGTTCTAACATAACCCTGTTTGGCTGCTTTACTTTCAACCAGTGTGCATTACTTTTAATGCTACAAGAGAAAAGAAGCCTTGTAGGATGAAGAAATAGCTCATTTAAAATCTGTATATCAGGTAATATTTGTTGGAGTGTAAACTTCTATAAAGAAAACTCTTATCTCTTTTATTTATTTATATTCAGGACCAGCTTCACACAGTGGGGGAAATTTAAAACTCTAACCAAATAAACTAATGCAAACAACCAAGCTCCTTTTGCCTTAACACTCTGTTACTGCGGCTTACCGTGGCTTGTGTTTTCAGTTTGCAAAGGCTTAAATAGGAAACACCAACCTTCAGATTCTTTCAGTGTTGAGTATAGTATTTAGTCCAAGCCGCGGAGACCACTTCCAGGTGCTCAGCTATGAGAGGACAATAAGGGAGGGAGTAAGCGAATTGTCAACTTTGATTGTGATGCTGAGGCTGTGGCTCGGGCATGCAGGCTTTATTGTTAACATAAATAATAAATAAAGTGCTTACATAAAACAACAACTAAGGAGTAAAACATAACAGTGTTAAGCTTGCTGTGGTTGTTTGATGAGACTCGCTGTAGCTGTATTATCGATGACCATTTTGGTAATCTGAAGACACCATTCACTGTAACTAAAAGATGTTTTTTGGTGAGCTGAAGTTTCCTGTTTGTCTCGGCTCACCAAAGAAATTTGCAGAAGCATAGTAATCAGTCAGTCAACAAGTTGATGCAGATTAAGTGTAGATTACTCAACCGTAAACAAAAGCTTTAGGAGGGAGTTGGGATTTGTCTAAGCTGCTATGATTTACTCACCAGTATTAATATTGATGCATGTATTAGCTCCAATGTAGAGCCCTGTGTTAAAGGCCTATTTCCCCACCAGACAGTGCCTGGTCAAAGAAAATAAAAAAATAAAAAATGCAGCACAACAACAACACGACATCTAATAATGTGTGGTAGAGATCCACAGAGGTAAATTGCAACAACAAATGCATTGTTCAATTCTCTGCCTTATTCATTTCAGCTGTTTGAACACATCAGCATCCATCACATAACACAGAGCATAGCTTAATAGCTTATTACAGATACACTGTATCAACATGTCATATGTATATTTTTCAGAACAAATCGAATCAAATCGTTAAATTCAGATGAGCATTGAAATTAGTTAGGGTTGTTCATAAATGTCATGTGAAGGAAGACAGTGAAATACAGTGTTTTACCTCGATCTGAAGAGTATTTTTATTTCATTAAATATAAGTATTTATTTTAAGAAAGGGATGATAATGTTTTCTAGGCACTGCATCTGTTGTGTTTCATCAGTCACATGAGGAATGAATAAAGGAACTGTATTTAAGGTAACCAGAGCTGAAAATGTTTTGTGAATGAAGCATCGTCTACTGGACGAGTTGTGCAATGTGTTTTCATTCAAACAAAACAAAAACAAGCCAATATGTCTTTATCTGATTTTGTAAAAACTCTCAAATATTGATGTCTGTATTGACTTTAGAAATCCTTTATTGGTCGAACTCTAGTCGACACATTGCTGAGAATCTCTATTATTTTAATAATTATTAACTTTAATGAAATGAGTGTTGACAAAGTGAAGACTCACCTGAGGTTCATAGTGTCTCAGGTTAGAACTTTATTGGTCATGGGTAGAGATACGAGCTGAAGCTGCTGTGAGATGCTATTGCTATTTTCATATGCTCACTGATCCCCATCAGTTGTGTTTAACTTCCTTTCTTAATGCAAAATATTGCTGTTGTATTGATAATGTTTTTCTGTTAATACCTGAAATGCACTCTTTCCCCTGTTGATACTGCTTTGTGCAGTGCGCTTTGACAATGAGGCATTAAAGCCTCTTTGTTAAAAACAGCATCTCACAGCAATTCAGATTCAGTTTGTAAAGTCACAACACAAAATCTACATTGTCTGACCAGGAAACATCGTAATTTTCTAAGAGCAGTTAAAGAGCTAAATGTATGAAGTTGTTACGGGGATACAAATGTGGTGTTAAAAGGGAAGCAGTGAACAACCCTGGATGAGACTGGAGGAAAAGGATCACTCTTAAAATTGTGGGAAGATCCTTTCCTTAGTGCAAGTCAAATCAAAGTGATAAGTGGTGAAATGATAGTATTTGTAACGTGATTTAACTCCACAACATGCTTTGAAATGTAAATCTTTGGTTGGAGGTTGAACAGAGTGAAAAATTTGATTAGCCAATTGCATGGAGGCAGCACGAGGAGGAACAGGCTTTATAGTTTTCTCATTTAGGCACAAACACGTCCTTTGTCTGAATACAGTTCAGTTGCCTGATTTCAATCACACGCTGCTTTTTTATTGTACATGACAGACAGTGGTGGTCCAAATCAGGCTACACTGTTGTTGTTCTTCCAACCAGGTCTGGACATTAAACAACAATATAATTCATACCAACAACATGCAGTCAAGCTCTCATTAAAGTTTGCTGTCCTGTGCTACAAACATGAGGAAACATGAGATTGATTTGAAAAGAGCACACAGTGTGCCAATAGACAAGCTTTACTCAGCTGTAAGGATCTGTTTGGATGGTGTGTAACATCATCCTGAGCTCTTCATACAGTAATTGATCCAGCAGTGTTGTCTGCTGATGCTTGTTTGTCTGCAGCTCAGTCCAGGGGACAGCTGGGAGTTCACATTTGTCAATGAAACCACTCCAATTATGGCTGCGGTGCTCTCATCCATTTCTTATGTCCATATCTTCTTGATCCAAAGCCACTCTGGTTTGTTTTGTTTTGGTTCTTTACATAGAAATGTTAAGTAATTTGATTTCCATGCCTCTAACAACAGAATTGTTATTCCTTCAGATTCTTTACCGCTGCTCAGGGCGTTTTTTTATATAATTCTGTCAAAACCAAAGTTTTGGTGAGGTCACACTGCAGAATTTACATCATGCTGAGTGCAAATATTTTGGTGTGCAGAAACAGAATTTAACGTCTGCACTTTCCTAAATCTGACTTTTTGTCAAGTAACACATATTCAACTATCATAACAAGGAAGAGAAAATGACTGTGGTGTTCTTGGCTTTTGGAAAATGATTCAACATATCAAACTGCAAGAGAACAGATATCTCAGCTGCTGTGGCAAGTATGTGGCTCGAGTCCTTGTATACAGGGCTACTTTATGTCTGTACTCGGCACATCTAGGTAAGCAAGTCACAAGTATAGTATAAATAAACCTCACTTTTAATGCAGTTAATGTGATGTGAGCACAGAACTACTGTACATTACTGTGTGCAACACTTAGATAAAACTACTGTATTTTTGCCATTCAGAGCCAAATTTGTATTTTCCACTAATGTCATAATTTGTCACAGTATACTGATAACAGTACAGGCAGGCAGGGCCCAGACACACACACTCACACACACTCACACACACTCTCACACACACTCACACACACACACACACACACACACACACACACACACACACACACACACACACACACACACACACACACACACTGTGAAGTAAGGTGTGAGGGAAGAACAGGTGATTACAAATGTGAAACAGGTGAGCCGGTGGATGGGTCATGGGTTGTTCCCATCACACTTTCCTCTTTTCATCCATTTTGATAGAGGAAAATCTTTGTTTCATCAGTCCATAGAACTTAGTTCCCGGTTTCTATTTGTATGTTTTTCCTTTGCAAACTGCAGCCTGGCCTTTCTGATTTTGAGGCTTTGCGTCTTGTGGTGAATCCTCTGAGGTTATATGCTCATGAAGTCTTCTCTTGATCTTTGACAAGGCTGCGCAGTCATAAAAGCATTTTTTTTTTTTTTTTTTTCCATCATGCAAATCATTTTCTGCTCATCCACAGCACTTGTGCTCCTCGGTCATACCTTTGATATGTCATTGATATGTTTTTTTTTTGCTTTTTTGGGCCTCAGGACTTCCTTCTTCACTAGCATAGCCACCTCTTTAATCCTCCTACTGACAAACAAGTGCACGTCATGGCAACCCTGAACTCTCAATCAACTCAAACGAGACACAGCTGTGCAATTACTGCTGAACCCTTACACTTTGACACTGTGTGTTAAAAGGTTTATATCTCCCACACTGTTCTTTCTATATTGGTGTAAACCTATACTCAAATCCAAGGAGAGACCAAATTGAATATGCTGAAGCACAGAGCCTGAAGAACCAAAGAATTGACCAGACATTGTCAAATAAGAAGCATCATAACACTGGATATAGTCAATTTTCTGGAAGTGCAAAGAGGACAAATCAGACTGAGGGTCTATTGTCACGCGAGCAGCTGTACTGAGCTAAATGCTAACGTCAGCGCGTTATCCTGCTCAGAATGCTACAGTAACATGCTGATGTTCAATACATAATGTTTACCAGGTTCACCGTCGCTTGAGGTTAGCGCACTGGCGTGCTAACATTAGCATTAAAGACAGTGATGGGGAAAAATGACCCAGGTACAATGATCGTGGGCAATTAGCAATGATTTTACGTGAGATCAAAAACATGAGCGTACATGTAACTGACATGCCAGTACAGGTTTTAATAATATGCATAGTACATTATCCATGAGTTGAATAACCACTTGAGAAAGCTAAAAGCACGGCTAAACCAGTAAACAACCAGTTAATCCATCTATCCAATCAATTAATTGATCGAAATTAAGCATATAAATAACCAATAAATAATTTTACCCAAATCAAAACTGAGCAATAATCCCTTGACAAGCAAAATATGAGAGTCATTATCAGCAATGAGTCCATGCAGAATAAGTAATTAGCAATAAGCATTCAGTGATGAGCAAACTAAAATACCAAAGCAGTCAAATCAATAAATCAAATCTAAATTCACCTATGAGAAGAGTAAAAACAGTTAAAACAGCACAGGAATAAATACTGTTCAATAAATTAAAATATAATCAAGATACAATCTCAGATGAGATGCAATCTAAAATCAATTAAATATAATAAAAGGTAAAATATCATTAAATGTCTATCATTGTTCAATTCATAGGAATCAAACAGAGCATTAATCAAGCATGAGCCAACAGAATAAATGTGTTCATTAACAGATTAAAAACATTTATCAGATATGAATGATGATTAACCTGGGTAAAAAAAATAAAAAAAGATTAAAGTCAAGCAAAAAGAAAAGTAAAAGGCATTTGCAAACTAACCTTGATAAGATCATTTCTCCCAACATAATATACAGTATGCCCAACCCTGTCTCCTAGAAATTACATTTCAACAACTAATTTGCACCAGCAAATATGTTTTAAGCAAATGTAACAGATCATAATTTCTAGTTTTTAACTGGCAAGGCGCAAAATGTTCACACCGAATGTGTCAGTAAATTGTTCAGTTGGAACATATTTGTTTTCCACCAAAACATCCAATTCTGCAACACAATATCCACTTGTAGTGACTACGACATTATTAAACTTGTTGCTGAACATAAGGCAGGAAGTGATTATGTTTGACGCCACAGTGTAATTTGGGAATTACGATTTAGTCATATATAAATGTAATTTCTCGGAGACAGGGTTGGCATTCCCTGTTGTGCAGTTCAATTAAGAAAAGCTTAGAGAAACAACACATACTCTTCATCAGCCCATTCAAACAGACAGTGGATCGCACAAACTGCAGCTCAGGTAGTTAGAAGAGAGCTGGGGATTCTCTGAAAGCTGCACAGCATGAAGCATTGACCACATGATGTGCCACTGACACCAACAATTACACTGCATTACAAAAAGCAGTGTGTGTTGCAGACAGGAGAGTTCAACGAGGAGCACACGGGAACAAAAACACTCAGATAATGCTGCAAGATGCACATGTGAAAGAGGAAGCAGAGAAGAAACAGGCCGCTGTGGCGGCAGATAATACAAAGAACCTGCTGGCAGAGGGGGCTGGAGCCCAGCTGGCCCTGGATGTTGCATTGCCTGCACCTTGGATCTGGCTTCAAAGAACCAGGTGGAAACTAAAAGAAAAAAAAAAAAAACCTTTGACAAGAGGAAGAGAGGACAGTGATTCCTCGCTTTCATTTGCATTGGATGCCCTCAATGGGAAAAATAAAACATTATTCAAAAACCCACTTTTTTAATATAACTTTAGTTTTAAATCAGGATCGATTGACGCATGAAAGGTCCCCAAAGGATACCAACTCTGTATTACTTTTCAGTCAAATAAGACCACAGTGGATAAAAACTATTTTGAACTATTGACCTTTCTTTTATTAAATAACTGACTATATATCAAGAGGGAGACAGAGGGAAATATTCCCATCTCTTATTTATTCTGTCTGTTTATTCTGTAGCTTTTATTTAGGACAGTCTTCTACTTTTTTGACAGAGCAGCTCCATTGGAGCATCTGGTAGCGAAGTATGTGGCTCAAGGGCCCTTCAGCAGTACTAGTGATGATAGCAAATTCCCCCCCCCCCCCCCCCCCCCCCCCACACACACACACACACACACACATTTGCCCCTCTACATTTTTACTGTCAGGCCCAACATCTCAGCCCTTCAGGTCACCTTCAGGTCATATACCCATTTGAGAAGATTATTTCATCCTCAGATATCTGTTATGTGCAAATGTGTAGCCCTAGCCTCCGAGGTAATCAATGGTTTCTGCTCAGGATGACACCTACACAAACTGTTGCATCATGTGCTATTATGAGTTTTGCATCTCATATAAGAGACAGAGACGGCACAAAGCAAAGCAGCTAACATATCATATATAAGACTGCACAGCCAAAGGTTAAATAGCTGCGGCCTGTTTATTGAGTTCAGAGCAAAACGCTATCAGCCACTGTTGCAACAACAACAAAAAAAGAAAAACATTACTAGTCACATCCTGCTGTGAACTTTTAGCTCAGCGATATTAGCCTCAGGCTGTTGCTGTGTGTGTGTGTGTGTGTGTGTGTGTGTGTGTGTGTGTGTGTGTGTGTGTGTGTTGACCCTTGCCAGAGATAGTCAGTGTATGAACACTAATCCTATTTCCCTACAGTGGGAAAAAGAGGTCTTGCCGGAGACATGGTTATTGTTGGGACAAGATAAGGATGTAACTCACACGCACAAACACGCTCACACATAAACTACAGTACAAAAAAAGCCAAACTCACACCAAGAAACACACTTTACAACCCCCCCCCCACACACACACACACACACAAACACACAGACACACACACACACACGCACATAGATCCATCATGGATATGATTTTCCGTCTTTCCAGTTTCTCAGCTTTTAGGCATTATTTCCAAATGCAGGTTTTGGTGGCTCCTACCCTGTTTCTCCTTGACCTATCAGTCAGCAACATAATGATGTAATTATTACTTCTCCCAGTGGAACAATTACTTTTAAATTGCAATAATGGCATCAAACCCTTCCCACAAACAATCACAGCTTAGCAACCATAACTGCACACAATGCAATGCATTGATGTAACCTCTGTTCTCCTTGGTCAAGTATATTTGCTAAAAAAGTGTTATGAAAATGAAATAGTCTGATTTTACTTTTTCCTTTGTCATAGTTGTAATACTAGGACTAACTAGCTCTGCTCTTTACTAGCATAATGCTGCTCCTTCAGTGTATGACTTCTAAAATGGATTATTAGCTGCTGAGGATGCTTACTTTTCTGCCTGGACACGCAACTTTTGCCTCAAACTTTTAGCACCATATCATTTATGTAGCCATCAGATTCATATGCATGATCCCTTTTGAGAGATCTTGTTTTAAAACTAATCCAGTGGAAACCTTAAAGAGTCAGGTAAAGGTACACTGGTAAAGGTATCATTACCTTATTTAGCTAGCTGATTGAGCTAATGTGGTAATACTGATGAAACCCATTATAACAAGAGTTAACATTTCAACTGACAAAATCAATGGTGGCTGGCTAGAAAAGAGAAACCAAACGTTTGTCCCATTGTTTCAAGAATTACTGAGAATGTTAAGTAGTGAATTTGCAACAACTGCTCCAACCTGAACAACCATATAGGTCGACTTTTTTTCAGCCCTCTGATACGACCCATAGTAGCGTCTTCTGAAATAGCGCCCCTACATCGGCAGGCGTACTCTGCCTGTGTCGCCATATACGAGCATGGCTTGGTGAGGTTTAACCTCAAAAACTACTTGGTTAGATTTAGGAAAAGATTGTGATTTTGGTTAAAATAAGTACTTCCTCAACATTAGACGATCTTCGTTGTCACGCTTACAGTAATAACAACATGGTTAACTTTGTGGAACGGTCATGGATGAGAATCTAACGCCGCTCTCCTGTGTCATATTCCTGTGTTTTGTTGACCCATCCATCCACCACAACGTCCCCATGACTTTGTCTCTCTTTACACTACGTCACAGCACAATTACTACGGCCACTATATGTCGCCTAGCAACAAGACGTAAATAAGGGTCATAATAACCTGCTGCACAGATGGCTTAAGGACAGTCTCAAGTGATCAATTAAAAAAATAATATTAAAATTGAAAAAACATTCAAAGACTTTCCAACCTCAATCTTCCAACCCCTTGTTAGTTTTTAATATTAGTTAGTATTTAATATTAGTTGTCATCCTCTTTGTTGAGATGAAGCCATTAACTGACATTGTCTACGTTGAACTCTTACCTTTGCATGAATGTGAATGAATAAATAAACTGTCCTTGAACGAACACAGATGAGGAGACTTATGGACAGTTTTTACTTGTTTTTCTTTCATTGGTTTGAAAAAAAAAACTGCAGCAAGGACATACACAGTGATACAAGAGTGGGAGTACAGGAGAAGCAGGAGACAAATTCATCATTGTGAGAAATTGGGCTGTTTCAGAGCAGTCGGTGACCCCTGACCATAAGTTCAAATAGTTACTGAAACACAGTGACACACAGGAAAACAAAGGGCAGAAACAGAAACATCCAACCTGGCAGGAAAAATATTTCCTCTTCAAACTGGAGTCATATTACTGTGCTATCTGGCATTTGAATCTGCCTCGTTAATCATGTAGTCGAATTTATAAATCAACTTGCAAGATGAGCAGCAAGACAAGACACATAATCCAACCTTAAATTACTATTATGTATATTATTATATACTGTATACTCATCCTCATTATTCTGCAGTTTTTCTACTTTTTTGACTTAGTCAAGCACTTCAGCTGATATTTTCAGCAGTTGAGAAGAAGACCTGTCCTCCAAAGTAAAACTACAGCATCAGTCATTTGTTTAAGCCTAATAGGACCATTGCTTGTGTGTAAGTGAAAAGGACATCTAGCAGCAGTATGACTCATGACTCAGGAAAGAGGTCAGTGTGGATGGATGGAGGTATGTGACTTTGAAATGGGAAACCGTTGTTTGTGTCCTGTTTCCTAATGACAATTGTTTTCCTTTAACATACTTTTCCTTTAAGGCACAGAAATATTATGTTGCCGAGATCAGGATGACATTGTCTCACTGTGTCCGTTTGAAAGGCCGTAAAAAAGCAGTGTAAATGCATGTCTTGCATTGCATGAGACCGGTGATGTTGTGCTTCTATCATGAATGTCAGTATCGTCTGCACTTCACTATGTCGAATCCCTTGTATACTGGTAATTGGCTGTGTCTGGTTTTACTTATGCCTCTTGCCTGCTGCACAAACTGGTCACCTTCCAGTCACACGACACTGGGTAAGCAGCAAGCTGCCGTACTGCGGGAGGGAGAGAGAGAGAGAGAGAGAGGAGTGAGGGGGAACAAGTGTGTGTGTATGTGTGTGTGTGTGTGTGTGTGTGTGTGTGTGTTACTGTATAAGTGGTCACCATTTCTCTAATGGTCACTGAAATAACAGAACTAGAACCCACAGCATGGGGCAGTGAGCACACACACACACACACACACACACACCAAAAGTGAGATGTCCATTAAGGTCTAAAAAGTTTTCAAACTGAACTCGTAACTTTGAAGTGAAACTTGTAACTTTGAAGGTCAAGCTGAAGTATGAGCTCCGTTTGAATTTCAAGTGTTGAATCTGCAGGGACCTGCACTCTACATGCCTGACACAAGTGTTACATTATGGCTGATTGGCTGACTTCAGGCTTGACTTGCATTACTTCTGCTCCGGTGATTAGAGGGTGCCAACTTGTGCACATGTGTGGCAGCAAATGTCACGTAAACATTTATAATGGTGGTTTATAAGAGATTTGACTGTGGGAAGGAATCAAATATAAAAAATTCTCTTATGTGTACCAGTGGAGAAGTGGAATACATTTCTATGTTCTTCTTTATGTCCCCAGAAGTTAATCAATGATAGATTTGGTGCTATGTGGAGTAGGTGTAGTCGGTAGCACTAAATTAACTGTGAATACCTTTAATAGTGATACAGGACTGCATTTCTCAAGCACTGGGATTTTTTTTTGTCCTGAGTAACGCTGCCAAGGCTGAAGCTGTCATTCTCCCAAGCCTCAAATACGGTCCTAATATTAACCAAAACCACTGAGTAACCATCTCTAACTGAAACATAAACACTTGTTGATTGGTGGAAACAGTCTGAGAGCAACAGGCTGATTATAACTTCAAAACAAACACTTGGCAGATGGTCTGAAATGTCTTCCCACACCTTTACTACATTAAAATTGGGGTCTGTGTTGAAAAAAAAAAAAAAATCATCAATGCTTTTAAGAAGAGACTGTTCAAGTGTATGCCATTATCCTCGTTTTGTGCAGTTCAGTGGGTTGAGACAACAAGGACTCCAAACACAGAGTTCTCAGTGAGACATCAGGGAGGCTATAACGGCAGGCCTGTGTGTGGCCATTTGGAACAGGTAAAAACACTTTAAATGTGGTCAAGCAGCACTCTCTCTGAACCAGTAGACTTCAAGAAAACTGAACTGAGAGGTTCAACTCAGGACAAGACACCGAGACCCAGAAACAAATTATATTCAGACTCATCAGTCCAGGTAAACTGGTATTCTGATCAAGTCCTTTTCTATTGCTAGGACAGTTCTGACTCCTCCACGGGTATTTTTCAGATTGGGTATCTTTAAAAAATGATTTATGCGCATCGAATTCGGGCAGGCTCTTCTGATCGCTAGTCTTCAGGACGGTAAACAAAGTTTTCAGACAATCATGGTTCCAGGATGAACTATCCTTTTCCTGTAGCACCATTACGTGGTTCTGAGTGAAATTTCTCTATGAGCTGGACTGTCAAAAATTTTAACACCTTCCTATCTAATTAAACATAAACGATTTCCTCTTAAATAGTTAGTTTTGATGTATATTACAGTTGCATGCTGTTTAATCTAATCTAAATGTCTCTCACATTCACATGCATTATGTATCCTACATAAAGGTCACACAATATCCTCAAAAGTGTTTTTTCTCTTTTGTTCTACCCACAGTTCCTCAGTGTTCCCCTGACAAACCTACCAAACTGCGGAGTCCCTCGGTTCCTGTTTAGAGGAGTGTTAAACTGCCTGAATATCTAAGCGCATATTAAATGGAGACGACACTTACTGAAGACAAGAGTAAAACAAATGTCTTAATAATGGAACAAGACATTTGGTTTACTCACCATGAAAAGAGTGATAAAACTATGAAGCCCTGCAGTCAAAAACTATTCTCATGAAACCCCGGTTTTATGTTTCCTCGTTGGTGTTAGAAAGCAGCCGTGGCAAACAGCTGTTTTCCACAAAGCGTCGGTTACGAATCCCTTAATAAAATGAACAGGATGAATCCAGCAGCGACGAGAGCCTCCGGCTCCCAAATGACAAACAAGGGGTGTTTTATTATGTCAGTAACTCAATATACAGATCATCACAGATACACACACACACACACACACACACACACACACACATACACACCACTGCAACACACACACTTTCAGACACTTAAACATCAAAGCACACAGCACCATTGGGGATCACTGGTGAGAGAGTGGACTCCTCCAAAGTCAAATCTCTTACACAGCCGCTTTTATTAGCAGCTTTCAGTGGTTTGTGTTTGTGTGTCTGCATCATGTGTGTGTGTGTGTGTGTGTGTAACTGCAAGAGTCTGTGAGTATGTGTGCATATGCATGTATTGTGCATCAGTCAATAGTGTGTGTGTGTGTGTGTGTATGTGTGTTTGTGTGTGTGTGTGTATGTGTGTGCATGTGTTTGTGTGTGTGTGTGTGTGTTTGTGTGTCATATTGAGAGCTTTGTTTAATGTCACTGTCTGTGCTGTAAACCGACGAACATCCAGAGACCCTCCCTCCCTCTCTCAAGCTCTCCTAACTAATTAAAATACTCGGCATTGGAGAATGGATTACTGCAAAGGGCACGTTTACACGTACACACACACACACACACACACACACACAAAATGAAGTTCTTTATTCACCAGTGGCATGTATGTTCACCTGTACTGAGATTTGTTCGTGTGTGTCTTTGCACCTTAATGCTGGTGACATTAAGGTAAGTTGCTGCTGGCGTGTGAATGTAGACAACAATGTTGGGACAAGCACCTTTCATTCCCCGTGTGTGTGTGTGTGTGTGTGTGTGTGTGTGTGTGTGTGTGTGTGTGTGTGTGTGTGTGTGTGTGGGTTACTGTTGGTGTGTGTGCACATGTTAGTGATAAGCGTAGAGCAGGAAGAAGGAGCAAACAACAGAATGACTGTGTATGTGAGAGAAACGGCGAGAAGGAGATTGTGTGTGCGTGTTTGAGAGAGATAGATGACGTAACTGTTTGTGTGTGTGTGTGTGTGTATGTGTGTGCGCACACTTATATTTGTGTGTTCCTGTCAATTGACATTCAGCGGTCTCCCTATCTCTAACATCCTCCATCAGTCAGCCGTGTGGACCAATAAATCTCTACGTATTCTCAGAGTGGGATGTTTTATTGAATGCATGCTGCACCGCTGAAGGAAAACATCAGAAGCAGATGAGGGAGACCCAAAAATAAGTTCAGAAAGGCAATAGCTAACTGGAGGAGAGTGTACCACAGACGTCCTTCTCTCAAAAATACTGGTCAATATCTGGGATGGTCTGCAGGGTTGTTTGATGGTGGGGCTCAACACGGCAGGAGCACGGCTGCTGTGATTTAATGAGTCAGGGTGAGAGGCTCCATCTAGTCATTTGCCTCTCCGTCCAGCTATTGTGCTTCTGTCAAGCCTCTGCCAAGAATTAAACACTGCTGGCTGTAAATAAAGTTAAAAGGCGCCATGAGTAGCACTTTTAACACCAATAAATTACATTAATTTTCGGACCATAGAACAATTACTGTAAACAAACAGCACCAATCGCTGGCAGCTTTGACTGGCCGCCGCACTGCATTGTGTGAGCTGTCAGACTTGTAGATAGTTTGAGGGCAGCAGCATTAAATGTTATCAGCGTTGTAAACATTTTGATGACCCACAGCAATGCTATCAGTAAAAGCCTGTCTGTGTACTCGCTATACTGCTGATATGAATCTTTATTGGCTTGGTGACATCATTTTGGATCTGTAAAGTTTCATTTCATATTTCAGAGCCCACACAAAACAAATCATATTTTCTTTAGTATAGAACTAGTGTATTAATAGTTTTTAGCATTTTTTGTTGGCATTTTAATGTTTATCAGAGATGTGACCGTATGGAGACAACAGGAAATGAATGGGGAATGATATGCGTCAAAGGTTCCGAGCCAGACTCGAACCATAGACCAGTGGCCTCTGACTAATCCAGAGATGTGCAAGTGTGTGTGCCGTGTGTGGTGCCGAGACTTCGGTGCATGCTGGTTTAATGCCTGTGGCAAGAATACTCTCCCATTAGCATCATTAGCACAGCTGCGTGTCTGGCTCAAAGGCAAACCTATGGCTACTTTATTTGCTGACTAATTAGCTAGTTAACAAGCTAAGCTAACACGTGTGGTACAGTGAATGCAGAGAGGGGTACTCACTTTTGGAGTTAGCCTCAAGTGGCCATTAGAGGAACTGCAGTTCTTGGAACTTCAGAGTTGAAATCCTGGAAACACTATCACCGTAAAAACCAGGACATCTCCTACACTCTCAAATAGACTTATTTTCAATGTGTTGCTTCTAAAGTCGCTTATTTAATCAATTCCTTTTGCAATGATTAATAAATAAACATTAAGCATGACATTGTTTTTAGTTGTTAAAGTTATTAGTTGTTCTATTAATGTATTATGAAACAGAACTGAGCAATGATGTCCACAGAATATTCAGAGCACATCCACATCAAATTGCTGCAGCCATCAGTGTGTTGACATCTTAAACGTTTTGTGGCCTGAGTGACCACTTTGTCCTGAGATCTTACTGGTCGATTGCACCACTGTGCTCATTCAGAATGAGCCACAACTTCATGTTGTTGTAATTTTAGCCTTATTCAAAAAGATCAATACGATTGGTGGCCCGGTGGCTGTTACTGACTACCGTGAAGAGAAAAAGCTCTTCAATCCATCAATGAAACTTTATTTATAATTCATATAAATGCAATTCAAAGTGCTTTACAAGCAACTGACAAAACATACAATGTTAGAAATGGATTTAGAGACTAATGCACACCAAAACAACCTCCCAACTGAATATAACAATAAACAATGGGCAGCTAGGATAATAAATAATAAAATATAATACAAGCCATAAAAACATTATGAAAAAAAAATTAATTTGAATGAAATAATGAATGATCAACAAAAAAACATTGATAAGAAAAAATAGAATAAAATACATAATAATGACAATAAAAAGTAAAATAAGTATAAATAGTTAAAATATAAAATTATAAAACAAAACATAAAAGCCAGACCGAATAGATGGATCTTGGTGTTTCTCGCAGATCTTCTGGTTGTGTGTTCTGGTCTCATGTGCTCCTTGTTCATCGCAGCTCTCAGAAGTCAGAGAAATTTAGATGAACTGCTGGTTGATATTTTATGAAACTGTTCTCTGAAAGATTGCGAACGCGGCCCCTGGTGGGAAAGCCAAGGATATTACCTGTTATCATTACCCTACTTTTTGAAACAAATGATGTGACACTGTGGAGGGTGGGACGGAGATATCCTCTCATAATGAATCATAAAGCATTCAATTTCCTGGTATTGAAAAGAACTTAGAAATATAAAGCATACTAGAGCTTGGCTGCTTATTAAAGCAGTCACTGAGGAGACGAGGTGGCCTCCAGTTCCTCCCCCTCTACCAGCAGCTACTGGCTTTTCAGGTATGCAAGCGATGGTCTGTTTCCTGGAGGAACAATGGGTCCTGTGTTTCCTTTATCTCAGTGAAAACTGTTTTTAACACAATATTCAGCATTTAGAAAAACACATTGAGCAAATAAGGTGTATAACTTTTACATTATTATCTCAAGAATACACTCAGCTCGGAGCTTGCAGCTCCTGCGATATCTTCCAGACTGTGCCAGGTTATGTTTTTATTGCCAGGATTTTGTATTGCTGTCATGGTGTCTCTTTATTAGCTGCAAAAAAAAAAAAAATACATACTCAACAATGATTTTATGATTTTCTTCAGATATCTGTTATGGAAAGATCCAAAGCATACACTTTTATCAGACAACAGAGGGTATCCTAATGTCTCCATTGTACACTTCGCTTTCATCCAAATAAATCAAGTGAAGTCTCAGTTGTAGACGTCAGATCACTGAGGCAAACATGCTGTTTATGATTTGCCCCCAAATTTTTCAAACCAGCGAAGTTCTGAGAAGAAACTGGAGTAATTATTGATGTTTGTTTTTTACAAGTTTTACCTTTCGTTTGCTCCCCAGTATGATGCAGAAAACAAGGTCAGAGTCCCATTGACTGCGCCGATGTAATGTTAATGTTATGCATTTCCCTACTCGGTTAAAGCCATGTTTCTTTTTCAAATGACAAAGAGTTTCTTCACTTAATCTCACAGATGGATCTGAGGTTGACGGGCACTGCTGGGCTCTCTCAGCCTGTCTCAGGACTTTCCTGCTGCTGTCGGATCCCCTGCGGTTCAGCCTGGAACTGTAAAGAGGCCAGCTGTCATGTGGGACTGCAGGGAAGCCGAGCACAAGCTTTGGTGCTGAAGAGGCTTTGGAAGAACTGAAAGAAGCCTAAATAATTCCTGGTCCTCTCCTGCAGGGGAAGAACCAGTGGCAAGCAGTGCAGAGCGCAGAGTGACAAGTCAGCAGGCAGAAAGAAAGCCAACACTCTGCGGTATGCGGTCTAACTGCTGCTACTGGAGACTACTCTGAAGCCTCGGACCTCACTGTGTGAGTGTGCTGTCTGCGAACCTGCCTCAGGGGAAGCATGGGGTGACCAATCGTTTGACACCGTTCAACCTGTGTACTCCGTGAAATTAGGTGAGAGCCCGGTAACCTGAGCACACGCCTTCTCTCTTCCTCTTTCCATCACATTGACATACACAGTGCTAATGGATCAAACTGAATTCCCTGTGTCCCCCTTTTTCCCCCTCTTTGTCTCTATCGGTCACAGACGTATTTGCCTCAGCTGAAGAATTACAAAGTACATTCCTAAATTCACAAACAGAATAATCACAGAATAATCACGTGATACGGAGACTTAGAGATGGTGCCAACTGTTTGCTCAGCAGAATGAACAGATTAATAAACGGGGTGTGCAGACTGATAAACAGATACAGAATATTTGACAGAGCCCTCAGTCACGTAGCATTTGTGGGACTTCTGACATGGCCCTCAGCCCTTCAGAATAAAAGTGGTGAAGATAGTGTTGAGGTAATATGATGTTATTTATACAACTGAAAAAAGTGCACATTAATAATAAATGTGTGTGAATACACACATACACAATACTGTGGCTAATGGTCATTGTGCAAGTCATACTTGATTGTGATGCATAATTAAGAAGTATTGGGTAGGGAATGTGTGTGCGTGTGTGTGTGTGTGTGTGTGTGTGTCCTTTAGGTCTAATATATTTGTTTAATATTTGAACATTTAAATCCTCCATTATTTACATCCATGTTTACCTACTTGCAGTCTTCTTCTTCAGTGCCTTTGTTGGCACAGTACTCCATTTTATGGAGCATTAGCGCCACCTGTAGGTCAGTGGGATAGTGTGACCATAACTAAATAGAGGAGGTGGTCAACAACACCCCTCATCAGCCACCTACAACGCAGTCTTGGGATACCGACCAACATTTTTGAGATTTTCACGTGGGCCATGACGTGGAAAAGGTTGGGAACCGCTGGTTCATGAACTCATCAGTTTGTCCTTTCTAAAACAACACAATCTGTGAGGATTTTGCTAAACAGTAAAGTCAGATTCATCTCATTAACATCTATGTAAGGACTTTTTTATTCTTCCTTTACTCTCCAATCACAGTCACATGAACAATGCTAATCATTTTGCATTACCAATACAACCATATGTTTCTTTCAGCAGTGCATTAACACCAAATGCAAATGATTTGTTATTTGCATATGATTAATTTAGTCATTCATTCCACTGCTTTTATCCCCAATTTCTTTCATTCAAAGAGAATTCAGTCACACATTAGCCTTTCCTGTCAAGTCAAGTGTATTTGTTCATCCCAGCAAACCGTTTTGAACTCATGTTCATTTATTTGTTTAACTAGCAAAGTCTCCATGTAATCTGTCTTGTTTGGATGTTAGAGTAACAAAAGGAAAATCTGAACCAATTTAATTAGTCAAGTGTTTGTTCCAAGCAGCAATTTGCACCTGATGTGTGACAGTAATGGTTGACTCATCTTGAGGCCACTTTGATGCACAGGCCAGTACAAGTGCACCAAATTAATATTTGTTTTTGTGCAGCTGAAACATTATAAATTTCTTTTCCACTTTTTTTTTCTGTAATTGACCCCTCTTAATCTTGTGTTTGAATTGAGAAGAAATTGGGATGTTTTGTGGCAATTATCTAGCAGTGTTTACCTTGTTACTTCTAACTATGAGTACAAAACATTTTCCAGCCTAGCTAAAAGAAAATGCTGGCAACAAATTTGCCTTTAGGTTTACCAATCCATCTGTTATCTTTCAGGCTTTTGCAGGATTACACTGAGCCTGTAGCTACTTTTTACCCCAATGACAGGTTCAGACAGTTATTTACGCACTACTCTTTGTATGTTGTGCTGATTTCCTTTGAATACTTCATTCGATGATACCTGTTTATTGTATCAGACAAAGCGATGTCTTTTGACTGTGTGTAAGTTGACAGTGGCTACAGCCTGTGCCCTCCTGAGGCATTGGAAAGCTGCTGACATATAGTAGGTCTGAAGTCAACAAACCATTATTGACAGCCAAGATGGAAAAGTGATTGGCTGTTATCCAAGGTCACCTTTCGCCTTCATGAATATATAAAGCCATTGATATAGTGAGGTGCTATTTTGGCATGAATAGGGATGCTATGGAATACCAAACCTTTACTGCCAAACACATGTCCTGTTTTCTCAACCCTCAGACGTACAGATATATATATATATATATATATATATATACACATTCATCTTTTGTTCAGAATCAGCTACTTATCACAGGTAACCGACACGACTTCTTCTCATTCATCCCCGCAGCGCCACAGTGCTTTGCACAGTGTAGACGCTGAGCGTCTACTGACTTCAATGGGGAAGCATAGAGTGGGTTGTTCCACTGCAGCGAAACTAGACGGTCATTGGATAAATGCTGGGCTTTGTCCCGCCCATCGGACGCCCAGCGTCTCTGGGGGTCTATGGGACAGTGGGCTGGCCCGGATGCTCGGCTTCTGCATGATGATTGGATGATCTGTCTGAGGCTGAGTCCCATTTTGATTGACAGCGAAATGAGTGAATCAGCGATCTTGAAGTATAAGCATCCACCGGAGCAGTTTTCAAGTTTTTCATTCCGTTGTTCGGAGTTGATCTGGAGACGTTACTGATCCTCAGCGACTTTGTCTTTGTTAAAAACGACTAGCGTTGTGTTTGGCGACTCTCTTCTGTCACTCTGCGAATTTACATTTAAATAAACGGACACATTTTATGATGTAGGCCCAAAATGAGCTTCCCCTCATTATAAGACCAGCAGCCGCCACTGATACACACATATACATATTGTATTTCCCTGAACTGACTCACAAGACACAGAATTTTTATAAATTTGAAGCATCAGAGGGCGAAACATCCTGTCTTTTAGTCCAGTGGTTCTCAAAGTGGGGTCTGGCGGTTTATATTGGTCATGGATTTCAAATACTTTCTATAATAAAACATCTTAAAAGCAAATGTGTTCTAATTTATATCAGTTTAGGGGTCCTTGATCTGAAAAAGTTTGAGAACCACTGCTTGAGTCCTCGATATGGCTCAAACTTAAAAAATGCCTGATTCTACGTTTCCCATGATTTAACCAAATAGTGTCTAGAGTTTCTGGTCAAAAGTTACCTCCAGAGCTGAGAAGACAAACTGTTGAACAACAAATCATAAGCTGAGTATGACGAGTAAAACTGATCATCATGTGTAAAATTGGTCAAGTAACCCTTTAACTGTATGCCTAAAATACTTTCTTCCTCATAATGTGTCGTGTGTATAAAAGTGTCCTGGCTTTATTTCTCTCCAATGAACATTTGGACCCTGCAGCATTAACATTTATATAATAGCTCTCCTCTTTGTCTTGCATGCATACTGCACAAAAACACATGAAGAAATCTCTCCTCAGTCAATGAAGCAGCCAAGTCAGGATTGGACATTTGGGCATCTATAGTTTACTGAAGAAGCAGGAAACAGAGAGGAAGGAGAGTGATGATGACTCAGAGAGAGAGGAGAATCCGTTATACATGCATCTTCTTTCTTGTGGGATTACATAAAGTGTTCCCTCCTGCTCTTTTCCGGGCTTTACAAGATCCTGCCAGCTTTGGCAAATCTCTGTCATTAATGTTTTCTCTCGAAGAAAAGCATATTGGCTCATGACAGTCAGCCCTGTCTAAGAGTAGACCTAGCAGGGTTGAGCGTGAGTCACTCCATAGGCCGGTTGGTGCAGCTCCATCTCCAGGCCTATTGAGCTTTGGGGTGAGTCACTGCTGCATCACTGGAAATATAAAGGCTGAGCAGATTGCTGGTATTCTGGAGTAAGCTCTAATCTCTGGTTTGATTATTTAACTGTAAATGAGAGCTGAAAATGTTTCCCCCTCTCGTTTCATGGTTCAAGCCATGGTGATGAAATGTTGAAAATTTGTGGTCGAATTTTTGGTAAGAAAAATAAAAGAATTACCACAAAATTTTGACAGCACATGTACTGTCACTGCAGCAACAGTGAGTTTGATCACGGAGGATGTGACACTTAACAGTTTTTAAATCTTCTCACAAACAGGGAACACAAGGATCTCTACAGCACAACAAAGCACGAGATGAGATATGAGGAGGGATAATGACGGAAAGGATAGTGAAGAAAAAATGCATTTATCCACTGATAATATGTTGGTAATATCTTAAGAGCTGTGTTGCTGAAGAGGAAAAACACAGTATAAAAGCTGCAGTGGTCAATATTTTTATACTAACAATAGATCAAATGACTCTGTGTAATGTGAAAGGTATTGCTTATAACCCAACTCTGAAATTCCCCTCAGCCCCACAGAGCTTTTTAGCATCTTTCAGCTCATTGTTTCTAACCATAATATGCAGCTGTTTAGTTAGCGATTAACATGTGGCAGCTAAAGAGACAGATATTTCTCTTAGGAGTTTGTGGAGACAAAAAAAAACAAAACAGAAAAATGACTATAAGTCCAAGAGCCACTTTCCTTTTGCCTGGCACCTAATGAAGATAAGTGAATGACAATCTCCCTCTTTATCTGCTGGAGGAGTAAATGAATAACTGAACATCTTTATGATGCCTTGTGTTTACAGCTTATCACCTCCCCCTTGGTATGAAAATATGTGAACAAAAAGTTAAACCGACACCTGATTGGACAGTGACTCCATGTAGCTCACAATGCTTTTGCTCAATAGAAAACTCTGTCAGAGGGTCTGACCTGAAATGCAATGTCCGACATGCCGTCTACCACAGAGGAGGGATCCAGAAAGAGTGGTGTGTGGGTTCAGAGTGACAAACTGAGGTATGAGATCAATTAGCTGTAATGTTCCATAGCCTGCTTAACTGCACCTTTTGACTCCAGCTGCTGTGTCTGTTTAAACAGATTTTGTAACAGTGCTGCTGTTACCATTTGTTATGCTACTGTTGTAAAAATAAAAAAAAACAGCTGAGAAGTGCCTCGGCTCAGGGACTTGAAACACTAATTTCCCAGGGAGGTTGAGATAACAGGATATGTTATAGTTGCCTTTGACGTACCTCTCCACGTGTCACACACTCACTTTTCACCCTACTGAATTACGAATTCAGAAACAGTGTCTATGTGTGGGTTTACGGGGTGTTAATCTTGAGAAACACACACTGTAATACAATCAAATAACTATTCTCTCTGTATTGTAATTAGTGCAGCAAGGGAATGCCTCATAATCAGACAGTCGATTCTCTGAAAGCTCTTCACTTAATTGAGTTTAGTACAGCCTGTGCTCTACCTCTGTGTTATTTTTACGTGTGATCAACAACTGACTTGGAATCTGCAGCAACTGGTAACCAGTCCTATTTTTGCACGGTATGTCGAAGTAAAGCAAACATTATGACACATCATGGACATGCATGTGCTGTACTGAGTGGTGATCATAAGTACCATATACCACTGTACATGTGTCTCACATCCATGTATTAGTACAGATGGAGTCATTGTTATATTTCCTATTAAAAGCGTAAAGTGATCTTCTGTATATTTTCCTCTAGAACAGCTTTGTAAGATGACCTTTATTTTAGCATCGAATATGAAAAGAGATCAAGCGCTAGTATAAAAAGAGCACTGTCTTTAAACACAAAGCAAAGTCAGTTTTTGATGAAGATACAAGCAGGTGAGAACAGATGTGAATTAGCATGGAGCTGCAGACTCAGACAAAGAAGTATTCATGTGGGCTCAAAACTTTTAAGGAGCACTACACCAATTCAGAAGAACCAGAGATATCATTGCTGGTAGTCCTCGGCTCCAAACTTGAGGACATTTCTCAGACTTCATGCAGCTCCATCTGGACACACTTAAAGGCTTCATACAATGTTTTTCACGACTGCGATAGAGCCCCCAAGACCTGCAAACACACTTAGAGCTCTCAGCAAAACGCAGGTGTCTTTGCTAGTGTCAGACTGATGCATTTTCCCATCCAACTCTCACATGTTTAAATAGCAAATTAACTTTGCACCCATCTGAGCACCCATGGGTGTGTTGGTCTTAAAATGAGGTGGGGTCAGGCGCAGTAGTCAATGGCGCAGTATTTCACTGTTGCTTTAAGGGCGAATTGTCAAGAGAGTAATATGTGCCTACAAAATCGGGTGCACACACTCTCCAGGTGCACAGACGGACGTGTGCTATACTATATATGAATAATAATTTAATATATACAGCACGTTTAAAAACAGAATATGTAATCAACTTGCCACGAATAGAAGCCATTTCTGTGTGAAACACTGTGCCATCATATTAGCAATCTGTCAAGTTGCAAGTGTTTGTGCTCACACACCTGTGATTAATCAAGAGTACAACCCTTTTGAACCATTCGCCTGGTGCAGTGACTGTTAACCTAGCAGAAGTGGATATGGACACGCCATTGCACCATGCGCTTTTGAACTGTGAAAATGGAGCCCTTAAAGTGTAACACCAGTGGATTTGTAAGTTAAGCAAGAAATCTGCACTTAACCTGAGGCTTAATGAATCTACTTCATAAATGTACAGAGATGAGAGGAGGTAAGAGAGTATCTACCATACAATACAGATGAGAAAAAGCAGAAAGAGTAGCTGCTTTTAAATATGCATCCACCACTCGAGCGCTACAGTATAAAGCATATTCATTAGGAATATGATAACAGTGTCAGTGACTCTAAACTTCTACGGCCACCAACAGCTATTAGACATGGAGTAATCGTTTGGTACTGTCCTTACAGCCAGAGCCATTACACAGAATGAATTTCCTTATCCACACTGAGTGGATAAGAAGATAATTTATTCATTTGATTCACCATTGACTGTTAAAGCCACTAGGAGTGTGTGTGTGTGTGTGTGTGTGTGTGTGTGTGTGTGTGTGTGTGTGTGTGCGTGCGTGTGTGTGTTTGTGTGTAGCCCACAGCAGTGTGTGCATCTGGAGCTCTTCTCTTACTTCAGCTGTGCGTATGTGTGAACCTGCACATCCTCGTAATGCTTTTAAGATACATATGAATGAATGATTCAAATGTTTTAAAGCACATTAATACTGAATTATAAAGTAGATGCAAACACACACACACACACACACACACACACACACACACACACACACACTTTAGCACACTGGAGCCTAATGACCCACATAAAAGTCAATTTAAAACTTTAAAAAGGATGTGTCATCTTCAAAATACCCTTGTGTTAAATTCAGCTGTTGAACAGCTGTTGAACAAAACACTGATGTACAAAGTGTATGAATTAAAAATTATACTAAATGCCTAAATATGCAGCATGCAGAATATGAAGTGCAAAGTGATCAAAGTCCAGGGGAACGTGGCAAAAACCGAGGCTGTGGCACAAAGTGAGAGAGGACACATGACTATATGAAAAAAATGGTCTGTTCAGACAACAACCCAAACTCTCCTCCCCCTAGAATCTGTGACTCTCTGACAGACTGTTGACTGCATGGGTCAGACTGAGGCAGTGAATGCTGTACTGCCAATATTTTAGCAAGCACTTGTCTTTTACCTCTTTTACAAAATAAAACTAATTTGCCAGTGAAAATGCTTTAGTGTCAGGTCGGGGTATTTATAAAATGAAGCTTAGGGATAATGTGTTTTGTCTCTAGGTGCACTAGATGAGAACAACATAGAATAGTGACCCATTTTTATACTATGAGTCAATTTATGTAACTTGTTTAGACTTCAACTTGTGCTGGATTTGTGCGAGATATTGATATTCTACTGTGTGTCAACAAAAGAAAGGAGCTATTTGTAGATTTTGCTATTGCTACATAGCTAGAGTTAGCATTAACACTTGTTTACTTCCCAGTCGAGTATAATCAAGAGCTGTCTCCAGGGGTGGAAAGCAAGACCAATGTTAACTCTTTTCTCGATCACGTCTTTTCTTCTACTCAAGTTAGCATCAAGAAACTATAAAAACCACCTGCTGTCAGCAAGAAACCACTTTCGCCTTTTAGCTCTGTTTTTGGTCTCCACCAACCCCTGGTGAAAAATGTGGCGCTTTAGCTGCTAAACGCTCCACTGTGCTCCCCAGCTACCCTCTAGTGGCTATAGGAATCATAACTCTTGTCTTTTAGGAGCAAAGGAGGAAATGTTGCTGTTATAGAGGTTATAATAGGAGAGCACTTTTCGTTTCCTGTTTTTGTAACCATAACAACAGATCTTTCTTAAACCTTATCAAGTGTTTGTTTGTTTGTTTCTGCCTAACCCTAACCATGGCACACACTTGCCTTGAGGATGGGAGCTGATCGTGGCATCAGACGAGAAAACATCTATATGTGTCGTTCTGTATGGAAAAACTATATATTCTATATATTTCATTTGTAGGACTTGTTGCAAACAAACAGTAAAACCAAAATAATAATCAGAAAGATGCCAAAACTCTTTGGAACTGAGGGAAACTGCAGAGTCTCTATGAATAAAACCTTTCTCACCATCAGTCTTTTAACCTTTCGTATTATAATAATATTGATTAGTGCAGCTTCAAAAATGAAATTTCTATTCTCTTGTGGGATTTCACCAGCACAATCCACTCGGTGTCAATTCAGCAACTCAGGAAGTACTGGGTAGAATAAAATAAGACTTAAGGCTTTTCACAGACATTTTGACTTGTCATGAATGATGATGGCTCTGCTCTGTTCATCTGTCTCAGTAAGCCATGACAGAGGGACAGTGAGCCAGCATGCACAACACCAGCACCCTGAAACTGAATCAGCTAAATAGCAATCAGCCATCATTCATTTAGTTTTTACACTAGTGCTTTTTCTACTCTTATATGTGTTCTGTAAAAAAAAATAAATTAAAAAAATTAAAAATTTGAACATACCAAACATTAGAAACAAGTGTATCCTGTGGAGTAGTGTGTTCCCTTATAGACCTGTCTTGACTTGATCTGACAGTCAGCGGCACCATAATACTGCAGCTTGCTCTTGAACGCAACATTTTTTAGCTGCAGGGATTTCCAGCAGATCCCAACTCTCATACACCTCTGCTGACAATATGACAGTGAAGTTCCCATTTTTATGGACAACTTAGTCAACAGGATCAAAACTCACGCCCTCATTTAACCATCCAGAGAACTGTTTAACACGTGAGGTAAATGCATCAGTGTTTAGAAATGCACCTTGTTTGGATTGTAAATCATACTGTTTTTATTCCATTCTTATAGGTTTCAAACACCGTCCAAAAGGAAAGTAACCAGCTTTTCATTTGTGTTGATTTGCCGGACAACACATGTAGCTGCTGACATTATGTTTATCAGCTGAAGTCTGGTGAAGAATATCTGTACCTAAGTTGATCTCTGCTCTGATGTATTCAGGATGGTCTCATGTCAGTTAAACAATAATGCTGAGACAACAACGTGCATAAACGTCGCCCATCAGCAACGTCCCGTCCAAAACTGTTGCACGTCACTGCCTTCACAAAGAGAAGCAACACAGTGCCTGCAGCACAATGTGGCCCAGAGCTTTTCACCATTGGGTCAAGTTAGTTACATGGGAGGTGTGTGTGTGTGTGTTTCTGTTGGGTCTTGTTTGTCTGTCAGAAGGGCTGCAGGTCACACATTTCTCTTTCTTCCTCATCTGATCTCATCTGGTCTTGCTCACTGTCACACACACACACACACACACACACACACACGTGCCTCAACTCAGGTGTGATTAATCATTCAGTGGTGCTACAGCATTCACACCGGTGGGTATGAACGTCACTTTGTATGTGTGTGTGTGTGTGTGTGTGTGTGTGTGTGTGTGTGTGGGTGTGTGTGGGAGACAGAGAGTAAGGGGATATGACAGCTCTGTGTCAGGAGCCTTTGCCTCTAAGGTCAGATGTATTTTTTTCAGAAGCATGTTAGCTGACTGGTTTGTAGCCTGCAGTCTGAGTCAATGAGATAAGATGTGCGCAATACTGATGACTCATTTCCTCACAGTCAGTGGATTGTACAGTAGAGTTTACAGTAGGCTACAGCACGTAAACTCATTTATTGACATTTATGTACACATGCGTCCCTGCCCACTTGGTATGGTTGTGTGTGTTGGTTAGTGTGTGTATTTTCTTTTCTTTGTGCAGCACATCTGTGCTAAAGGTAGCTGTAGTACATGGCAATGCATTAAAGCAGTGGTTCTCATCCTTTTACAACTCATGGCCTGCTTGAAAATCTCAATGATGTTGGTGGCTCACATCTGACCCCGTAACAATATGGAGGTCAAATAATGTCTTCTCAGATCACTTCTAATTTCGATGATGGAACATTCAGGACTGAGCAGAAAACACGTAGGAAGCTCCGTTTTTCTTTGTTTGCTTGATGGTGGAGAGATCAGTTGTTGATTCACCATCTGTCTCTAGACTCTCTTTCTTTTTAATTCTTCCTGTTGCTAACCAGCTATCCAGTTTTAGTCACGTAATCTTTTACATTTTTTTTTATTTTTTACCTTACCTACCTACCTACCTACCTAGAATATATTTCTTTTCATGTTTTAATGAGTTCTTTCTGTTTTTAAATTTACTATATTTTATGTGTACTGAACTGTAACAAACTGTAGTTCTTTGGCTCTGCCATTAAGGTTAAAGCAGGTTTTCATCAGCTGCTCTGACTCTCGACAAACGTTTCCAGAAGCAACCCCGCAGAACATTTGATCATTTCATGCTGAAAAGTATCTTCACTTGTCATTTGTCAATTCATCGCCCAATTGTTTTTGTGCAATATCCCCGCAGGTATCATTAAAGTTTTATCTCCTGTAACGTCACATACCTACAATAAAATTCCGTCGGTGAGATACATTCAGCTCCACTGTGACAGCTTCAGGCTCTCCTGTGGGCAGGTCTTGACAGGAGGACACGTCAGAGGTGTATTTATGGGTTGACAGCCAGCTGGTGAGGTTCAAGCTTGTCCTTCCATGTCATCTAATCCTCTAAGAAAAAGTGAAACACGTGAAGTAGTTACAGAGCATTTCCCCTTAATGTCACAGCGAGGACACTCGGGTCTAATTTTATGCTCATGTCCGTCCCTGCAGAAAGAGTCATACACAGAGGTTACTACCTTCTTACAGCTGACCAATTAAACTTTTTTTTTTTTGCATGGCTGCCACCTGCAGTAGCAACGACTACAGTCGGTGAGCCCTTGGTTCTTAGATACCTCGAAACTAAACTTTTGGTATAACTACAACCATTCATTGCAACTGCAGAGAATAGGCTATAGATATGAATACAACAAGAAGACCATAAACAGAACCCATTAAAGAAATCACAAGAAAACAAACAAACTGAAGATACAGTTTATGCACAAACACAAAGGATAAAGATTATATTGTGAGGAAAATCCCACAAACAATCCCCAGCCAATCAACATGGTTTAATGCATAAAGAAAATAATCCAACAAATGCAATACATATACAGCTCTTATCTGCATTATAGACTTTTCTGAAGTTTAAATAAGCTTTTATTGTCAGGGAGCACAATTGGATTTGTTGCTGAGGAAATACATGACATGAAAGTTGTAACAATGGAAGCGAAGGCTAGGACAATATACATCTATCAGCAAATTAAAACAGATAACAATTATATCAATATCCAGCACACAGAAGGTTTCACAGGCTTCAACTACCCCCTCATCACCTGCACACACACACACGCTCAACACACTTATCAAGACTTTATTTGTGTAGTACTTTTCATACAAACAAATACACAAAGAGCAGTAAACAACTATATTATAGATTAAAAAACAAATGAAACAATAATTGAATTGAAGAAAGGAATTGAAGAAAGATTGTGTGAATCTCAAGTTTGCAATGACGAAACACCACAGAAGATAAAAATAAGAATAAAATATTAAAACAAGAGACATATCGAGGTGAGTATAACTGGAAATGCAATGCAGAGAAATAACAGGAAAATGAAGATAAAAAAATAAAAATAAAATAAAAATAAAGATAAAGATAATAAAATTGTGAAACAGAGGGGATGTATTGAAGTGATGTCAACGCACAACTCAGACAAGGGTTCTCAAAAATCAAAGTCACTTAGCAAAAGGTGCGGTACAAAGGAGAGCAAAACACATGAGGCAGGCTGGTACAAAAGGAGACGGCTGAGGTCAACACTGAGCAAAGGTCACACAGTAGAGGCCAAACACCAGGGAATGATGCTGGAAGTCTTGTCACAAAGAAACCAAGACGAACCGCAACAGGAGGACCAAACTAAGTGCACTGGGAGAGGGGGGGGGGCAATGAGACACAGGTGCGGCACATTAGGGTGGGGCAGACAATCACAGTGGCAGGAAACACACAAGGCAAATAAATGAATGACATAAATAAAATTCAATTAAAAGCCAGACTAAAAAAGGAAGGTCTTGAGTTTAATTTTAAAAACAGGTACGATCAACACGAGCTTTTTAAACCAGTAAAAGGATCTTAAAAATCAATATTCAAGCAGACGCAGCTAATCAGTGAAGAGACTTTAAAATGGACGTAATGTGAGCTCTCTTTCTGGTCTTAGTCAACACATGTGCAGCAGAGTTTAGAAGCAGTGGTGGTTGAGATACATTCCTCCTAGCGAGAGCAGAAAGCAGAGCATTACAGAAGTCAGTAACAGTGTGCAGTCAAGAGAAGTGGCTGCACTCGGATAATATTCTTCAGATGATAAAATGATTACTTCTGAGTCATAGAAGACTCCAAGGATTTTCACCTGTTCACTTATATCCGCTTTTGTCTACACCATGATCAGCTAACATCAGCCAACACTGATTGTAGCCAACAGCAACCAGTTGGCAACATGTCACAGTTACCGGTCGTACTTAGGGCCAAAGTGTCTGATGTATTATTTGACTGTTAGCACCATGTATGTTAGCAGCAGTTGATTCAAGATTTTAAATATCGTCAAATGCTTGTCACTCTCTTACTCTCAGCCTGATTGCCTTTGCTTCTTGTGTGATTCACCTGCATGAGCCTCTGTGTTCAGTGCATCAGTGTACGTCTTTATTCACAATCTTAATTTTCATTCTTCATCTATTTTTTCTCTGTCCTTCTGATGCTGCTCTTCATGTGCTTGCTGCTCTCTGTTTGCTACCTGCACAGGTGACTCCACAGGTGTGCCTGTGGTGTGTAACGACCAGTCAGTGCTGGGGCAGAATGTGACCGAGAACAGGTGTGAGTAATAATGTTTCTCTCATCTCTTGATTAACTCTATGTTACCAAGTCCAAACAAGAAACAACATTAATACATAAAGAGATTAAACAAATAAAAGTCTAAATATGAATCAAATAATTTTTTTTTAAACACACTTAAATGACAATAAGTGTGAGGTTCGTTTATCAGTCTGCACCTGAGACATTCACTCATATTGAGGTTTGACTTATACAGGGTGGTAATGGCTTCTTATGTAATGATGTAAATTCATATTTTTAAGTGTGATACCTGGTACTTCTGTTTGTTTGTTTTTCATCTCTAAATGTACAATGATAGGCTTATTCCATACAGGAAGACCTTAGACTAAGACTGCAGCAATCTCTGCCACTTGTTACTCTTGAGTAATTTCAAAAAGACAATACGCTGGATATTTTGTTTCAGCTCATATTTACCTCTAAATCAGCAAATCATTTTTTTTAGTGCTGAGAAATCCAAACAGGATTCTACAGAGCTGCAGAGCTGGCTTACCAACAACTGACGGATAAAGAAGAACTCTGCAGTATTAAATGAGATGCCTCTGTAAGTACTTCAGTGAATAAAGGAGACGTTACAGTTTAAAGCGAGTAACATCTATTGCAAGTGAAGACTGGAACAATTAAGGACATGCTTAACGTTAAATCCCGGGGTGAACTAAAAAAGATGTCACATCCACTGCATGTCACTCATGGATGATTTCTTGAAATTTAACGAACAAGACAGTTTAGTTGAATTTTGCAGTTTTTCACAAATGATTTTGCAGTAGTTTACTGTGTTGTGCACCTTTTAATGGGGTTTGCTGACATGAGAATTAACATCTACTGAAAATAGTCCTCTCTGAATTTTACCACTGTACATTGACAAGTATTGCAAAACCATCTCCCCCAAAGAATGAGAATCAGTAACATTACAAACCTCTAAAAGACTGTTATTTCTTATCATTGCAAACCATTTGTGAGTGGGTTTAACGAAAATTGCATTAATTCAGCTTCAAATGGATTCATATGATCCTTTTGTCATATGCCATGTCTCATGTCCTCCCCAGGTTTGATGCCAAAACGTGACCATCAATACTCATTTATAGCTCTGCTAGTGGAGTGGGTCTGGGGATGGAAATGCTGGGTGCTGGTTGTTCCACCACTTTGGTGCAGAAATCTCTCAGTAACCTTTTGATGAATTTCCAAACATTTGTTTGTGTGAGGAAATGTTGTTAATTAGTGTGAATGTGAACTCCAGCTTCTGACAGTTGTGTGCTTTGTGTACAAGCCATCCATCATGACTGCCTCTTAGCAAACCCAGTGCACTTCATTAGTATAGTGCTTCCTTCATTCAAAACAAAGAAAAAAGAATTAGTAATAATATAGTAATAAATTAGCGATGTATAAATAGAATTTCTGATTTACCAGCAGCCTGTGTGTTCTAATCAGCATATTTTTAAAGTGGCATTTTATTAGGACCAGCCCAAGCCACAACTGTGCAGTAATCATGCTGTGTAATCAGCCTCTTGATAGGCCACACCTGCCTCAGGTGGATGGATTATCTTGACAAAGGAGAAATGCTCACTAACATGATTTAAGCACATTTGTGTAGAAAATTGGAGAGAAAGACGCTTTTTGTGAGCTTTGAAAAAGTCTTGGATCTTTAATTTCAACTCATGAAAAAAGGGTTGTTGCGTTTATATATTTTTATCCATCGGATTTGGTTTCTAATCTAACGATATGACACGTGAAAACATGCAAAATTGACTGTTCTGACACCTCATGAAGTCATGAGGTTAAGTGATGTTTTAGGAAAAGGTGCTGTATGCAGCATAGTACAGTCTGTTGTGAGCGCTGGGTCAGGTGACCTGAGGGTTGTTTTGGCCCGTGCCACGGACAGTCAACTTGACCAGCCATAATATAACAAGCAGGAATGAGCTGACAGACTTCCTGCATCACCTCACTGAACTGTTGTAGCTGCAGTGTGTGTCCACACCGTCACTGCTGTGGAGCTGCTACTTCCAGCTCTCCGTCTACATTGAGTTTTTCTTTTATATTTGTTGGTCAGTCACTAAATGTTTTTTCCTCCCAGACGAACATAGTGTCCAAATTTATAACTATTTTGTTGCCTGTTGAATCAATAAATAGGGGTTAGTCTACAACAGCAGTCTGATGGTTTGCCTGGGGGTGACCCGGGACGGAGTCAGATTCCTGGCCTGAATTATTGTTTCAGTCCACCCCTGGCTCTATGTAGCTCCAGTAGTGTAAATTATAACAGTATAACTCAACTGAAGTTAGCCACTCTCACGTGTAAATGTAGGGCAGTGAAGTATTGATATGTAAAAGCTTTAAAATGAACAAATAAATAAATTACACAACGGAGCACAAAGCTGTCAGGATCTATCAAGAGCTACATGATGCCGATCAACGGCAGGTGCTGCTGCTCTTAACTCTGACCTTAATCAAAATAAGTGTACATCATTTATGAAGACACATCAATAAACCTGCTCAGCCTGAGGCATTTTATCACAGACAACCTTGACTTCACGGAAGGAAAGCTGAATTTGATTTGGTGTCTGTTTTAAAGAACTTATTATTTATTTTTTAAGAAATTGTGCATAATTACTTTTGTTTAAATCTCTGATACGTCTGATCTGACTGTATTTGTAATGAAGTTTATAAATTATTTTGAAAAAATATTCAGAGCCCTGTGTCTTCTGTTGACTGACCGCTTCATTCATTCTGACTAAGGATGTGCGTTCACTCTCACACTGATTCACTGAGGCTTATCGCATAACAGCATGCAGCAGTTTAATATGAATTTTATATATATTTTAAACCTTCACAATAATTCTTGAAACACTTAGAGTTTCTTTTAGTCTTATGAGTTGTGTCTGTTAGGAGTGGTCCACAGGGCTTGTTTTCAATAACCATCTTTGTAGTGGTGCAGAGCTTTGGGACTCCAAAGAGTCAGTTGTTTAATTATTTCCCCAAGTGAGACTTTACAATAAGGCCCCAAAATGCCATAGTACTGAGTGTTAATTAATTATAAAAAAGTAACTCTCAAACTGGGACTTTATAGTTATAAAGATAATGTGCATTGTGAACACTGTGAATCATGTTAATCGACATACTAACGCTTTTTCAGTTAATCTTTCCAGATTATTTGTCAGCTCCTAACAACCAGTGAATAATCATTCTTCCTTTTTACACGTACATTAGTGCTTATTTATCAGGTCGTGTTAGTTTTATATGATCTTTTTTACCACAGGCCTAACATGGAATAAGAAAAGGTATCTCACAGAGCAGTAAGTCATTGGTTTTCTTAGAATAACGCTGTTTGTCCTTCCAAGGATCTGATCTGATAATGTTGTGATACCGCTGCATATCATCTAATCCTCTCTATTATTTAACCCATTTTTATCATCTTTCTGTGTGGTTGATTATCAGGAACACCAAAACATAAGAACATCAGAGATGACCAACACTGACAGATATGTATCTGCAGATGAGCTGTTTCAGTGTGGAGCAGAAGGTTTCACAGGCTTTGTGAGATCAGGTGCAGTCAGCAGTGTCAGTGTAGACAATGGTAACAAGTAGAAGTCAGGGAACGATGATTTTTCTGCCATGTCCAAGTCTTTTCTGTTATTTTTCCCTCTGATTCGCTGCCTGTTATGCTGGACCAGACAAAGGACAAAGCACATACAAGAGTCAAAGCTCAAACGTTAAAGGAAAACTCCAAATGCAGAAGTGTAACAGATACAAAAACACTGACAAGAGCAAAAAAATTCACATATGAGTTCATATATCAGAGGACTGTGGCCCCTCGGGATCCCCAGATCTGTTACAAGACTGTTCAAATTTAACAGTAATAGAAATATTTACATATTAAAATAAGATTCCTCAGTCACCATCTGACTTGTTTTTCCACAGCAGACACTTTAGCTTTAATAATAGTTAAAAAAACGGGTGTTACTAATAAGATCAGTGCTGTAGTTGATCAGCGTGATAAAAACTCATCTCGCTCAAACAGACAGACAGTCTATTGCTGGCATTTACCTTCACACTGTAAAGTCACCCTGGGTTTGTTGTTGTGATAGGCCATGAGGTTGTCTGCAGTATACTGTAGTTCTGACCTGGGGTCTTTTGATTTTATAACTGACTAAAATCAGGCCTATTGGTGGCAGACGGCTTTGGATGAAAAAAAAAAAACAGGTCTAATGTAATCAGTGATCCACAGGTACAGTATAAAGAGTCTCCTATCGTGGTCCCTTACAGCTGATAAATGACACAATTCTGCATAAGTCAAGCGTTGCCTTTATGCATTTTGATTGAAAAAGTTTTAGAAATAACTTTAGACATCTGGTATAGTTTGCTGGAAAAAAATGGATACAACAGACTCGATAAGTCATTTTGATGTGATGAATTGGACAAGACATTGTCATGACTTAGTAGGACACTTGAATACAACACAGCAATTTTTAATGTGTTTAGTGAACCCTATGCTTTTCCTACTATGACACGTCTAAATGTCTGCAGTGAAAGAATCTTTGCAAAGTGAGAGAGTCGTGACCTTTTTAATGACCGAATTACACTCTTTAACAAGGCAAAGGACCAATAGGTCTGCAGATATAAAAGTCATTAAAGCTTTCTTCTGCTAAAATAATTGATCAACTGCACCTGCTCTCATCCATCCATCAGCTATACTGTGCTTATCCTTTGAGGTCCACAGAAGGACTGGAGCCAATCCAGGCTGACACTGGGTGAGAAATGGGGTTCACCAGTCTATCACTGGTGCGGAGGTCCATAAATATCTATATATACTTATTTTTACTCTACTGCAATCTTTCGTTCTCCTGCGGCCGCAGGTGGTGGAGGACCGATACAAACACAGCTTACAAATAGGGGTCGTAATTGTTAAAGGAAAAGTGAATTTCCTTAGCTGATTGAAAGGTCATTAATGTGAAGATTTAATTACCCTGCTGAGGGCCCCGAGGCAAAGATTTACTGACAAGACCCAAATTGATCACCCCCATATCCTGCCCACTTCCTGCCCTGTGTGCATGTTCACAAACCCGGTGCCTTCAACTCCCCATTAAGAGCAGAGAACACACAGCAGTTCATTATTTACCCTCACACCAACCAGTCCTCCGATACTGAACCAACACTGTCAGACTCCAGGTTTCCTGTGTGTTAGTTTGACTGTGATCATCTGAGCACTCTACGGAGCCCAATACAAACAAAGATATTAAAGATATTCAAACTAGATCTCGGCACAGGGCTTCTCTTAAAAACAATAAAGGCTGTGTCATGAGGTATAAATCAGGTTGATGGCCCCGGAGCAACTGGCTATTTTTCACATGTGGTAGTACACGCTGGTATGCACGGTAAAATAATACTATGATTAGCATTATACAAGTCAAGTGCAGTGATTCCAAGTACAATTGTATAACTCACTTTGTATATAATTAAAATGAATTAAAACTAAGATTAAGGAGAATACCTCACTCCTACAATGAATTCACAGAGAGCTGTGTTTCTTATACGAGGTTGAAACAGACAGAGAAATTATTCTACTTTGTTGTTTAAGCTCATATTGTGTTAAATACTTTTTATCTCTACCATGTTATTTAACTAGAGTGATGGTTGAATTGGAATAAAAATATCTCAGTACTGAAGGAAATGTGACAAATTATTTCTAATATATATAATATATATATATATATATATTTATATTTATAGGCAACATGAATGACCAAATAGTTTTTAATACATCAGCACAAACACACACCAGTAGCAGTCAGACAGAACAGTGTTAATGATGTTAACGTTGATGTACTGATGGCAACTCACTGTAGCCTCTAATCTGCCCTGAAGATGTAGCACTGCTATTATATTATTATTACTATTATAGTATTATAACTTCTTGTCTTGTAAACGCAACGATGGCCAAAGCTCTTGTCAAGCAACAATCACCATCACCTGCTTGTGACAAGAAATCATGTTCGATGGCAGAGAAAACTTACGAATAGTTCCCTTTAATGAGTGGACACTGTGGTGAGATTGTTTTGTCATCTTTGTTCCCAAGGTCAAGAATGAACTCTCAATAAATTTATCAAAGCAAATGTAGACACGTAAATCATTTGGTTATACATGAAATAATAACTGACCTCAGTTGCAAAAGATTTTGGGGTGATTTTTTGGTCTGGCCCCAAATTTAGCAGATGAGTGAAGTAAAAACCTTGAGGTTCTTGGAGAAGCATGTGAATATTACACAGTGCTGTTGGAATATGGGCCTGCAGCCCTTACATGTGTTGGGCAAAGACAGATGTGTTTCATTTGATTAACAGGAATGGGCCAAAATCTGCAGCAGCTCCTGAAAATATTGAAGGTTAAGGCTCATACAATTTAAAATTTTACTTCTTAGCCTCCAAAAGGTTAGACTCCAGGGGCTAAGATTCTGCAGCCTTCTGGAAATGTTAGTAGTGGAAAAGTGTGAGTAGAAAAGTAAGATTCACTCTAATATGGTTCATGTTAATAGAATTGCAGTCTGCATTGTCAGAAAAATGTCCCAAACTTTATATTTTAGGAGACTGTAAGCTGCTGCTGCTGCTGCTGCTGCTGCTGTTGCTGCTGCTTTTCCAGGATTGGATGGAAGTTACCTGCAGAAGCTCCTTTTAATATAAAAAGTTACTGCATATGAAAGAAAATTATACAAGATGTGAGACAGGACAGTCTCAAGTGGTGCATGTTTTTCATTTCATCCTCAAACTTGGTTGGATCAAGATCCAGAACCACCCTCATTTTCCTTTCTGGTAAATTTCCACGACACATGAATGAAAATCTTTCACACCCAACAGACATAAAATAAACTCAGTATTAATGTTCATTTGATTTGTGTATCTGGTAACTTGCTATGTTCTGGTGTCAATACAATACCACCTTTACTGTGAAGGAATAATAATAATAATATGTATAACTGGATCCTGCTGAAGTACACAAATGTAAAATGTAGTTTAAGTTAGAGTACTGGTTTGGTCCTTCTGACTGATATATTATTATACATATACATCATTAGATAATCAATATTAAAGGATTAGCATGTAAGCAACATGTTATTGTTGCAGCTGCAGGAGGTGGAGCTAGTTTATATACAGTTTTACATGCAGGGACACCAGATAAAGCTGCAGGGTTTTGAGATTATTAATGGGAGAGGAAAGAACAAAGTTCTGAAGAAGTTCTGAAACACAAATCTGTTTTCAGTTTTTGGACTTTTTGTCTAATCTTTGATGTTTGGTGAGACACTGGATCATTTGAACATTTATTGAAATGAAACCATGTGAGAAGCTTAGAGAGGTGCTTTTTGTAAGATGTCAAAAGATAAAAAGGTTGGAAACCACTGGAACAATGTGTTGTGTTTTCAAAGCTTGTTATATTATCCAATGTGTAAAATATTCATCTTAAAAGTAACTATAAACTAAAGCTGTCAAATAAATGTAGTGGAGTAGAAAGTACAATGTGTCTCTCTCTCTCTATTTCTGAAATGCGGTGGAGTTGAAGTATAAAGAAGCATAAAATGAAAATACTAAAGTATAGTGCCTCAAAATCGTACTTAATTACAGTAAGTAAATAGTTAGTTACTTTCAATCACTGCAAGCCGGCAGCCAGCTATCTGGTTAACACTGTGTTGAAACTGCACCGACCAATATATGTGATAAAAGTATGAAGCGGATACGATATTTGTGTGCAGCTTTTGCATCAAATCAATCCTCCAGTGATCTCTTTTTGGGGTTTTTTTCCTGACCCCCAAATTGAGAACCACGGAGGTAGCGCATCAGTCTGCCTAAGTGACAACAGTCTGAGGTTTAACTGGTAAATCCATCATGACAATTAGAGACAGATTATTTCTCCCAAAAAAAAAAAGCTTTCGATCATAAAATGCAGAGTACATTGACATCAACATTAATATTCTCATACATTATCATTTAATCAGAAACAAACATAAGACTCAGACCTCTGTAAATGGTTACCTTGGCCATTAATTATTACCCTACACATAAATCTGCCCAGTACAACCCTGATCTTTTATAGCTACTAAAGCACTGTCTACTTCTACCATAGAGATTTTCTCAGCCAGCAGGAAGCTCGCTCTTCTGGCAATTCGCAGACAGCCAGTGTTACTGTTTATTAGACGGCCTAAGATATTTCTGCAGACTGGGGAGGTCATTGAAGGGCTTGAACCTTTAACCCTCCAGTAACAGGGCTGACACTCTAATCGCTATAGGCCACTGTGCTGCCTCTGTGCTCTCAGATGTACAGTACGGATGTACAGTAGTTACTGACAATATTTACCATATAAAAAGCAAGCAAGATTTCTTCCAACAGTGTCTGTGTGTCTGTGTGATTGTGTGTGTATTTGTATAAATAAATGATTGCTACATAAAACCTCATTTTCCAACATCTATTTGTTTAAAGATGTGGCACAGAGCAAGAAAGCAGCAGGAGCAATACTTTGTTTGTTTCTGCCACAGTGGGACTCTGAATAGAAAACAACATGCGAATGCATGCATATCAAGAAGAATACATAAAGCCCCACGCCATGAACAAGCAAGCACTTTTTCATGCTTTTATTCCATATTGAAATGGCATAATGATCCATGTGTAAATCTTTGTCGTAAACTGAAATAGTCTATTCTGCATATAGCTCTCATTCTATCATATATCTAAAGAGTAAAAGATCCGTAACCCTGTCTACCCATACTGTTTTACTGCAGTACTGAGTCAACAGTATCCAGACTTCACATCGCATCTGCAGCCATGTTGCACCATTAGACCAGTAATTCCCAACCCAGAACACTGCAGAAGGAAGGAGTGTGGAGCTTGGCCCAGCTTGGTAAAAATGTATAAATATCTTTGTATTGGTGTGTAACAGGATAAATTAAAAAGAAACAACAAATGAAAACATAAAGGATTACAAATTGCTGTGAGACTCATCTTTAGTATATTTAATTTCGCAACAGTGGTGGCAGTTGAAAGTTCTAGGTTTAGGGGTTACACAGTAGCTTCAAAGCTGACACACATCCACTGTGGCTACACAAAATGCTCCGCTGTAGCTGACTTGCACCACCTCAAAACTGTAACTATAGCTACAGCAGTATCAAAGATATCACAGGAGGACAACAAGAACTGTGAGCGGTGAGCAACGGCTGCATGTGTTTTCTCCAAGCGGCAACCTTGGGCTAGAAATGAAGTGACTAATACTGCATTTCCTCAAATGGCCACTTCAGTCTGACTCCCAAAAAAGAGTCAAGCAACATGTTAAAATGGCCAACTTTACAGCAAAAAATAAACATGTTTATGCCTGCTACAAAAAGGTGGGTGAGTGCTCCGAAGTCTCAGCCGCACACATAAGGTGGAGTCAGGTACTGAGCAGCTCACTCTCCATCTTTATTTACAGTCTGTGGTTTTCTCCTGCAAGTTTCTGGAGATCACTGAGAGTGACGAGAAGCAAGATAAAAGGACTCAGTGATGTTTTCCTTTTCAGCAACAGACATTTAGCAAAGAAAAGTTCACAGTGGACAGACATCTGATCACTGCTCTCTATTTATTCATAGTCTCATATTCAGTAATGATAGAAGACAAACCCTCCCACTGTTGTGCATATCACAAAGTAAATGAAAGGATGTAAACATAGTTACTGAGGCCGTGAGCTGATCATTTACTATACATCGGTCTGGTTTTTGTGATGGTTCTGTCAGCAGGAGAAACCAACACCATAGATGTCTACAGCAGGACTCCATTTAACTCCATGTGACAAGTATCTACCCGGCCTAATAAATAAACTACCACCTACAACAGGCCACACGCCTCCCACCAGTGATGTGCATGGACGAGCAACTAATGACTGTTAGCGCCATTCACTTAATGATGCTCATGTAGCAGAAGGTGGCAGTAATGCATCAAAAAGCTGTTTGCCAACCACCCAAAAACACGAGGAGAAGAAGACCGGCATCCAAGGACGTACGGCAAGTCACACAACACAGCTGCTGGTGAAGCTGAGTCCAGGTTGTATGAACATGTGAAAGACTTTTATGAACAAATCGGTTCAGACTCCAACTGAAAAAAATCCAAACTGTGTCCAACGGGTCACATCAGACACATCGGGAACGTATTGTCAAATATCTGCAAGTGAAAGATGATCATAAGGAATCATTCATAAGACAACAGCTGCAAAGTTCAAATGTTGTTCAAACATTGTTATTTGGCTTTTAAAAGTAAATTCTGTGTGTGACTGTGTAGTATACAGTAATGCGGCAATGATGGATTCTGGGGATGGATGGGCTGGAGGACTGACAGAGAGAAAAACAACTGCAAAAATAATAACAACCAAACAACAAACAAAAACAAAACAAAAGCCAAAAAAAAAAATGGAAGGAATGAACATGAACTAGCTCATTTTTAATCTGTGAACTGAACTTTGAGCTCTTGTGAGGTGTAAGCGTGCACAACACTGCCTCCCACACTAACACCTTAACACTATGTGCTGCAATGACTGACTGTCTGACTATGTAGTTTGTTCACTTTCTTTCACATCACCATTGGATGCACTTCAGTAAGTGAACACATCACTATTCAGCACTAATTGACTGTCTCCAGTTCAGTAGGACGTTCACTCCGTTGCTGATTCTTGTGTTGGCCTGGTACAAAACTAGGCCAACACAAGCTCTGTTCATAAGGTCAAAAGTTCAGCAACTACCTATTTGTAACAGAGTTATTACATTATCATTGTTTCTGTAGCTTTATGTGGTTGTTCAGTGAGCTTCAACATTCTGAGTAACAGCTGAGCCAACAACAGTGCTCTCACTCACCAGTGTGCACCACAGAGTTCATGCAAAGTAGTTTGCACATGAGCAGTCAAATATATAACTAAAAGTAATAGTTGAAAGAACAAGTAATGAAAAAAAAGAAAAAAAAAGAAAGAGAAAAAGTAGAACAAGACATTTTCTAGATAACTATGTCTAGTAGGAAAAAATGCTGTGACACTTTTATATAATAGTAATCTGTTCAAATTAAAGTGTAACTATACTCCCAGCATATTTAAAACAAATGCAACGTGAAGGAGCAGCTGTACTGTCGGGGGTGCGGCCCTCTGGCTACACGGTGTGTGACGTGGAGGGTCAGTATACAAAGGGGAGACTGACTGAACACGGCTCAGAGCGGCCATGAGAAGCTACTGCTGGACTTTTCCTTTCCTCCGATGCACAAACAGGGAGTCTTTAACAACCGCTAGAAGCACATTGATGACCTTTTCGAGAGAGTCACAGTGAGGGTACCTGTATGTAAGAGGGTGTGTCTTAGCTCCTCTGATTATAGCTGTGGTACATCAGGGAAAAGTGAAGGGTTCATGGAAACCACTGCTCCAGATCATAGTCCACTCCCCGTCTCAACTCTGCTGGAATGACATTTCCACTTGAGCTAGAACAGCAGAGTCGATGCAATTTCTGTTTTGATGTACTTTTTCAAAAATAAGTGGTTTTACCTTCCCCCTTGTGAATCGCCCTCCCCGAGTCTAATTACCATGATCGTATGATTACAGGATCACTGTCTGGGCACTGAGGTCCAGACTATTTCCCATTTATTTTTGGTTACTAGTAATTTTGGTGATGCTGAACTTTACACTCATGCTCTCTTGACGAAAAGTGTCCAAAGTACCTTTTTCCTCATCTTCTTCCACCAATTTCCTCACCTCTGCTCCAGTATCTTTTTTCCGTCTTTTCACTCTCTTTTTTCCCTTGTCCTCATCTTTCCATCCACTCCCGGTGATTAATTATTGCTTCGTGGTGTCACTCTCTTTTTATAATATTAGCATTATCTTTCCTCCCACTCATAGCTCATAGCTCTCTTCCCCTAACCTCTTGCCCTCCCTTCCTTCCCCTCCTCTCGTGTCATTTCATCTTTTCCTCTACTCTCATTTCCTCTCCTGTATCTTGCCCTCTCTCTCTCCCTCTCTTTGCTCGGCATCTCTTTTCTCTGTCTCTCCATCCATTCAAGGTGATTAATTATTTCTGCCCTATGTGCTGTCCCCTCTCCCTTCTTTAAAAATCATTATCCAATCTTTTATTAACACCGTTTGGGCTTATCTGTGCTAAGCCATTAATAGCTTGGCTTTTTCTTCACTGGAAAAATTAGGGCAACTGCTCTCTAGGCTACGCTTGAGAATCACTTAACTTGAAGTTAAAAGTTGGAGAGCTGAATTTGTATTTCTTATGACCATCTAATCCCCAATGTTCTTGGAGAGTTTAAGCTGTAAATATACTTGGATATGAAGTACTTTTACTCAGAGGGAACAGCAGGTGTTAACCCACAGGGGCAAAACCTTCCATATTAAAGCAAATTAATCAGACAAAATGCAACTACCCATCCTAACAACTCATTTGTCTTGTTTCTAAGTGAACACATCTTCGCAGGGGTGAGATTATGTCTCATCTCAAATGAAAATGGGTGTTATTTTCAAGAAGCTGGATGTGGATGCAGCCACGCATGAAGGAAATGTCACTACTGTTGAGATTGTATGATGAAACCTGCAGGATTGATGCCTTTCTACAGGGTATTTTTACTGTCACACTGACTGACACCTGCTATTACTTTGACACAAGGGTCACCTAACATCGCACCTTGTGTCAATCAGTTTAGGGGGAAAATCTGTTTTTTCGAGTTTCCTGGAATGTCTGAAGGTTCAGCTTGCACCATGTACACCTCTGACCTTTAAGAGGAACTCTATTCTTCCGTTTATCTTCTTCCACTTTCGTATGTGTCTCCTTGAATTCTGCTGCCCCTCCTCGGAACAAAAACCAAGATATAGAGTGTTCATTGATCACATGCCGCAGGGAGGGAGGGTCCAAGCCGGTGGTGGAAGGTGACTAAGTACATTTATTCAAATACTGCCCTTTATTTAACATGAAATATGGTTCATTATTGTAGAATAAAGAACCAAGTTATATATAAAATTGTTAAATTAACTCCAACTAAACTACAGCATTAAAATACTAACACATAACTAATATTTACCCACTAATATAATATATTATGATATCACACATATGGAGGTCATTTCTTTGTGTAGTACTTTTACTTTAGATACTGAAAGTGCATTTTGTCGAAGATACTTCTGTACTTTTACTTTGGTAAATTTGTGAATGCAGGGCTCTTACTTTCAAGGGAGTAGTTTAAAATTGTGGTATTGAGGATGTTCTTTAAAAAAATGAACCATACTGCTAAATCATATCAACCTAGTGTGACAGCCGTGCCGTGCAATATTACAGACTAGCACAAAAGACAGGGAGCTGTAATGAGTACTTACAGTGCTCATTACAGTACTTAAGAAGATTGAGTTAGATAACAATAATGAACAGCATGTACTGGTCTTCTGAACCATATCACAGGTTAAAGGTCCCATATCGTATAAAGGTAGATTTCCATGTCTTTGTTGATTATAAAGCAGGTCTAGGTTCTGCATTAATACTGTGAGAGTATCAAAACACTGCACACAGCCTGTATTCAGAAACTGAGCCTATAAAACGAGCCGTCAGGACTTCTGTAACTTTGTGATGTCACAACAAAGCAGTCACCGCCCTCAGCCATGTCCCAAGCCCTGCCCACCTGGACCCACCATCCCACCATCTCTGAGTGTTTACCTGAAATCTGGTATATTTTTATTGGATCACAACTTGTGTGTCCACCACTGAGCTGCTGATTCCCTCCTACTCACAAAACAGGAAGTATCTGTTATCTTGAAAAATTATTATCAAGCCACTGAGAGTCTTCAAAATTCAAAGATTCTCGCAGGCTGCAGGACCTGGAATCTGATTTCCAATAGGTTTTTTCAATACCTGAGGTCCCACTGTGTCACTTCCCAAAATACACCACTGAGATTTGATTAGCTCCTTTATCTTGTGGCTGGTGGATGTATACACAGTGCAACATCAATCTAAATGATTGTTTTTAAAAGGTTCAGTAAAAAGAAAAAGCATAGGAGGAGGTGGCCTTGTAAACCCAGCTACAGTTTACAGCAATGTTAGCAGCTCTGTAAGGCTGCTCTTAAGCACAGCAGTGCTTTGAGCGAAATGCTCAGCATGCTAACGTGCTATATTGCAATGCATTTGCTAATTAAGACAAAGCACAACTGCAGCAATGATATCATTAGTTCTGCCAGTATTCAGCCATAAACAACAGTTTGAGAATTTAAAAGTTTGACCTTATGAAGGAGCTAGCTAAAAAAACAAAGTGATTACACTTCATCCTGAGGGAACATAAATGTTTGTACAAGTGGTGAAACAATTCACTCAGAACCACAAATGTCAAGCTCTTGGTGGGGTTGGAGGAAAAGCGAATCACAACAGTCATTAGGTTGCATCATGAACAAACTATGAATGTTTTTTTAAAAGTATATTTAAAGTTATTTTATTTTATAAATTGAAATTTTGATCTGCTGGTGACATGAGATGAAAACTCAGGGGATCACCAAAGTCAACAGTCACAGTCATCCTCAGGTGACTATATCTGAACAAAATGTAATGGAAATCCATCTGACAGTTGTTGAGATATTTCAGTCTGGACCAAAGTGGTGGGCTGACCGACACTGACACATGCCATCAACACCAACTCCAGCCATGTTGCCAGACGGCTACAAAGAGGTCATATTGAATTCATTACATCAGGGCCTGTTATATTTCATGAAATTCCCATTTTGTAATTTGTCATTTCCACCAGCTTCGTCTGACAGTTCTCTGTTCGTTTCCCCCCACATGCAGCTCCTGTGTCAACCTGAGCCAAAAGAGGAGGGGGAGCTCTGAAGCTCCTGTCCTGAGAAGTCCTTTGTTTCTTTTCCTTTCACAGAGCTTGTAATGAACCATCATTGATGTGTGTCTGTGAGGCTCATTGACACGGTGTGTGATTTTGGCTACACCAGACATTCCCTTGATCTGTCTTTTCATACTCTAGACTATATCACACTGAGGACTAATGCTCTCTGAAACAAGTTGTAATGAGTACAACTGGACAGTCCACATGAATACACTCTATTGCGCCTATTACGAAAGTATTTTCTGCATTTTCCTGTTACAGCTGGTAATTTTGTTTCTGATGAAGTCATAGCACTGAAGGCGGTAAACTGAAGATACAGGCTCATTACTTTTCTGTTATGGTTGAGAATCATTTAACTCAGACTTCCGGCGACTCTCCACTGTACAACAACATTTAGTCCATTTAGTAGAGCTTGGGGCTATTGAACAGATGGTTCACTGTAACTGAAGAGAACATTCTCATAAAAAGTCATTTTCACCACATTTGGACCTCAGGAATGGATGATGTTATGATGATGCATCCTACTTAACTTAGATATAAAGCCTAGACATTTACAGCATGTTGTGTAATGTGTTTGAGGATATTCTTATGTTTGTGCTGAGCAGTGAAGTTGTACACTCTCATATTACAAGAAACACTCAACAATTGCAACTGTGCTGTGTCAACATGTAGTTGCGTTGACTTTGGGCCATTGAAGCTGTTGATAACGCTTTATAAAATGTTAAAGGTCCCATATACTATATAGCTAGATTTCCATGTCTTTTTCATGTTTTCATGTCCATGTCCTTTTAATGATGAAGCAGGTCTTGCACTCAGTCCAAAGAGAAATGCACACAGCCTGTATTCAGAAACTGTGCAACGAGCTGTCAGGACTTCCTATAACTTTATGATGTCACAACAAAGCAGTCACTGCTCTCAGCTATGCCCCAAGCCCTGCCCACCTGGGCCCACCATCCAACCTTGCAGGATTTGGTTTCTCTGAGTGTTTACCTGAAATCTGGTACATTTTTACTGGATCACTCAGAAAACGGACAGCCAATCAGAAGAGAGGCTCAGAGCATCCTCCCTTTTGATTGGCTCACCGACCTGTTGTTACTAGAGCTCCAGAGCGAAGCCTGACAGAGGACACGTGAAACTATATTGAGATGGTTTTTGGTTCTTAAAACCACAAATATATCTTCCAATGGATCAACACTTCAAATAAAACACTGGAAAAGTGTAAAATATGGACCTTTAAAACACGGATACAGTGCAGACGGAGCTCATGATAACGTGGAGGAGTGTGGTGTGTGTGTGTGCAGTAACCTTGCCTCGGTATATGTGTGTAGATCGCGCTGACATTTCCAACTACAGCAGACTGTTTAAGAAAAAGTAAATTTAGCAGAAGCACCTCGAGCACATTCACTCTCTGATTTTCTCTCTGTGTGTATGTGTCCTAAGTGACCTCTGTGCGGGACTTCCTCCAGTGTCCACTGCATAATTAGATGGAGCTGAGACCATCTGCAATACATCCATCACTGACACACACACAGACATACACACACAGCTCTGCACCTGCAATGAAGACAGAGCGAGAGAGAGAGGCCACAGTCCACCTCTAATCAAGTTAACTCAGACATATCCAGGTTAAAGGAAATTAATATTTGCCGCATGCTGCTCTCACAGATCCTAATTCGGCAGTTCTTACCTGCCTGGAGACTTTACTCAAATGTCAAGACAATCAATCAATCTATAACAAATACATCGCATTAACATCATGAAAGTAGATGGTTTTTCATGGCTCAGCATGTAGGGCAAGACACAAACTCTGCCAGGGTCAGGGCTTCATTTCCCTCAGGGGCCTGGTAGAAAAATGCATGCACGCACAGCACTGGAAGATCGCTAAACATTCCCATTAAATGGCAAATGCTTCCTGAAGACTGAAACTATTTACTGCAAGCTGTGAGCACCTTGCACCCACTAGAGGGGTTCATTCATTCTGCAGTATTTTCCCAGATACTGTGGAAAAGGTTTTACTGGTTTTTGTGTTTGCACGCACAATGCTCCCAACCTGCTAATCAAATTGTAACCCTCAACAAGAATTAATTTAGTTTGCATTCAAGAGTCTCCATTTAGGGCAACACAAATTGGCTGCATAATATAGACATATACACTTAAGGTTTTTCAGCAGGACCAAAGATATATTTATCTACAATGCTCATTCATGAATAAGTGTCTATAAATCCCCTATAAGTCATTGAAAAAACATGCTCTTTTTAACTCCAGAACCATCAAGTTTTCCTCAGGATCAAACTAAACCAGTTAGAGCATGATTGTGTTGTCTTTCGTCTGAGGACCCACAGTGTCAAACTTGAAAACTCTATGCACTATACAGTAACTTGGTCGCACGAGACAAACACACCAGATCAGTATTGTTCCCCACAAATTACGTTAATAAGCAGATCAGGGATCAGTCATGGTACGTGTCACAGGAAACCTTCAGTATTTAAACTAGAAGTTATATTTTTGAGGAGAGAAAAATCTGTGCTTTTGCAACACTGGGAAATTGGACCGTGGTTTATCTTGAATTAAATGAAAAAATGTACCACGTGTTCAGCTTGTTGCTGAATTAAACACAAATGCACAAATGTTCTCCAACATACCATGCTTAATCCTGCTAGCTTACTGTAGATAGATGACAGTGAGTGTTTGTGCATCAGTGAAGCACAGCCACAGTCTCCTTTATTATCTGAATAATCTGCCCGGACTTTAGCCGGACTTGTGGACTTAGTCCTTTGGGGGCATGCCCTCAATCATCACCACCTTTTGCAGCTTTTCTATCTGATGGCACTGTAACAGATTAACACTGACTTGTCGTAGAATTTCATTTCATTCGTAAAAGAAAAAGAACAAGGCATGGACAGACTTACACTTTACATTTTTCTGATCCCACCAAACTACAGTATCTGATAATGCAGAAGAAGCATCTGCCTGACAGCTTTAGTTTCTGTATACTGTGACTTTGATGAAGGGTTTGAGAGAGAGTGTAAGATGGGAAGAAAAAGAAAATGAATAGTAGGCGGACAGAGTGCGTCAGGCGTGGACACCAAATAAAGGGAATCACAGCTTCAAAACTTCAAGTGGTGAGAAAGAACAACAAGACAAACAAAGGCAGACAGACATAAGTGCGAGGTGGACATGCTGGAAACTGGGTTGAGGTGACTGGATGTCACAGAACAAGAAAGACACAAGGGCTGGATAGTTTGTGACATGACTGTGAGCTACAGTGAGACTACCACAGACAGACAGAGGGTTTTAAATAAAGGGAGAGAGAGAGAGAGCGAGAGAGAGAGGCCTGTGTAAGCTGAAAAAACAAGAAACAAACTTCATCTGTAAATATGAACAAAGTATATAACTAATGATGGAAATATATTGCACTACATTACATGGCTACGGTGGCCCTGAGAGCTCAACACACCGCAATTTAAGAAAACACATGCAAATTCAGAAAACCTCATCAATTTTGTCAACACATGCTGAAAATAGTCACAACACAAGCAAATACGTAGATTCCAATGTCCACCCTCACGGACTCCCAGACATGGAGAGCCCATCAAGTGCACACTTTCTGTAAGTCCTCATAAGAATTACCCACAGTTCATAGAGTTGTGACATTAAACATTGGGTTGCCATGGCTATCAGGGGACGCCTGGAAACATAAAAAAAAAAAAAACAGTAAACAGCCACAATAAAACGGAAAATGGGATAAGATAGAAGAATGGTAAATAAACATGTATGAAAGGAATGAACTCTAGAGGTTAACGTTACAAGAGAAAAGAAGTTTACATGTGAATATAAACCCAGAGCTCAGTGGGGATTCAGAGCCCCAGCTGTGTGTCGTTCTGTCCTGTGATGACATGATGACAAATTCCAAATCTGTGTCATCTTTTTGTGCAACGTGTTTTGGCGTGGTCAAGGTAAGGTCACAAAGTGCTGTCCGATCCCTCTGTATACAGCTCTGAGCCCCTGCAGCCTCTCAATCACTTATCAGGTGACGTCAATTAAGCCTGTGAGGGTTCAGGGCTTAGGCCGCAGGGGGGACTTTGGGATTGGGCACAAGTGCGTCCCAGCTTGGTCCATCACTTTCTGTATCCCCGACACTAACACTGTTGACTGTGCTTGGTTGTGTTGTGAGTATTTCCAGCGCATGTTTTGTCAAATTGATGAAGATGTTTTCTGGGTTTGCTTGTGTTTCTACTATTTGCATGTTTTTTCTTAAGTTGTAGTGCATTGAGCTCTCAGGGCCACCGTACTTAGCTCATGTCACAGCTGACATGTTAGCCAACAAAGCAACATTAGGTTTCATTTAGAGTTTATGGTGAACAGGCAAATGTTTTCCCAAAAATCACTTTCCTTTTAGCTCTGATTTGGTCTCCACCAACTCAGGAGAAAAATATGTGGCCCTTAGCTGCTAAATGTTTTTTTCTTCACCGGCTACTCAGACTGAGCTTTAAAGGCATTACGACAAAGGCAGAAGGTCGTAGAAAGGCACAGAGAAGAAGAGACATACCGTGAGCCGCTCAGACTCAACCACGCGAGACGGACATGTCTACAAAGCGAGAGAGTGAGAGACACCGCTGAAGTGACTAGCCCGCAGATCCCGTGGTAGGAAGTTACTCTGCAGTTTTCAGTGACTTACACATGATTTTCAACTGACAGGGTGGCTGACACAACCGGACACACACAAACACACCCTCGCACACATGCTCCAGTGCAGCCGGACACACACTCTTGTCCCTTGCATCACACACATCAACACACGCAGTGACAGTAAGGCAAGCAGACACGTTTTACAGGCTGAAGGGACAGCTAAGGACAGGATAGTGACAGGTGTCTCATGAAAGACGGAGAACATAAAACAGGGGAAAGACGACTATAAATAGGAAGCAGAGACAATGGGACAACTATTGAAAAGAAAAGAATAGAATGAATGAAAGAAAGAATAAAAGAAAGAAACTGACAGGTGCCAAAGTACTAAGGGGAATCATAGCTGATCTACATGCCACGACACATTTCCATCCTAACATCGCTACATTCAGTGTGTGTATGTGTGTATGTGTCATCTCACATCTCTATCCCACTGAATGACTGTGACAACACAGAGAAGACAGTTTGTTTCTCCACCTTGGCCAGAGCCATCTCTACTGAAACCGAACCTTCACGTCTCCACACAAGCGGCTTTCCAGGAAATAAACAGTTGATTTTCCCACATGGACGGCGCACTTTAGACAGAAACCAAGCAATTATCAATGGATTATAATTACCCAGTCAGGTCATGTTAGTCCGGTTAGAAAGAGAAAAATTTAATTGCTCAGTTAATTCAAAGAATGCATTTAAAGCTGCTACAACAAATATCTTTTGTTTACAAATGGACGAAATTACTACAGTATATGTGTAAAAAGGTTGTCATTTCTAACAGTAAACCCTTTTCCAGTGATTTGTTTGTTTGTCTGTTTGTTTATGGTCTTTATAAAACCAAAAGAGTTTAGAGTTTTTGTGTTAGCATTAGCTAACATTAGCTAGCTACAGCAGATAGAATCTGTCAGAAATAGTCACATTACCCACTAAATTTTCAGTGATTGGCATGAAACAGTCAAAGCCCGATTTTATTTACTATTGTTTGAAATCGAAGACCATTCTGTTTAAAAAATTACTTATGTTGAAGACAGAGTGTTTAGCAGCTAAAGGGACAAATATTTGGCATAGACTGTATATAAAGATGGACTTAGCCTCAGTGACATCACCCACAGGTTTTTGAAGAGTAGTTTTGAAGCTCAAATTGCCATTGCCATCTTGGCAGTGCCTGACTCCACCCCTAACTCCCAGCTTATCCAAAAAGGGCAAAAGAGGTGGGGCTTGTGTGGAGCTGAGACTTCAGTGTATACCGGTTTGTGGCAAGAATGCGCTCATCCATCTGTCACTCAAAGCGTCAAGCCCTCAATTATGCAGAACTTTAAGCCTTAATAAAATCTAAACTGGTGACTTATTTAAAAATTCAGGATGAAATCGGCTGTAGAGACCAAAACTGATTTTGTACCAGACTGTAAACATGTTTTTTTTCTTTTTTAAAGTTGGACATCTTAAGATGAGTCTATGGGGATTGACTCACTGTCATGGTCTCAGCCTGGAGGCTCCAGGGTTTTGGTTTTTTGGACTTTCTTGGTTTTTGGTTTTCTGGGTTTTGGGTTGTCACTTTTAGAGCCACCCTCAAGTGGCCATTCGAGGAACTGCAGTTTTTGGCACTCCACATTTTGCTCCTTGTCCGCTGAATGTATATTTGGTAACAAGTTCACGATATCAACTTAAAAAGTGACATATGTGTTTTATTAACAACTTGTTTTCGCTGCCGCTAAGTTGTGATTTATATTGATTGATTGATCTGACTAATTTAACAAGACACACATACGTAGCTGATAAAAGCTTGTAGTGGCTGCTCTACAGCTAATAATTAGCTTACAATTATACTATGTCCACATAAAATAATGGTTTTTGATTGGTTGCCAGGGTGTCCATTAAAATTGCACATTAGGACAAACATGGTTCCACTCAACAGTTTAACCACCGACATAATCAATGCACAAAGTATATTAAACTGCAGGTAACCATGGAAATGTACTTTTTAATGTTTAAGCCTGCCTTTTTTTTAATTATTTGCCTTCAGTAAATGGTATTAACACAGTTAGTGCTTCTGTGGCCCGACACAGAAAATAAACTGTGGTTTGAGTGAAAAGCAGCGCATTAAAGCAACAACAACAGCCAACACTCAGCACAGGTCGATCTCTGTCAGAGGTCTGACTGTTGGATTTGTTGCATGTCAGGACCTTTCTGTGATTACACACTGTGGAGCCTCTACACATGAAACCTTAAACCACTCATTTTATTTTAGCTCTGAAATACTGAATGAAAATAGCAATTAGATTCATGTTATTCAGAAAAATGTATCTGTAGTTGGTGCTTAATTTCTTTCCAAGAAAAAACGGACACAAATGTATGCGTGGAGGGCTGTACTGTATGGTTTCATTAAATATGTGTTCCACTGCGAAACACATTTATTTTGAGATGGACTTTTATTACAGTTATTCGAAGAATAAATCTGCAACTCTATGCATTTCAAAATGTGTCCCCCCAGTTGGCTACATTACAGTATTTTCTAGTATTTTATCCTCTAATCACCCTGGGGGATCATTTAAGCCTGTTTCCAAACCACTGAGCTGTCTCCTCCTCACAGCAAGCAGAAATACTGGGACTGAGGAAAGAAACAAGGAAGAATGACTGTTTTTTTTTTTTTAATACCCCAAAGATGTGAATATGTTAGGTAGCATCTGGAAGAGAGCCGCAGACCGAATGTATTGTCACACGTTCTCCTGTGCTGTACATGTGAGCATGTTTATCACAGCTTCTGTCATTTATTTAAAAAGATATTCATTTATTATAAGAAGGTATCTGATAAAGTCAAATAAGATCTGAATTTAAAAAAGGATACAAACTCACTTGTACATATAGACAATACTATCTATTAATAAATCTGTGGCGCGAGTGAAAACTCAAACTAAAACAGAGCATGAAATCTGAAAACAGATCATGAAATCTTTGCTTCACATCACACTAAATATAGAAAAATGTTTCACTCTCCAGTAGAACTTTATCCTTTCAAATGAGAGAATCTGTTCACACTGATTTTGCTGTATTATTGTGTTGTGATGAAAAGCCTTTCTGTTGGATTTACTCTACCTCAGTATTGAATAAAATCAATGTTTTTAGGACAGTTTTTCCAAATCTGTGAAAATTGTGGAGACACAGTATTATGCCTTAAAGCATGATTTTGGTTTATTATAACTGGGGTCTTATTTTGTAGTTTTGGTCAATATTTTTATTCTTTTTATTCATTGTATCTGTATCTGAGATGTGCAAAACAAGTGACAAGTGAGAGATCAGACAGTCAGACAGGTTTTACACAAGACAACAGATCTGAAACACTTTGAGAGTGAGAACAAAGGATGAAGTCACTCGTTGTCCCTCTTTTCTCATTCATATGCACACACATACGCACATAAAGAATGCAGAGAGTTTACTTGAATATGTTTGCTGATATAACTTGCCTGAAACTGATTTGACTCTGATTTTAAACCGATATTTTACTTTTATTGAAATGAACAGAAACCTTGACGTAATTGATTTAAGAAAATAAATCTATAAAACCCTGTAGATAGAGTAGAAACTGCAGCTCACGTGTCTGTCTGACATCAGGGCTCATCTGAGAGCCTACAGCTCATCTGTCTGTTGCGTCTTTGTTGGCCAGGCAGCTGCTGACAGGATTTTCAGAATAAAATGATGCCTGACATTAACAAACAAATCAGTTGGACAAACTGTCTCTAATTTACCTTATGAATAGTAAATTAAATAGCAAATATTTCTCCTACTAATTTCAAGGAAGATACTAGTTTGGAATGATCTTATTAGCTGAGCTCAGTCGTTACTTACACTTCAATGTCCTTTAAAAAGAACCTGATGTTGTCATAAAAAGCCAGACCCAAAAGCACAAGTCAGACTCAGGTAATGGTTTCTAGAAATCAAAGTCACTTTACTTAGCAAAGGTCAGGGCACAGGAGATAAAACACAAACAAGGCAGACTGATCCCGAGGGAATAGGCTGAGTGGAGGTCAAAAGACTGAGCTCGGCTCAGTCATAGACAAAGAAACTAAGTGCACTAGGAAATAAGGGTGAAACAAGGACAAAGACGAACTGGAACCAGGGGAAGGGAGAATACCGACTAAATACACTAGGAGAGACAATGAGACACAGGTGCAGCACATTAAGGCGGGGTAGACAATCACAGTGGCAGGAAACACATGAGGGTAGGAAGTGAATCTGAAACGAGAGGGAGAGTTAGTGATATCAAAATCAAACATGAAGTGTATAAAAAGACAAGACATAACCAAAAAGTGAAAAAAAATGACCTAATATGCAGAGCTGGACAGATGACACATGTCTAAATTCACTTTGGGAGGCATTTTCATCAACTGATCTCCATGTTGAGCAGTTAAGATGTTTTCAATTCTGTGACTTTTAAAACCTTTAAATTTTAAATATTCACTCCACTGCAACTGCTGGGCTGCAGCGGCTCAACAATGAAGTTTGAAGTTGAGGGTTGCTAGATAGTAGTAGAGTATCCCTCATATCCCAGTCTTCAATAACCAATATTTTTTCAGTAAACACACAAATCTGTCAACACATAGTTGCTGCATAGATCTTCCAGGTAACAGAGACGGGAGTTGAAATGGCAAGATTGTATGAGATGGATAAATACAGTACATTGGACACTTCAGCAACACGTTGACATTGGTAGCATGTCCCCACTGTCCATACACCAGAGATGTTACAAGGGAGGAGACAAACCACTTAAACAATCCTGAACAGAACAGAACAGTCTGTAACACCAAAGATGGTGGTTGTATGACACATGTCCCACCCCTCCCCTGTAACAGCCAATCATCTGCTTTGTAACAGCCTGTATCGGGCTCATGGCAAATGTGTTCCTTCAAAAAGCATTTTTGGTGAAAAGAAGAAGGGATCCTGAAACAAATACATCAATAAATATAATTGGTATAATTTTGTGATTATTATTGAGAAGTATATAACTACTTTCTTTTTTGCTGAACCCCAAGTGGAAGCTAAAGTCCTTTGACAATCAGCCTGCTGCCGTCTCTGTATAACCATTAATGAAAATGTCTTGTGTTTGAGGAATGAGAATCTATCAAGATGATTAAACTCGTTAAGTTTGGCACTGAAGAAGCAGACTCGGTCCTACTCTGAAGTTACACTGTGGGAAACTTTTGCAATTCTGTGTACTGATATCAATTAAGAACATAATGACCTTGCTAATGACTTGAGGTGCACTTGATTGTTTGCCCTGTGTGCCCTCTGTGATGCTGTGTTATACGTGCAATTTGTGGGATTTATTCCATTTTAAACAACCCTTCTAGTCACTTTTTCCAGGCTTTATGCCCATGTACCTGGAGTTCCATATATCCATAAATTACTAAATATAACCACAATAAAATAGAAGTGCTTGGTTGTTAGGCAAACAAATCTTATGGAAGTGTACATTAAACTGCAGGGGAAGGAAAAGTACATATAAAGCTGATAAACAAAAAGAGCAAGAAAGGATTTGGAAATAAGGAGGTTGAAATGAGCTGTGCAGCAGTATTTAAAATGATAGTTCAAGTTATTTGACGTGGGGCTGTGTGAGGTACTTATCCATAGTGTATTACCTGCAGTAGATTCAGAAAGGTGCACCCTCAGTTTGGAGAAACAGACAAGAGCACTGGCACAGAAGCTGGGTGATGTACTGCTGTGGATAGGATCAGCAGAAATAAATGTTTTAGTCACTTAAAAATTGCTCACCAAAAAAGCCAATATCAGTTGAAGTGTACGCTTTATTTTGAATATTGTCACCACTTTATCATGCAGTCAAACAGCTCTTTGCTTTGGAACTACATTTTCTCAACCATTGAACTGCCATATTACAGTGTGCACTGTAGGTACACTCATAGTATTATGCCACAGGTCAGCTGTTTGAGTCAGACAGAGCTAAGTGTAAGCACACTCGTGGGTATGTGGTTAAGGTTAGTGAAAGATTCAGTTTCAAAATAGGTCACCACATAAAGTTAAACTGACTAACCTCTTAATACTGGTTTACCATTGTAAGAACTCACTCATTAGATGATGACATCACTGCCCCCTCTTATGTATGTAGACAGCCACATGCTCGTCACAGAACAATAACGTAGTAACAAGATTCTTCATATTAAAAGGGTCATATTGAGCTTGTTTTCTTGCACACAAACATAAGTGCATGCAGCATCTCTCACCATGTACAAGTTTATTATACAACATAGTCAAAAGTTTGGACACACTTTCCTATTGTTTTTGACTGGTGCTGTATACTTATATGTATGTATGTTATGTATGTCAGCAAAGGCAAGGAAGAGACTATCAGCAATATATATATATATATATATATATATATGTCTCTGTAGACTTTTGACCACTAGTAGCATTATAGTGTACCTCAGTCTTTTAACAATATTATATCTAAAAAATAAAACTCAAATATTATCAATAAAATCTACTCAGTGTATCAAAAGTACTTATCATGCAGAATGGCTCCTTTTAAAACTGGTCGAATAAAAATGGAATAAAAAGTAGAACATTCCCTCTGAAATGGAGCAGAAGCAGCAGAAAATGGAAAATATCTGGGTTAGGTACAACCACAAAATTATATTTGAGCACAGTGTTGAGTAGATGTATTTACAGTAAATGAGCAACAAGCAGCAAATGATTGTATCCATGGCAACCAATAAGCTCCTTAATACTAATAACATTCTCAATTACATGAGAATAAGGCATGAGGGGAGACCCTGTGCCTGAGTTTGCAGAGGTCCTCCAAATGCACCCCTGACACAGAGTACATGAATTGTTTCTTATGGTGGAGTCTTCAGGAAAATGGAAGCTTTTTGTCCTTTGAACCTCATTCTGTTCTTGTCTGAAGAGCAAAAAACACTTAAGGGTCGACACCTAAAAGAAACAAGTTCACATCACTGAGAGGCCGGTGGACCCAAAACCTTCAACCATGATGGGGAGCCGACGTGACGTCCACATGATGAACGTGTAACTTGAACCTGGTAACCTTTTGGACCAATTAGCGTCACATCACTTCTGAAAGCAAAGGTGTCCCTGCGCTCAACACACACACACACACACACACACACACAAACTGATGCAGACAGACATGAACACACGCAGGTAAAGACACAGATACAAATGCACACCTTCACTCTAAATCCCCTGCCCCATCTGTTGCAAGGCCCCTGTCAACTAAATGTCACCTGATGACATCATAAGCCTGTCAACCTTTCCCCCTCATGACACACACACACTATACACACTGCGCGCACACACACACACACACACACACACACACACACACACACACACACACACACACACACAAACACACACTGCTCACACTTGGCTTGACATAAGCAAAACGCCGCATGCGACACCTCCTGCCTTGTCCTTTTTATTTCGTCTCCTCCACTCACCTTTCCTCTTAATCTTTTCTTCCTTTCTCGTGTCCTCAGTTCCTCTTCTACTGTCCCTCCTCCTCACCCCTCCTTACACTCCTCCTGTCTGATTAACCTCCTCCCTCTACTTTCTTCTTCCCAATCTCTCCAACCATCTCCTTTTTCAAAAATATTTTTTTTTCCCAGTTTTATCTTTTCTCTTCCTCTCCTTCATTTCATTATCCTCCCTTTCTCCTCCTCTCAAAACTTCCCCACTGCCCCCTCACTTCAGTCCCCGTTCTCTACCCCTCTTGTCCCCTCTTCTCCTCTCCTGTCCAACTTAACTTTGTTAGTCTGCGCAGAGTTTTTTGACTGTTTAGCTGAAGTGACACAGAGGGCTTATTCACGCCGCTGCCTGTCCTCTCTCTCGTCCATCACCTGGCCCGCACACAAACACACATACAGAGAGCACAGGCAACACATTAACACACAGACACACACACACACACCCACGTTGCTGCATACAAGCTGACACCTGTATGTCCAAGCAAACGATGCGAGACCAAAAGGTATGTGGTGTTTGTATGTACGCTAACACGTGGGCAAAAATTGCATGTACGAAAACACAGTGCTGGGCATTATTTCAGTATGACTAAAAAGACTTTGTGGCTGTATCGTCTTACACAAGGAATGATTTAGGATTTCATGAAACTGAGGTGCTTTTAAAGTGCAAGTTCCCCACGTTTTAATTTGAAGATGACTGAGACGTGAGACCTTAATGCTGCAAATGTGAATTCCTGGATCAGCTGTGAAACTAAGACAAGGAAAGGAAATCATAATACTATTATCCCATTAATCCAGTAAAGCACTGGAAAAGAGTCTACCTGCATGTGCTGTCTTCCACATTACAAAAGGAAATGCATGTGGATTGTTCTGGAGTGGGTATACATTGTATCCCTGTGTATAACCTGCACTACACCACTAGTACAAGGTACAAGTAAGGTGAAAAGTATAAAGTGCAGGACAGCAGAGATCGGGGTTCACATCCAGAGTCCAACATGCGGTTAGGTTTAGGAAACAACAGTATTTCGTTAAGTAGTGAAAGACTGGTTACATTTTATGTACCTATTTTAAAGCTGAACCTCTTCATTTGAGTTCCCTCTTCCAAGACGCATAGACATGCAATAGATGTTGTGTATACAGAATATAGGAACAAAGTAAATTAACACTATGGACAATCAAGATGAATAAATTAGAACTAGATTGTAAACATATTTGAAGAATATGACCTGAGACGACAACACAGCCTCTTCTCCACCATGGAGAACAGGAAAGAGGACAAACTGCACAAGCACACAAGAGACGAACTCAAACACCATTCACACATATAGCACACGTCACGCATGAAGAAACATACCAACAAGGGAAAGAATTTTATAGTTAGGGACAGGTTCGAGTTTCAGTGTAGCCAATCAGATCTCGAGGAGAGGCAATACATATGGTGTGTCCTATCAGCGAAGGGTTTTAGTTCAAAGGTAACCAATGAAAGCTTTGAAGATAGTGATCAATAGGTCGGTCGATTACATTATCTCTGTGGAATGAAGGCAGAAACAGCGCCTGTTCCCAAAATCTAATATCTATCTCAGGAGGAGGTAACATTTCAGGCGGAACAAAGTTTGCAAAAGTCCACAAGGTCTGATGTTTGCTGATGTGTCCTCGTCCAGATTTGACCCTATTCATGCAGTGGTGCTCTGGAGATAGTGCCATTGTTTTGGTTTTGAATTGTTTGGATTTCCTGGAGCTGGAACCACACGAGCTCCCTGCAGCGTGCAGGGATTACAGATTTTAATATCTTTGCTATAAAAGGTTATCATCTTTGATTTGTACAAATAAGGTTACACCGAGCTGGTGAATGGTACAAATCTGACCTGAAAAGACACTCCTCTAATCTACAAACGTCAGATGTTAAATGTACGATGGTGGGCCCGAGCACAGTTGGGTAGAATTCTTAAACTCCTCTCGTCTGTTCCCAGCTTTTCCAAAGCTAGAAACCCGACAGCCGAGACTCTCAGGTGACTTTATAAAGAGACAAATCCCGGAGCTGGCTCATTAATATTGATTAGTGGACTGATTTACAGACAGTGTGACAGCTCCTTGTGTGATTTTACAGGGATATGAGCACATTTGTGTTAGACAGCTTTTAGAGGCGCTATGAAACCAAGCTTCTTTGGGATGCAAAAATATGTGTGTCTGTTTTACAGTCAGCAGCAGAGACAGATCCGGTGATTACAGGTTATACAACATGTTCAGAAAATATGAATACAGCCAAAATAAAACTGATATATTATTGAATTGTATTATGGAATCTACAAAAGAGACGAGTGAAAGTTAAAGCTGCACTAATTCATATTTTTACATCAACAATGAGATTGTGTAATGTGAAAGGGGTTCCTTTGAATGACGAACCCACGACGATGAAGTTAACTATTGTCTGTCATGTCTTTTCCTTTACTAAAGTTAGCACACTAACCATCTAGCCCTGTCCCGTATCATCACTTTCCGATAGTAGCGCTGCTACTGAGGGCGTCTTATAACCTCTCGCCTTGTAAACGCAACAATGGTCAAAGCTCTTCTTAAACGACAATCACCACAACCTGCTCCTGGCAAGAAACTGCGTTCACTGGAAGAAAAAACGTACAAATAGCCCCATTAAAGTTAAGGTTTAAACCTTATTTTATTTTTAAGGTGCACAGCTTTGTTTCTTGTAAAAAAGTTTCATTCATAAGTATATTTGTATTAAAAGATGGGGAATTAATTAACTCTCCCCAGAAGCACAAAATTGTAAGACTCCATTCGCATGAAATGAAGCAGATTGTTCTCTTTAAAGGATATTGTATTTACCTAAATGAAGTAATCTAGAATAAACATTAACTGCAAATATGCATTCAGTGCCATTTCATCAACATATTATAAATAAAATCCCTTTTGTACATGTCCTGTCTTCAGACAGTTTTACTGTTTTATTGAAATTAACCTGAATTGAATTTTTTTTTTTTTTTAAAAACCTTAAAAATGACATACAGGGGTAAAAGAGAACAGCTGTGAAGCTGTGCAATATTGTCATTTTCAGTGCGTGCTTTCCAAACTACCATTGTAATGACATAATTTGCCAAATGGACAGAAACAAAGCATGAATGCTAATGTCAGCTGCCAGTGAATAAGGTGATGTCTGGTTTGTTTACCTCCAAAAAAATCTAAAATAAATACCAATGCTGATTTAAAATCTTCTAAAACCTCCAAACTAACAGCCTCTTGTAAAGGGGCGTACCCCTCAGTTTAGTCACTCACTGCCGTTGTCCCTCACGCCCATCAGCGTCGTCAATGTCGGACTTCTGGGATTTTAGCCAGGAATGTTTTTAACCAGCCCCGAATCTGACAGAAGAAAAAAAATCTATAATTCCTGACCTGTGTGTGGATGTAGGGAGATGAGGGAGTGGGTGGGGCTGGGAAACGTCCTCTATACAAGCTCAGTCAGTCCTCTGCAGCCTTCTTTTGCGATGGATGGCGCGCACTCTGCTGGCAACATGTGCAATCAGTGCTGCTTCTGCTCACACAGCAGCAGTAACAACAAAAGTCCCACTGGCAACAGTGCCCCGAGATTTGAGAATGACTAGTTTATTAGATAATGTTAGATAAACAAACCCTAACTACTGTGATATCTGTTGATGGTGAGAATTCCATCCCCTACAACATTAAGAGCCATCCCTGTGTCCTTTTCTACTATGACAAGTTGGAATCTAAAGGTCTAAAAGAAAAAGGCCAATGGACAGAATAAGTAGTTTCACTTGCATGGACCTTCTGCTAACAGTCCCACATTGGAATCCATCATACTTTACAGATGTACAGATGTTTTGTAGATTTACAGATGTGCAACATTATACCAGTGATTATACTAATTGAGGATAAGGTTACGGTTCACCTAAACTACTGACTGTCTCTTATCTAAGAAGTGCATGAGTGAACAGGTGAGTGAATTCAGATTTACATTTAGTTTAGAAGCTTAACATATGAGAAGCAAGATCAATATTTGTTCTTTGACTGCTGTCTGTTTTATAGCAAGTTACTTTCTGTAAATGAAACCCCCACTGTTTTCAACTGTGGATTATAACAGGATGTGATATAATTTTGACATATTAACATCTTAAAGTTTGACCTTAAGCTTAGTTATGCCTCTACTGAAGTTGTGATGTTAAAGTGTGTTTGGCCATAGTATCTCTTCACCACCCACACACTCTATTGTTTCTATAAATGTAAAGTTACAGTATAAAAACAGGGTTTGATTCTGGGTAGAAGCAGCTGCCTGGTGGTCAGGAGGAGTCAGGTCAGGGGCTGCTTCCTCTCACATCCTGACAATAAAGCAGCAGATCGCATTTCCCTCCTCAGCTGGGGAGTGTGCCACACAGCTGTCATATTTTATATGCAGTGTGAAGGGCCTGATTGTTATGTAACTTACTCTAAATATTAAAGATCTTCATCTCTCTGTTTTTTTGACCTTGTTGAACTCCTGCTACAAGTTTAAGTTGAAACACATTGTTAAACTTTTGATTTAAATGCCACTGTAGCTTAGAGAAAAAAGTAAAAAGTCTGCAAGTTTTGCCTTTAGTCCATGTACAATGCCACCAAGGGTGTAGTGGCCCAATTAATACAGCAAATACAGAGTAAGATAAATCAAATCACAGCCGACTCTCAAAACTTTTATCCACTGATTTTGCAAACAGCTTTTGACACGAAAAATGTACAGACTAACATCACAAAGTCAAACAGCCAGCATACAGTACAAGTGATTCCTCAATCAAGTTGAGCTTAAAGGAGTTATTTGTAAGTTTTACTATTGCTACATAGCCAATGTTAGCACTAACAGCTGTTTACTTGCCAGTCTTTGCAAGAGCTTCAGCCATTGTTGCGATTACAAGACAAGAGGTTAGATTACGTCCTCTGATTATCGCTACATCTTCAGGGCAGCCTGGATGTTACAGTGACTCGGTATCTGAAAGTGACGAGAAAGTCCAACTGGGCCAGAGCTAGATGGTTAGCATGCTAACTTCGGTAAAAGAAAAGAAGTGATAGAAATATAAGCCAAACAAGATGCTTGCTTTCCACCGCTGGAAGCAGCTCTTGGTGAGTAAAGGAATTGAGTTTGATGCTGAACTTGCAACGTTTCTTCTAGCCTGGTCAGTAAACAACTATTATTCCTTAGTTAACATCACAGCTATCATCCAAGGCTTCAAAGCTAACTGTGCCAAACAGTTGTATCAGTCTGGAGTTTAACCACAGAGATCTCATAATGTTTGAACTTCAAAATGAGTCTCACAATATGGCAGAATGCATTATAAATAATGAAATGCACCCTGATGTCTGCAATAACATCCTGACGTGTAAAATCAGTCCAAACCACAAGTCGGAAAATCTTGCCTTTTTATCTCTGCTGCCATAGCAACTACTTTCCTGCCTCTAGTATTATTACACTCAGATAAAATAATAGAATATTGATTGAAATGCAAATCCCGAATGCAACAAGTCCAGACAGGAGATTAAATCTAAAGAGGAAAAAAGGAGGTAATAGTATCATTCACACACCCACCAGCCTTCGGGGGAAGATTTCAGACAAAACAGGATTGAGAGTTTGACTTAATAAGCTTCCCTCCTCCAGAGAAGGCTCACTGAGCATACAGCTCCCCTTCTTCACCGACGCCTTGCTTCACACTCACATGATTACACACATTCACAGCTGGAGCTGTCTGCTGCAATCACAGTCTGCTAAAGCTGGACCTTAAGCAGCTTTACAAACTCATAATCATCAACATAGAAGTACATTTCAACATTTATACCCTGTTGTTCAGAAAAATACAAAATTATTTTTTGAGACACCTGTAACATAAAGGTATTCATCAGATTCTGTAAAGCACCTTGTAACTATGGTTTCCTATCAAAACATGTAGACATGGTCTATTCACCATTGTCTGCCACTTCATATTTTTGCTCAGTTTGCTGTGAGCTGGAAGGTGCTTGAGAAACTAGAGAAACGGGAAATGATGTGCCGATGCGTAACAAAAAATATGATTTCAATCGGCCTGATGGTGGCGCTGTAGTAAACAGTCAAGAAAGACTGTGAACAGGAAATTTAAAAAGCCCGGCCAGCCGCCAGACACCACAAGTCCTATCAACTTCAAATTTGACGCAACTCTGCAACTCAATATTCTCTACAAAAAATAAAAGCCGCCATGATGGATTCTTAGCAAATTGTGAAATAGGAAACTCAATGGGAACATTCAGCACTGTGTCCAGAACACACACCAATCTGTAATAATTAAGTTATAGAAAATAAAATAAATATACCGCACAAGATGGATCAATTATAGCTGAAAAAGGACAGAAAACACCTTCCATTTCTTTAGATTTTTCCTCTTTTCATAAGCCTGTCAAGAATTTACTTTTGCTAATTATTTTTGCAGGAAAATGTCAATACTAATAAATATTAATAAGCAGCACTGAAGTAGATTTTCTTCATCATTGGGCTACCCAATGCATTTACTAAATGGCAGACAAGATGTTATTTACTAAGGGGACACTTTTAGACATTTAGATTTTCTTTTTCTGCACACATTGTGATGATGAAACAAGTGATTGGTCCCACTCCTTTAATCATGATTAAAGGAGCTGAAGGGACTTTCTTCCAGCTTTGTCAACCCTGAAACCGGCTCGTTGCTGCTTTAAAAGTTTGGGCGACTGACCTGCTTCCTTCCGCTGAGCGCAAAAAAGGTTAGCACCCGCAAAGTGCCCCTTGTGGCTTCATTAAACATATCATACCTTGTTATGTGTTGTTACTCTCCATAAAGTCACAGCTGGCAGCTGTAGATGTGCTGGAGGCACTAGCTGTTCTCCCCTGCTCCTTCTATGTAGATAAATTGTGGTGAAAACCTTCTATAAGGTCAACAATTGAGGGGCTCATAATTTTCATTTCAAATAGTCGCCTCAGGGGACAATAAAATCTGTGGATGAATTCATAATGAATGAGGCTTTATGTGAGGGTTAAACACAGCAGGACTCTGCTTTTGGGTTTCTGATGTGACTTCACATGAGGAGCATGACATGAAGTAACAGCTTGTTATTTTTTAAGACTAGAATTACCGCCTCCTGATTGTATGCTTCCACTAACCAGTCAAGTTGCAGACTAATAATGTACTGTAATGAAGACTTTGAAGGAATTTCTTAAAAAGGTATTAAATATATTTTGTCATAATTAGTGTATGAATTCTTGAGTAATGGCCAAAAGGTCAAAGGTCAAATTCTAATCAGTTCATCCTTGAGTCCAACTGGATCTTTGTGCCAGATGTAATAAAATTCCCTTCAGGCCTGATATATCACGTTCACAGGAGTGTGAAGTCACAGTGACTTTGACCTTTGATTCAAAGATGAACTGATTAGATTTTGGTCAAAGTGAATGTTTGTACCAAATTTGAGGACAAAATGTCACGGACGAACAACCCAAACACATAATGCCTCCGGCCACAGCTGTCACCTGACAGCGAGGGCCACTAGACAAATTTGGAGGTACGTATTTCTGGAGAAACACAAGCATTATGGATTTTATGTTCCACGAGGTTGGGGAATGTTTGTGCAATAAAAATAAGCAAACCAGCAATTTTCTAAACACAGTTCCCTGGTGTTTCACAGATTCTCAACACCAGGGAACTCGTGCAGATCTTATGCAGAGAAAATCAAACATGCTTGAAAGAAATGGGATTTCTCAGACTCCTCGTTGCCTCACAGAACATCCAATTTACTGTAAATCCAACCAGAAGTTGTTGTCTCTGAATTCAGCAGCTTGTGTGGGATAGTTACATTCCAGCTTTGATGTAAACTGTGCCCCCCCCCCCCCCCAACCC